>NC_042616.1:797130852-797430852 GCF_901001135.1 Rhinatrema bivittatum | reverse complement strand
GATAAGGTAAGCCACATTATCGTCGCCAGTAGCACACCCGATAGCACCACCTTTCACGGTGGTAGCACCACCTTTATTGGGTATGAAAATCGGCAGCGATAACACTGCGGTGGTGCGATGGCTGCCGGATTTCGCAGGCCCACCCCCCTTCGCCCCCACCCCCTGTTTTTGCTGGATTCACCATTCTGCGATAGAATGGTGAATCCAGGCCTAAAACAGTAAAATTATATGAAAAATATTAAAAATGAGAAATAATTTATGTAAAATTATGGATAACTGGGAAAAAGGAGGGAAAAGGGGAGAGGAGCAAGCGGAAAAGAGGAAAAGGAATTAAGGACTGTAGTGGTATGGGAGGGGACATGGGAAGAGAAGAAGAGGAAGAAAGGACAAAAGGGGAAGGAAGGGAAAAGGAAGGCAGAGGAAAGAAGAAAGGGAACATAAAGGAAAAGAGGAAGGAGGAGGAGGTAGAAGGAAAAAAGTAAACAAGGAAAAAAGAGGAAAAAGAAAAACAGAAGGGAAGTAAAAAGAAAAGATAGAAGAGAAAGAAAGAGAAAAGAGGGAAAGAGGTAGAAAGGAGAAAAGATAAAAGAAAGGGGAAAGGAGGAGGAGGAGCAAGGGAAGGGAAGAAGGAGGGGGAGAAAGGAGGAAAAGATTTCGCAAGATGGTGAAAGCATTTTTATTTTGTAAACAATGAAAATTCTATGTTGCATACCTTTTGTTTTATGGATTAGTTCTGTATTACTGATGATATGTTGTTTTATATTTTAATTGTTATAATCCGCCTAGCACAGGAAACTAAGAGCTAGATTTATCGTTTTGTGTGAGAGAGAGAGAGAACCGCTCTATAAGGCTCTCATATAAGCAAACTATTTATACCACTGTAGGGTTGGTAGCTAGTAGTAACTCGGGGTGAGGTTTTGGTGGTGGTCTTGGTTTTGGAGGGCACTTTTACATGCACAGTCAGAGGTAGGAACAGCACGGTAGACATCAGTGAAGGTTTAATGTGATTTGGAGTGAGGACAGGTAAACAAAGATGAGGTTTGTACATTGTACTCTCGACCTAGGGCCTCACTCCAAATCACATTAAATCTTCACTGATGCCTACTGTGCTGTTCCTACCTCTGACTGTGCATGTGAAACTGCCCCTCACGCAACCTAAGCCACCACCGAAACCTCACCCCGAGTTCAAAATGGCCCCTCTTACTTACTGTGGTATAAAAAGTTCACTAATATGTGCGCCTCCCCGAAGGCGCGCTCTCCCTTTCCCTCCCTGAAACGGGATTTACGATAAATATCACAAATCCCGTTCCAGCGGTAATGCATAGCTATCGCGGGCATAATGCCAGGCAAAAAAAAAAAAAAGTGTAGTTATTTCCGGCGTTAAAACCTGCAAAAGTGTCGCGTTATGCTATTGGAGCCAGCTCTAACCATGCCTCATTTTAATTTGCTCCACCCTAACTCCGCCCAGTTCAGAAATATTTTAAAATTTGCACAGGCATCTTGCGATGCGTTATGGCGTTATGGCGCTATCGTGGGCATTAGGGCCCCTAACGCCCGCAATAACGTCCTAACGCAATTTGATAAATGCCTCCCCTAAAATTGTTTTTAAATAAATACATTTAAAAAAATGGAGGCATGAAGAGTGAAAAGGAGGAAAGGGAAAGAAGGGCCAAATAGAAAAAAACTTTTCAAATAATGAATAACTCGTACTTCTCAGAAGGCCGCTCCCCTTAAAGACGTCTTCAGGACAAGAAGTGAATAGCCACCATGTGGAAACAGGAAAGGGGAGGAGAAACTGTGAGTCTTAGCACAGGGGTGCCCAAACTGGTCCTTGGGGGTCGTCCCCCCCAGCCAGTCAGCTTGTCAGGATATCCCTAATGAATATGCAGGAGATTTGCATGCATTACCTCTGTGTATGCAAATGTTTCTCCTGCATATTCATTAGGCTTATCCTGAAAACCTCACTGGCTGAGGTGGGGGAGAACGAGGAACCTTCTGAGCACCCCCCTGACCTAGAAGCCATCTCTTTAACTTGCGTCTCTCTTCCAGAAAAATCATTTGCTAAATTATATCCTACAAAAGTAACCATCCCTCTTGCTTTACAAAACAATAAAAAATAAAAAAAAACTTAGTAAGAAGCAAAAGACTAAATCAAAAAGAAGGAGGAGAGGGATCTTCAATTAAAAAATGTCTACTTGGTCTCTTACTCACTCCGGAAGAAGATGAAACTTAAGGATCTAGAAGTGTATCTGTATCTCCAGTATTTTGTTACGCACCTAAAACAAGCGTAAAGTCATAAAGTTGATTTTACGCGCCTACGTAACATTTTACAAGGTAGATTTTTAAACCCGCATGTGGGCATCCATGTGTGTGCGTGGTTCTCAGCATGCGCTCATGGATGCGCCGATTTTATAACATGCACGAGCCGGCGCGCCCATGGTATAAAATCCACTACCCACGCACATATGCGCACACGATTTTACAATCGGCGAGCACGAGTGCCCAATCGCACACGTATGGGGGGGGGGGGATTTCAGTAGATGCGCACGGCAATGCGATAGGCCCATTTCCAGAGTTACCTCCCTCCCTTCCTAGAACCCCTAGCTAACCTGCCTCCCTTTTCTCCCCCTCTCCGCCCTGACCAATAAAACCCCACTAACTACACTTCTTTTTTTTTTCTTGCACAACTTGCCTGCTCTCCAGAGCAACAGTAACTTGCATGAGCCGGTCGGCTCCTGGCGCCCGCTTCAGCAGGACAGTGTCTAATGGCGCCGCCCCACCCCATTTCCCTCAAGCCAGTCTTCGACGCGTACCAGAAATACGCATGAGGGAGTGGGCCTTTGAAAATGCGCCATCCAGCCACACGCGTATCTCCCTGTATAGACGCACTTAGGCCTTGCGGAGTAGATTTTATGCGCGCACTACCCGGCACACTCACGTGTATGCCTGATTTTATGACATACACACGCAAGCGTGTGCATGTTATAAAATCAGGGGTTGGCACGTGCAGGAGGGTGCATAATTGTGCACCTTGCATGCGCCGAGCCGCACTGCCTTCCCCTATTCCCTCCCCCCTACCCTGACCTTCCCACCCCTTCTCCTATTCTTTTCCTCTCCTAGCCCTACTCTAACCCCCTCCCTCCCCCGACCTTTGTCTTACCTTTTGCGCCTGCCTCTGGGCAGGTGCAAGTTGCACGCGCCGGCAGCCTGCCAGCACGCAATCCTCCGACACGGCGGCCAATGGCCATGTCAGAGGCCTATGGCCCCGCCCCCACCCCCGGACCACCCCTTTTTGCAAGCCCCAGGACTTACACGCATCCTGGGGCTTTATGCGTGTCGCTGGGCCTTTTAAACTCCGGCCCTATATGTGTAAATACCAAATGCCTAAAACAGCGAAATGGAAAAAAATGAATGTACGTCGCAACTGCAAGGTTTTAATGCTGCGTAGGAGGTACAGCCTTTTTTCCATAGAAGCAAAGCTCAGAAACGAGGGGTCATGATATGATATTCTCGGGGAGGGGTGGGGGGAGAGCAACCTCAGGAAATGTTTCTCACGGAAAGGACGGTAGGAAAATTTTCAAAGCCATTCACCTGGGAGAGCATTAAGAAAGAGGCCAGGTTTCAGAGACGTTTATCCATTTATCGCTTATTCCCGTTTCTCTCACCCGGAATGCAAAACACAGCCTGATGAATTTCAAGCTCTCTGTCTTTAAATTAGCAGCAGTGCCTTTAAACTGTCTCTGTCTAGCCTCCTGATGCCTTAAGACTTGTGCCTGTGAGCTGGAAGCGGGGAATGAATGCTGAATGAGGGTAAGTTAATGGAAGAGTAGCCACAGACGAACCCATGGGACTGACATTACTACAGGCACATTTTCAACTTAAGCTAATCAGCCGACCTTCTCAGTTCAGAAGTCAGAGAGAAAGATATTTCAAGGAAGGGCAGCCACAAGGAACCTTATGGTGGAGTAGATGAAGATTTACAAAGGCAAGGCAGAGCGAGCACACAACACAGAAAGCCACTGGAGAAGCACATTGTACCTCAGTCCCCAAATCAAATGGAAAATGTCTCTAATTTTTAGAGGAATGTGTTTGCACTAATAATGCTCTGGTCAGAAAATTCTAACTGCAACGCTCTAGGTACGTGCACCAGACATGTGCCCCTGCACTCATGACCAGGGGGGATGCACTTAGGATAAATCTCTTCTGCCTTTTCCATTTGGAGACAACCCAGACTCTGCTGGAGACAGAATGCACAGAGGACAGATTCCTGCAGTGTTCCTTTTCATTTGTCTTCTGTGGGCAGATCTGTTCTAAAATATGCTTTGGGAAACACTGGTCCTGTAAAGGATTCATTTTCAAAGACTAATGCAGGGTTTGTGTAGGAATGTGCAGTTGTTCAACCACATCTTGCAGAATGAAATTTCCTCCAGCCCCAGAATCTACTAAAGCCAGGGTGGAGAACTGGTGATCTCTGAGACACAGCGTGACATGCGGAGTTAGTGGAGGAGCCGGAGAAATGATGCCTAGGGTTATTCCCCCGACGGAGCCTAGGCTTGGGAATTTCCCGGACATATTGGGCAACGAGCAATGAGATGCCCTGATCCTCCACAATATAGGCAGAGGCCTGCCTTATGGCATCTTTGCCATTCCTCAGGAGAGAGAGGACCATGACCCAATTGCATTGGTTCTTTGACAGTCCCTTCTGTGGTAGATGCAGTTCGAGAGATGGAAGCAAAAGAGCGAGAAGGAGTAGTAACCACCATGTGCCTTCTTGTGCTCGATCCCTCATGAGCTCTTTCCTGTAGCCGGCGGTCAATCCGGGTTACCTAGTCAATGATAGAGTCCAACGATTGAGGTAACTCCCAGGCTGCCATTTCATCCTTAATTCTGGATGACAGGGCCTCCAAAAATATGGACCAGAGACAGCTCTTCTCCCAGTGGAGTTCAGATGCAAGGGTTCTAAATGTAATGATGTAATCTTCCTTGTCGAAGTTGTAGAAGCTTGGAGCCAGCAGCTACTTGTTTCCCTGGATCATCAAATACAGTTTGAAACAATTCCAAGAACTTAGGAAGGTTTTGCAGGACTGGATCTGACTGTCGCCAGAAGGGAGAAGCCCAGGCCAGGGCCTTACCCTCTAACAGAGACAGGATATATTTTATTTTATTTTATTTATTTAAGGTTTTTATATACCGGCAATCATGAAAACATATCTTGCTGGTTTACATAAAACGGGAGTGCAGAATATACATCAAACTAGAACTGTGGTGACCGAAGGTGCAGTTACATTTAACAAGGGTAGCAGAACTTGGAGAAAGGAGGAAGAGATAGGAAAGAATAGAAATGGTTAAACAATATACAAATTAAATGCTATATACAAAAGGCATGGTTAAGGGCTGAATGTTTAGAGGAGTCATTAGAATGTGTCATTAGATTGTGTCCGGGAAAGCTTGCTTGAATAACCAAGTCTTAAGTCTTTTCCTAAAAGTTAGGAGGCAGGGCTCCTGTCTGAGATCTGTAGGAATGGAGTTCCACAGGAGGGGGCCAGCTGTGGAGGTGGCACGATCTCTTAGGGTAATGTGTCTGGTCGTTTTCACGGGGGGTACTTGGAGGGAGCCTCTGTAGACCTCTCTGGTAGGTCTTGTCGAGTTGTGTACTTGGAGAGGGATTTGTAGATCGAGGATGGTGAGTTGATGTATAGTTTTGTAAATGACAGATATGGCTTTGTACATTATACGGAAGTGTACAGGTAACCAATGAAGCTCTTTCAGGATGGGAGATATGTGGTCTCTTTTCCTTGCGCCTGTCAGTAGTTGGGCTGCTGAATTTTGAACCAACTGTAGTGGTTTGGAGTAGGATGAAGGCAGACCTAGCAATAGAGAATTGCAATAGTCTAATTTCGAAAAAATGACTGCTTGGATGATCATTCTGAAGTCTTGAGCATGGAAAAGAGGTCTTATCCTTTTCAGGACCTGGAGTTTATAGAAGCAGTCTTTGGTTGTTTTGTTGATGTGTGCCTTGAAGTTTAGCCGGTTGTCTATTATCACTCCTAAGTCTCTAACATGTGTGGTAGGAAGATTGGTAGGAAGAGTAATGTTAGAGATGTTGTTCTCAGGAGAGATGAGTAGGATTTCCGTCTTGAAGGAATTTAAGATGAGGTGTAGGCTGTTGAGTAGTTGTTTGATTTTTTGGTGGCATGATTCCCAGTAGTCAAGAGTTTTAGAGTATGTGTCTTTGATGGGGATGATGATTTGAATATCATCTGCGTATAGGAAATACTTTAGATTGAGGTTGGTGAGAAGTTGGCAGAGAGGAAGAAGGTAAATATTGAATAGAGTCGGAGATAATGAAGAACCTTGTGGGACTCCTATGGCAGAGTCAAATCTTGAGGATTCCTTGTTTTGGAGTTTAACTTTGTAACCTCTGTTGTTGAGAAAGGTTTTGAACCAGGATAGGACGGTGCCGCTGATTCCTATGGACGACAGCTGGTTTAGGAGGATGGCGTGGTTGACCGTGTCGAACGCTGCGGATAGGTCTAACAAGATCAATAGGAATGAGTTTCCTTTGTCAAGGCCCAATAAGATATGGTCTGTCAAAGATGTGAGAAGGGATTCTGTGCCTCGATTTTTTCGGAAGCCATGTTGTGGGGCGAAGAGAAGATTGTTGTCTTCGATGAAGTCTGAAAGTTGAGAGTTTACAAGTTTTTCCATGATCTTGGCGATGAAAGGGAGGTTAGCTATGGGGCAGAAGTTGTTGGGGTCCTTCGGGTCAAGGTTAGGTTTCTTTAGGAGTGGTGAGATTGAGGCCATTTTGAGATCATCTGGGAAGGTTCCTTGGGCTAGTGAGCAGTTGATGATGTTTGTCAATGATGTGGCTATTGTGTCTGGAATAGATAGAAGTAGTTTGGTGGGGATGTGGTCTGCAGGATGAGACGAAGGTTTCATTCTTCTCAGTATGGTTTGAATCTCAGTGGAAGAGACGGGATCAAAGGTGTTTAGGCTGAAGTTTTTGGAGGCAGGGTGTTGATATGTCGGGAGGGCGGCGGTATTGGAGGGTAGTTGGGTTAAAAGATTGGTGATTTTATTTTAGAAAAACTGAGCGAGTTCTTCAGCTTTGGATTGTGCCATGTTGCCGGGGATTTCTCGCAGTATGGTTTGAATGAGGCTGGAGACATAAGCGAAGAGGGCTTTGGCGTCAAAGACCAGGTTGTGAATCTTAGAAGCACAGTAGTCTTTTTTTGATTTTGAGGTGAGGGATTTGTACTGGTATAGTGTGGATTTGTATGAAGAGATGGTGAGTTCACAAGGGGTTTTACGCCAAGTCGCTTCTTTCTTTCTTAAAATTTGTTTCAGTTTTCTGAGTTCGTCGGTGAACCAAGGTTGTCTGTTGGAGGCATTGGAGTGAGATTTTTTTATAGTTGAGGGGCAGAGCTTGTTAGCTATATTTTCTGTTATGTTGTTCCAGGAACGAATGGCAGTGTTCGGGTCGGTGAGGTCTAATAGAGGGAGCTGTGAAACCAACTGGTTGTTAAGGTCTTCCGGGGAGCATTGCCTCCTGTATTGGAATGAGGGTGAGGGGATGTTAGGAGTGTTGGATTCTTTCAGTGCGAAAGAGGTAGAGATGAGAGTGTGGTCTGACCATGGAACCTTTTTGTTCATCAAATTGGATGTAGTCGTAATGCCTTTGTTGACGAAAATCAAGTCCAGAGTGTGACCCGCTTTGTGTGTGGGTTCGTTGACTAGTTGTTGGAATCCCATTGCTGACAGGGCTGTAAGGAGGGTTTCGCAGCTGTTAGATGGTGAAGGATTGTCTATATATGTAGTTTTTGTAAGATCATCCAGAAAGAGGGAGGCTTGAAGATGGAAGTGCATGCTGCATTGGTCGAGAAATCCCTGGCACAAGCGAGGTTCGCCAGCATAATGTGGAGGAATAGGTAATGGAATTGTGGAACGGGTATTACCCTGCATCACGGATGATAGTGGAATGGTGGAGGAGCTGCCTGAGCCGCAGCTATAGAATCAAGATGGGCGATGAGTCACTCCAAGGAAGACACCATAGATTCTAATATCCATTGCTGCTCCATGACTTTCTGGGCTAGTCCAGGAATGGTCTGGCGAGCTGAAGCCTCTGCCGGGTCCATGGCCTTGGTATTCTGTTACGAATCAGAAGGTGGACCCCTGTTCTGAGGTAGGGTTAGTGCTATCAAAGACAGAATCAACCCTCTTAGGTTCCTACCGTCGGAAGGCAAGGCCTGGTGAATCAGCAGATGAATGAATACTTCGCCCTGGAAGCTCGTGGTCCCCCCAGAAGGAGCCCGTAGGGACTCGGGCCACTGGGACTTAGAAGACTCACTGAAGACTAAAGATAGGTCTGGATGCAGGTGCTTCCTGCAGGTCGTGGATTCCAGACAGCTGGAGCCTCCAGCAGGTCGTAGTGAGTCCCGGAGTCGAAGCTGAAGAATGATCAGGAGCCGGTCCAATGGTCGAATCCAGGAGAGGGGTCGAGAGCCGGTCCAGGAGCAAGTCAGGAGAGTGATCTGAAGCCAGTCCAGGAGCAGGCCAGGGGAAGGGTCAGAAACTGGTCCAGGGTCGAGCCAAGAGAAGAACAGAAGCTGGTCCAAAGTCAGATGCCAAGAATCAGTCCAACAAAGGAGGGGAGCAGGAGCAGGACGAAGAGCAGGAGCAAAACCAGGAGCGGGAACCAGGAGCACGGACTCAGGATCCAAACAAAAAGGAGCCTCAATACCAGATACTAGAGTTGAGGGAGGAGTTTCAGGAAGGAGCCACAACAACTTCCTGTCGTGGCCCCTTTAAATAAAATCTTCAGCCACGCGCATGGCTCTTCACATACCCAGAGGAGAAGGAGTCTTCCCGGCCAAGCAGGGCCATGCGGCCGGTCTTCAGCATCTCAGATGCACATTTATCGCTCACATTTATCGCTCAATTATTAATGCCTGCCTGGAGCTCCAGGCAGGTGTTAATAGCTGAGTGCAGGTAAAAGAAGTACAGAAAAGACTGCTTTTCTGTACTTCTTTTTTTAAAGTAAAAAAAATAAAATAAAATAACTCGGCAGACCACCGAGTTATGAAGACCAACGCCGGTAAACTCAGCCTCGGTTTTCATAACCTGCTTGTCTTCCAGTAATGAAAACGGCCGGTTATGAAAACCGAGGCCGAGTTTACCGGCATCGGTCTTCATAACCAGTAGCCGCGGCAAGTAGAATTAGCAAGGAGGCACTAAGGTCACGCAAGCAACCCTAGCGCCTCCTTCCTAGCGCTAACCCCTAATTTACATATTGCATGGCGCCCCCTCTTGCGGGTGCCATGCATTCGTTAAGAAAGCGGGCGCTGAAAAGTCAGCACCCGCTTTCCGCGAACATTATTGCATCGGCCCCATAGCCTCAGAGGCACTGGAACCCTTTTTTGGTTGGGGGGGGGGGGCATGCAAATTACTCCCAGCTCCACCCCCTATGTTTACAGTTAATGTCAGTCTTTCCTACAAAGGTTCTTTTTATAAACCATACAAATTATTAATGCTGGGGCCGCTGAGCATCTTGTGGAAGGTGGGAAGGGATGGGGGCAAGAGCAGAAGGAGTGGGAGCAGAGAGAAGGTAAAGGCTGGAGAGAGAAGGAGGGCTGAGGGGAGAGGACTGGGCAGAGGAAAAGGGGCTGGGGCTGGGGCTGGGGCTGGGGGGCGAGAGAGGAGGGAGCTGCCACTCTGCACACACACTCTCTCTACCTTCTCCTGCTGCTTCCTTCCTGCCATTCTCTGCACACACAGCACCTCCTCCCCGTCTCTGCCACTCTCTGCCTGCACACACCAGTGGTGTCAGTGAGCCATGACATAAGAAATACCTTTAATGTGCAGAAATAGAAGTTTCCAAGGCATCCTAAAAGGAGGTGAAAAAAAAATCAAGACGCTTTTTGTTGTTGCAATTAAATAAGCAAAGGTTTGCAGTAGTAACTACCCCCAAGAGTGAAAATTCTCCGAAATTAGGAAGCGTGGCAGGGTAAGATGGGATGGTCACACGACTTATCTCGTGACAGCTCCCTGTCATGAATACTTAGGAAATGTCTGCTCTCTTAGATCCTGGCACAGGATTATATATTTATTAGAGATGTGCATTCGTTTTTGCTGAATTGGAAAATGTCAACGAAATTGTCCAATTCGGCATGTTTCAGGGAGCCCAAAAAAAATTGTGATTTTCCCGTTTTTTCGCAAAAGTTCATTTTTCCGATTAGTGCGCACTAACGGGAGTCAGTGTGCGCTAACTCCCCGTTAGCGCGCGCTAACAAAACTAACAAAAAGTAACAAAATCTAACAGTTTTTGTTAGCGCATGCTAACAGAAAGTTAGCGCGCACTAACGGGAGTTAGCACGCACTAACGGGAGTTAGCACGCACTAACGGGGAGTTAGCGCGCACTAAATAAAAATCGATTTTTCGCGAAAAAAAAAGACCCGACCCGAAAAAAAACGACATTTTCCATGGCGGCCGAAAAACGAAGAACGACACGAACACAAAAAACGATGCACATCTCTAATATTTATGTTCAAACATTTGATATTCAGCCTTTTTCCATGAGTGGCCTCAAAGCAGATTACAATCCAATTAGGTACAAACACTAGTTGCAGGATCATTAGCAATCATCATTAACTAAATGGCCAGTCAAATTGTTATATTATAAAATCCTTCCAGGTTGCATTCTCTGTAGCACATGTCCCATTTTCCCCTCAGATATTTTGGTAATGTAACTTATCTGCCTTCCATACTTTGGAAATAGTCGTATTTTCAGAAGGATTCCACCGTTCCGTGTTCGCATAAACATCATCGGGAAACGGGGGTTCCCCAGCAACACTCATTCGATGGGAACTTTGCATTTTGACAGCTCTGCTTCCACCCGAAGACTTCCACCTGAAGCCAAATACTCAGTAACAGCTTTTTTTTAGCTAACTTTAACCGAACAAATTTCTGAGTCAATGAGAGCTATCTGACTTCCTACTTTTCTGAGCTAGTAATCTGTAGAGAATTGCATGTCAAAAGATACCGTATGTTAAAAACAGCTTATTAAAAAAAAAAAAAAAAAAAAAAAGGAAAAAAGATTTTTATTGCTTTAGGACAGTGCCCTGTAGGGATGTGAATCGTTTTCCATATCGTCTTAACGATAGAAATCGTGTGGCAGGGCAAGAAAATCGTCTTAGGCACGATTTTTTAGTTAAAAAATCGTTAAAAATCGTTTTTTCCGATTAGTGCGCACTAACTGGGAGTTAGTGCGCACTAACTGAAAATGATACAATTTGACACTTTTCAGGTCAGTTAAGGTCAGTTTAGGAATGAATATGTATTCCTATTGGCTGCCCTCTTATTTATTCATGTTACCAAGTTTCCTACTGACAGTATATGGGGGATGGGAAATGGAAACAGTTGGTAGCTTGACAAAACAAGTAATGTGATCAGTCAATGTGACTAGAACTTGTGCCCTAACCCTGATACCAGGGGTATTGTGATCTTCCTGCACACAGTGCCCTATCCCTATTAATACCAGGAGTGTTGTGATCTTCCTGCACACAGTGCCCTATCCCTAATACCAGGGGTTTTGTGATCTTCCTGCACACAGTGCCCTATTCCTGATACTGGGGGTGTTGTGATCTTCCTGCACACAGTGCCCTATTCCTGATACCGGGGGTGTTGTGATCTTCTTGCACACATCCCGGTATCAGGGATAGGGCACTGCATGCAGGAAGATCACAACACTCCTGGTATTAATAGGGATAGGGCACTGCATGCAGGAAGATCACAACACTCCTGGTATTAATAGGGATAGGGCACTGCATGCAGGAAGATCACAACACCCCTGGTATCAGGGATAGGGCACTGTGTGCAGGAAGATCACAATACCCCGGAGGAGTGAGGGTCAGGCAGCTCCCCCCTGTCTGTGAAGCCAGCCTCTCACTAGTAATGCAGGGAGGGAGCTGTCTCAGACTTCACCATCCTCCCCCCCCCCCCCCTCACCCACACACCATTCACTAGCTGGGACATGGGGGAAGTCAGGAGTGAGGGTCAGGCAGCTCCCCCCTGTCTGTGAAGCCAGCCTCTCACTAGTAATGCAGGGAGGGAGCTGTCTCAGACTTCACCATCCTCCCCCCCCCCCCCCTCACCCACACACCATTCACTAGCTGGGACATGGGGGAAGTCAGGAGTGAGGGTCAGGCAGCTCCCCCCTGTCTGTGAAGCCAGCCTCTCATTAGTAATGCAGGGAGGGAGCTGTCTCAGACTTCACCATCCTCCCCCCCCCCCCCCTCACCCACACACCATTCACTAGCTGGGACATGGGGGAAGTCAGGAGTGAGGGTCAGGCAGCTCCCCCCTGTCTGTGAAGCCAGCCTCTCACTAGTAATGCAGGGAGGGAGCTGTCTCAGACTTCACCATCCACCCCCCCCCCCCCTCACCCACACACCACTCACTAGCTGGGACATGGGGGAAGTCAGGAGTGAGGGTCAGGCAGCTCCCCCCTGTCTGTGAAGCCAGCCTCTCACTAGTAATGCAGGAAGGGAGCTGTCTCAGACTTCACCATCCCCCCCCCCCCCCCTCACCCACACACCATTCACTAGCTGGGACATGGGGGAAGTCAGGAGTGAGGGTCAGGCAGCTCCCCCCTGTCTGTGAAGCCAGCCTCTCACTAGTAATGCAGGGAGGGAGCTGTCTCAGACTTCACCATCCTCCCCCCCCCCCCCCCTCACCCACACACCATTCACTAGCTGGGACATGGGGGAAGTCAGGAGTGAGGGTCAGGCAGCTCCCCCCTGTCTGTGAAGCCAGCCTCTCACTAGTAATGCAGGGAGGGAGCTGTCTCAGACTTCACCATCCTCCCCCCCCCCCCCCCCCCACCCACACACCATTCACTAGCTGGGACATGGGGGAAGTCAGGAGTGAGGGTCAGGCAGCTCCCCCCTGTCTGTGAAGCCAGCCTCTCACTAGTAATGCAGGGAGGGAGCTGTCTCAGACTTCACCATCCTCCCCCCCCCCCCTCACCCACACACCATTCACTAGCTGGGACATGGGGGAAGTCAGGAGTGAGGGTCAGGCAGCTCCCCCCTGTCTGTGAAGCCAGCCTCTCACTAGTAATGCAGGGAGGGAGCTGTCTCAGACTTCACCATCCACCCCCCCCCCCCTCACCCACACACCATTCACTAGCTGGGACATGGGGGAAGTCAGGAGTGAGGGTCAGGCAGCTCCCCCCTGTCTGTGAAGCCAGCCTCTCACTAGTAATGCAGGGAGGGAGCTGTCTCAGACTTCACCATCCTCCCCCCCCCCCCCCTCACCCACACACCATTCACTAGCTGGGACATGGGGGAAGTCAGGAGTGAGGGTCAGGCAGCTCCCCCCTGTCTGTGAAGCCAGCCTCTCACTAGTAATGCAGGGAGGGAGCTGTCTCAGACTTCACCATCCTCCCCCCCCCTCACCCACACACCATTCACTAGCTGGGACATGGGGGAAGTCAGGAGTGAGGGTCAGGCAGCTCCCCCCTGTCTGTGAAGCCAGCCTCTCACTAGTAATGCAGGGAGGGAGCTGTCTCAGACTGGTATCAGGGTTAGGGCACTGTGTGCAGGAAGATCACAACACTCCTGGTATTAATAGGGATAGGGCACTGTAAGAGATGACTGTAGTAGATTGAATAAAGATCTGATGTTTCTGCTCTCCTCACACCAAACAAAAACAACACACAAGCAGAGAAGCCCTTCTTACAAAGCTGAGCTAGTGAGTTAAGTAGGAGGAAAAGTAAACATACTGGTGCCAGTGTGGCTACTTAAAAAATACACTTACCAACAATCAATTACATATATTTGAACTGTGTACAGTTCCAGCCAGGACCACCTTTCTAAAATGCACAGTGATTGGCAAATTCAACATGCACTAGCATTTCAGGTGCCTGCTAACAAAAATAATAAACAAACAAGTTCTAGTCAGGTGAGTGCTGATCATTACATTACTTTTTTTGTCAAGCTTCCAACTGTTTCCATTTCACATCCCCCCAACCATATTGGTAACATCAATAGATAAGAGCACAGCCAGCCAATAGGAATACATACATACATATTCATTCCTAAGTGACCTTTACTGACCTGGGAAGTGTGAACACTTTGTTTCATTTTCTGTTGGTGTTCGTTAGTTTCCAGTTCCATTTCCCATCCCCCCAACCATCACCTCAGTGGTAACCTTGGTAACATCAATAGATAAGAGGGCAGCCAGCCAATAGGAACACATATTCATTCCTAACTGACCTTCAGTGACCTGGAAAGTGTTTATTTGTATCATTTTCAGTTAGTGCGCACTAAATCGAGTTAGTGCGCACTAACGGGGAGTTAGTGCGCACTAACTCGAGTTAGTGCGCACTAACACGATTTAACGATTTTTAACGATAAATCGTTAGAATTTCTATTGTATCGTGTTCTATAACGATTTAAGACGATATAAACATTATCGGACGATAATTTTAATCGTTGAAAAACGATTCACATCCCTAGTGCCCTGCCTATAGGTGTCTACAGAAGAGGGCTTCACATCTCCAGCAACCTTTCACACAACCTACAAGTGGCTTCTGTAAGAGATCCTTTACTGTGGCACTGGAGACAATTCATCACCAGGAGAGGCGTTCCCCCCCCCCAATAGGGCCATTTTACAATAGACTTTTAAACAGATCACTGAGCAGGGTGGACGGAAGATAAGATAACGCTGCCCATCCAGGGCCCCATGACCTGTATGTACCCAAACACCTTCTGAAGTCTGCCTGTAACAACAGTGAAACACTGCAGTGACAAAGAAATGCTTGTCAATAGTCCAATGACATCAACTATACATCAGTGGACACGAAAAAAAAGAAACAAATGCAATAAAATTATGCATTTTGTGTGGATCACTATTCTGCCTTCTCGTCTTCCCAAATCCCTCTTCTACAGGGTGTGACCTTCCTACTGCTGCCAGCTGGGCTCTGGACACATCTACATCCCTGTTGCATCCTCCCCGGTAGCCTGCTTTGAACCATTGGTGACAATGTTAGTAAATGTGTGATGAAGAAGTATGTCTGTGGGCACATTATTGCAAGGGTGCCCATAGACAGCTACTACTGAAGAGAGTGGTCCGGTGCCAGAGGGCCTAGACATATTGGTGCTCCTTTTTTTAAGCTTGCTTGTTGTGGAAGTTACATCTTAGGATTTGTGGGTATGTGGGCCCTGGGCCGAGGTGAGAGATGGTACCGCCCAGGGGGAGGAGCCCCGCGAGCCTCACCGACTCAGCTGTGAGGTGTGTAGAGCAACAGGTGCTGGAGAGAGAGAGATGAGAGGCAGAGGAAGCTAGAGAGAGTGACCCCAGGTGGTGGAGTCACGGAACGTCAGCGCAGGGAGCTGACGTCAGTTCTAGTTTGAGAGTCCTTGAAACGTTATTAGAGAAGTAGAGTGGCACTGCCCACGGAGCGGGGAGTGTGGCAGAAAGACACAAAGGCGCTGGGGAGCCCCAGGGTCTGTGAAGTGGGGTATACCCATGGAGAAGTCCTCTGTAGTGATGATACGGCAATGGTCCGCAGAGCAGGGTACACTGGTGAGGGTCCTCCGTAGACAAGATATGGCAATAGTCCGCAGAGCGGGGTACACCAGTGAAGGGCCTCAGTAGCGATGGTATGGCAAAGGTCCACAGAGCGGGGTACACCAATGAGGGTTCCTCAGAAACAATGGTACAGAAATGGTCTGCAGAGCGGGGTACACCGATGAGGATTCCTCAGTAGCAATGGTACGGCAATGGTCCGCAGAGCGGGGTACACCGATGAGGATTCCTCAATAGCAATGGTACGGAAATGGTCCGCAGAGCGGGGTACACCGATGAGGATTCCTCAGTAGCAATGGTACGGCAATGGTCCGCAGAGCGGGGTACACCGATGAGGATTCCTCAGTAGCAATGGTACGGCAATGGTCCGCAGAGTGGGGTACACCGATGAGGGTTCCTCAGTAGCAATGGTACGGCAATGGTCTGCAGAGCGGGGTACACTGATGAGGGTTCCTCAGTAGCAATGGTACGGAAATGGTCCGCAGAGTGGGGTACACCGATGAGGATTCCTCAGTAGCAATGGTACAGCAATGGTCCGCAGAGCGGGGTACAACGATGAGAGTTCCTCAGTAGCAATGGTACGGAAATGGTCCGCAGAGTGGGGTACACCGGTAAGGGTCCTCAGTAGCAATGGTACGGAAATGGTCCGCAGCGCGGGGTACTCACTGTAGCAGAGTGAAGTTCCAGAGAAGGACCCAGGGAATGGGGCAGGCAGGAGTCCTAGGCAGAAGGCCCTCCGGAGGAGCGGATAGCCAGAGACAGGAAGGACCCCCGAGGAGCGGGTACCCAGAACATCTCACGCCACGGAAGCAGGAGCTGGAACAAGAGTCTGTAGCGAGCAAAGCAGATTCAGCAATAAGGGAACTCGTTGCCAAGTCATAGGTAGGCAGGACCAGCCTGCTTAAGATTCCTTGAAGAATGACGTCATCCAAGGGGGACGCCTCCGAGGTTCCCGCCATGACGTGCATAAGACTGGCCAGGTAGCGCATGCGCGCCTAAGGGACTCCGAAGGCAAGATGACGGTCGCCAGCATCCACGCCATCTAGGAAAGCCCGGGAACCAGGGCGTGTAGGCCGGTGATAGCTGGCGGAGGCCGCGAGTCAATCCAGAGGAGTCAGTGTAGTCAAGCCATAGGTGAGCAACAGTGGTCGCAGCTGTCTGCGACTGACGGGTGTAACAGACGTAACTTCCACCCCGAGCAAACTGCATAGAAGGAAATGGATCAGAGCACTTGGCTTTTCTTAAGTAGCAGGAGCAGGTTGGGGGAGTGGGGAGGGAGTCACAGTGGCCTGACAAAGGCCTTGTGGCCTTCTGGCCCAAATTTTGGCAGGTCCATGGCCCATCTCGCTGTGATGCCTGTGCATGGCCTTCATGCTGCAGTCTGCCCTAATGAAAGATAAAGTGCCTTCTGTGTTTAGATGTTCAAAGTTGGGCCCTTATTTTGGAATAACAGGCAATGAGTCTCTGCTAATGGTAAGAAGGATCTGCAGTGAAGGGATTTAGAAACTTTTTAGTTGCTTGGATAGTAAGATGATCACCATTTGGCTATGGATGTGTGAAGGCATTTCTTATGGAAGCAAACCAGACAGATTCTAGCCTGTTTGACGTCTTCATTATAAAGTGGACAGTTTTCCAGAGGAAGCAGCAAACAATCCTGCAATATATTGTCTTAAAGCTGGTGCAATTATGTTGCAGTTAGCTGAAAAGCTGCTAGATTTCCTTTTGATCTCTGGTGGCTTTTTACCACAGATTGTCAATTTTAAGGGAGAATTAGGTTCACAGATTTGAGCTTCACTGACGTTTGTGCAATTTCATTGACTGTCTCTTCAAACCCAGGATCACAAAGCTTGCATGTGCCTACATTTGGCTGGAGGGACTCGGAAACCTATTCTCATGAGGCACCATAGAAGGCTCGTCCAGTTGAAGGATCTAATTAACATTATGCCGTCTCGATGCTTGCATGCTAATGGTAACATTGCAGTTCTTTGAGTAGATAACTGAGAAGCTCAGCATTACCTTAGGGGGAACAGAATATGATGGATGAGGAAGAAACCAAATTACACAAAGGAAATGGACAATTTACAAGACAATTATTGTCCTGACATTTTATTTTTCACTCCTAAATGCTTTGAGAACTGTTTGCTGTAATAACTCTGCAATAACTTACATGGCTTCAGCGTGCATTGCCATGTGCAAACAGACAGGAAATGGAGGTGTTTGCAGGGACCTGAATCCAACATTTTTTTTTTTTTTTCATTTAACTGCCATACGCCCCAGTCCTTACATCTCTGGTTGAAAAGCTTGTGATTACCGAATGTGTAAGTATTTTGCTTAGCTTATTACTCTCCTATTTAATTGGATATAAAAAAAAAATAAAAAAAAGGAAACCCTGCAGTCACTTAATGAGTCTTTCTTCGAGGAACATGATTCAGAATGCAGATGCGGTAAATTCCTTTTTGGTTTACAAAAACGTGTGGTAGAGCCCACTCTGAGTAAATAGTGGATGACGGCGTGCGCCCCACTGTAAAGGGCTACGTTTCCCAGGCCCTAAGACAGAAGTGCAATAAAGCCCTTCCATTTTAAACCAGCATTTCAAGGTGGGTGACCGAAAGTCATTTGGAGTCTTGTCCATTAAACTAGGAAAGGCAGCGATGGCTGCTTGTGGCACCAGCCCCTCCAGGTACTCCCCCCATCTTCTACTAAAATAAACAGCAGAGTTGCCCTGCCCCTGCATCGCCAGTATGCTAATTAAGCTCTGTCCTCTCCCTCCCTACAGTCACCAGCTCCGCCCCTCTCTCCCTGCATGGATCTTGAGTCCACCTCGAAAGGAGAAACATTGATGGCGAGTGGGACATAACATGGCACGTTCCTCTTCTTCTGGTTTCCTTATCCCCAGAATATACTCCTCCTCAAGGCCCATCAGAGAAGCGTGTAAAGGTGCCCTGCAAGTCCCCCCAACGAAATCCACCCGTCTATCAACCACCGAAGAACGAGCACTCTCTACAGCGGGTCCGGCCATTTGGAATAACCTGCCCACAGACCTCGGGCTGGAATCCTGCCCTCTAACCTTTCGAAAAAAAACTTAAGACTTGGCTTTTCCTCCCAAGCCTTCCCTTAACTTTAAAAACCATCAATTTTCTACCAGACAGGACCCCGCTTACCTGACCAGGCGCCCAGCCTAGCTTAGGCGTTAATGTTTATGTTTTTGTTTCTTTGTTTCATTATTTAGTTTATTCAGTTATGCTGTCCTTTGCCTCTGGCTACCTTAGCCCCACAAGTTACTACCTCCTTGTTATATGTAACTTCTCCTATTGTTAAATGGTTTATTAAGTTATACCCCATGTTCCATGTAAACCGATTTGATATGAATTTATTCATGAATGTCGGTATAGAAAAGTGTTAAATAAAAAAAAAAAAAAGAGAGAGAGAAGCAGTATTTGTGACAGTGGGAAAGCGCATCGTTTTCGGCATCCACTTGCTCGCTTGCTTGCCTGCTGCCACCATCCAAACGCCCTCTCTCGCCCTCCATGGCCAGAAGAAGGGGAGGACCGCGGCCTTGCAGAGCCTCAGCTCACATCCTCCTCCTCTGCCAATGCCTGAATGTCATGTTTTGAACCTTGTGGTTCGAAGCCTGACTTGGAGCCTGGCAGCGGAGGAAGAGGACAGGGCTCAAGGCTCTGCAAGGCCACAGTCCTCCACATTTTTCCAGCCATGGAGGGTGAGTGAGGGTATTGGGAAGGGGGAGGAGGTAAATAAGAGTGAGTGAAGGGGGAGAGCGAGGGCGAGAGAAGGGAGCGGGGTGAGAGTGAGTTCGGGAAAAAGGAGGAGAAGGAGGAGGAGATCTTGGAGGGAAAATCTATGAGAGTAAATTGAGATGAGAAGTGAGGGTGAGGGGATCATGGGGGAAGTGAATGGGGTGATTGAGGGGATTGTAAGGGAGGAGACATGAATGAGGGAGAATAAGGTGACTGGGGGGCAGTGAATGAGGGATTTGTGGAGAGCTAGTGAACCAGGATTTGGAAAGATGGATAAAACTAGGGTGAATGAGGGGTTCTTAGGGTTGGGGAGTGAACCAGGATAAATGAGGTGATCAGGTGGGGAGGGAGGGTAGTGAAAGTGAGTGAGTGAGTGAGTACTTGCAGTATACAGATTTCTCTCCTGCAGGATATCCTGCCTGTACATGCAGTATACAGATTTCTCTCCTGCAGGATCTCCTGCCTGCACTTGCAGTATCCAACTTTCTCTCCTGCAGGATATCCTGCCTGCACTTGTAGTATACAGATTTCTCTCCTGCAGGATCTAATGCCTGCACTTGCAGTATACAGCTTTCTCTCCTGCAGGATCTCCTGCCTGCACTTGCAGTATACAGATTTCTCTCCTGCAGGATCTCCTGCCTGCACTTGCAGTATACAGCTTTCTCTCCTGCAGGATCTAATGCCTGCACTTGCAGTATACAGCTTTCTCTCCTGCAGGATTTCCTGCCTGTACTTGCAGTGAGTATACAGCTTTCTCTCCTGCAGGATATCCTGCCTGCACTTGCAGTATACAGCTTTCTCTCCTGCAGGATCTCCTGCCTGCACTTGCAGTATACAGCTTTCTCTCCTGCAGGATATCCTGCCTGCACTTGCAGTATACAGCTTTCTCTCCTGCAGGATCTCCTGCCTGCACTTGCAGTATACAGATTTCTCTCCTGCTGGATCTCCTGCCTGCACTTGCAGTATACAGCTTTCTCTCCTGCAGGATATCCTGCCTGTACTTGCAGTATACAGCTTTCTCTCCTGCAGGATCTCCTGCCTGCACTTGCAGTATACAGCTTTCTCTCCTGCAGGATCTCCTGCCTGCACTTGCAGTATACAGATTTCTCTCCTGCAGGATCTAATGCCTGCACTTGCAGTATACAGCTTTCTCTCCTGCAGGATCTCCTGCCTGCCCTTGCTGTTCCATCCCCTGCAGGAAGTATGGACACTGAGGGCAGATGTTGGGGTGTTGGAGAGGAGGATGCAGGTCCTGGAGACAGCTCTGGAACAGAAGGCAGCACAGGATGAAGAAATGCCAGTGCTGCCTGCTCCAGAGCAGGATCCTGAGACCTATGCATCTTCTTCTCCTACATCCTGAGTGACGTTTTTGCACACTGGTGTGTCCGGAGACTAATGTTCTCATTGCACTGGGGCTTCCTTTTCCCCGAAAGCTTTCCCTTCCCCTCTCGTTTGTTATTTTTCAATGAATATTTTGGATATATATATATATATATCCAAAATATTCGTTGAATATAATTTTTTTTTTTTAGAATTTTAAATTATATTTTATATATGTATATCTTTATCTTATACAAAAAATGGTTTCTTGTTGAAAAATTAAAAAAAATTGATATTTAAAAATGAGTTTTTAGTTATTTATTTCACTCTCTTGCATCAATGGTTTGCTAATATCAAATTCAGGCAGCACAGTTTTACAAAGCAATTACGCTCACACACAATGAGGCTTCGATCCTGGGTATTGTCCTCCAATGTCCATCTGTACACCTTTCTTTCATGCTTATTAAATAAATATTCAATCATGGACTCAGAGCATACATGGAAGCTTACAATTACAAATGCATTACAAACAAACAACACGTTCACACAGTTTTCTCTCTATGAGGTTGAATTAGCACATGGTTGCAAACTTGTGAGCAGCAGCTCCAATGTCAAGGCTTCAACCATGGCTATTGTCCACTCACACATCTTTCAAAATCAGTTATGCTTCATTCACTCAATCAGGGGCGGATTGGCCTATCGGGGGATCGGGCATCCCTCGGTGGGCCGGTCACTCTGGTCACATGGTCTGCCGAGCGCGGCCGCAACAGAGCCGCGCTCGGCAGATCATGGCGTATCTCCTGGGCTGGCCTGAGTGGAAAATCCCCAGGCCGATCTTTTTCCGGAATCCGCCCCTGCACTCAATCATTGTTTGTTCTGGAACTGAATCTGAATCTGTGACCTATGACAGAGATGTATCTATTATTATTATTTTTTTAATCCAGTGTGGCTGACTGTGACTATTTTTGACATGAGGAATTGCAAAAAAATAAATAAAATAAAGGAAAACAAGTTGGAATGGGGAAATTACTGTTAACTGCAAATATGTGATCTAAGGGTGTCAGAGCAGACAGGGAGGCTTACAAATAATACATAACAAACATTGACCACTCATGCACTTTCACAAACCATTCTCTCAATGAGGATGAATTAGCACAAGTTGGGATGGAGAGACTACTGGTCACTGAGGCCTTTCAACACCAGGAACTGAGGGTCTGTGCCAGTGCCCAAGCCACTTTCAGTAAATGTACTCTCTCAGTCCTCTTGCCATTCACAGGGAATTTCTGGGAAACCAAGCAGAGGAAGGTTCAATTTGATGAAAACCAATTGTTCTACCAACTCTGGAGACAAATGTGAGTGTTGTGTTCTCAAGACATTCCCTGTTATAAAAAAAAATACCCTTTTACTTGGCATACTGGTTAGTGGGCAGGAAAGAAAGTGCTGTACTATTTTGGCAAGGTCAGGCCACACTAAAGCCTTCTGTGATCAGTATACCAAGGGATCTGTGGTCATGCTCTCAACTGGCTCAGACAGATAATGCTTAACTGAAATCTCTGAATGCTTCTCCTATGGGTAGTGCTTACTCACACTCCTGATGCCAACGGCTGATGCTATTATTGCCTTTGACATGGGAGCCAGTTCATTAAACATAGGAAGAGATTGGTGAGTCAAGGGAGGGAAGGGATGAGGATGCAACTAACAGGGAGCAGCTAATACTAGCTGAGCTCTATAGAGTTGGAGACTGAGAAGTTGGACCTAATTCTTCTTTACTGCCTCTGACCCTCTTTGACGATATGTTTTCAATCGCCCTGTTTTTTGTTTCAGCCCTCACATCACCTGGGGCCTGGGACAAGTTCCAGTAGTAGAGTTTGAGAGAAAGTGACTTGATCATGCAAGTTCTAAACCAAAACAGCAGATACTGGAGGGTCCTCAGGATTGATGCTGGATGCAGGCTCAGGGGAAGTGGGAGCATATTTATGCAAGGGACGGAGCCTATCTAAACCCTCCTGCCCCCGCCTCCTTTGTCCAGTCCTGGTCTGGAGAAACGTTGGCACAACCCTATGTAGATGGGAATGAAAGCTCACAGCATCAGATCCCAGCCACAGTTCCAGTGAACTGGAAACCCAAAGTAAGAAGACGAAGCTGCTAACGACCCTCTCCCCCCCCCCCCCCCAAATAAATAGTCAGTGCTGTATACATGTTGCTCCAGCGAACTTTTTATTTCTGTATCCTGTGTAATCTCTTTTCCACGCCCCCAGCAAATACATTGCATAGTGCGCACACCAACAGCAGAGAAGTTTAGCATGGCTTAGCTGCTGCCGCTACGGCTGTTTTGAAAGGGCTCTGTAACCTTAGCGCTTCACGCTCGGATTAAGAGATAAAGTAAAAATGACAGGACTGGAATCCCTGTGGAATATTTTAACAAGCGGAGCGCTGTAGTTATGCAAAGCTCTTTAGGTTTTTGTTTTTTTTTTTTCTTTTAAATCTCTCTTCCAAAGCCAATCATAGGGATCACAGAGAGTAAAATTCAAAAGAAAAGCAAGGGGAAAGAAAGGCCGTTTGCTGAAGTGCCATTTTGCATGAGCACTTTTGACAGGCTGCAAACAAAGATCTGATAAAGACGTCCAGCCACAGCGCTCCACCGGTGCGGGGCGAGCTGAGGAAGATTGGCACATCCAAATTGCGCCCGTGGATAACCCCCAGCCGTCAACTGCTTTATCTCCTGGGGGAGCTCTCGAATAGCCTGAGCGATTTGAAAGTCAATCTGCTTCCCAAATAATAAATGTCTGAAAGGAAGCACATAAAACAATACTTGGAAGGAGAAAGATCAAAGATTAGCAGCTTCGGTGTCTGCACAAAATGAAATGTAGTCTTTAGTGATTAGTCTCCTTTGATTAAAACTGGCAGATAGGCACCATCCTGTCCAGTCGGTTCTTATTTAAGCTCCATTCCTTCCGTCAGCCTTTGAAATTAGAGGCCCCTGTCTTGTCCCTCAGTTTCCCTTCAGTGACAAGAAGCATTAAGATTGTTTTTGGTTTTTTGTTTTTTACTGCTGTATTGATGTGTCAAATATTTTAGTGGACATCAGGGGTGAGCCAAGGATCCCATTTTCTACAGTCTAAGAAGATTATAGAAAAGTTTTCAGGACAGGGGCAAATAACCCAGAAAAGACATTCTGAAACCTCCAGTGCAGCAATCCTGAAAACGGGAGCGGGCATTAACCTATCAGCAGTGCACTAGACCACGTCCTGGCATTCTCTTGTACGTACGATGGCGCCGCCATTCATTCCGTGAAGCTGTGTCTCTCTTCCTTGTTGCCCACCAGACTCAATTAGAAAATGAAATATTAATATCCCATACACAGAATTTTCCCCAATAAAGAAAGATGAATCAATGAAGGGAGAGGAAGAATGGTTTGACTATGAGGCCTATGCACTAAAGCTTAGCAAGCACAGCATGCTAATGTTGTTTAGCAAGCTATGAAACAGCATGCATTAGGGGCAGCTTCCAAAAGTCATTTACATGGGTAAATAACTGTCTGCAAACCGCCCACTCTGTATGCAGGTAAAAGTAGGCATGTTATTGCACAATGCATGCATGTTTACCCACATGGTCCTGAAGGCATTCCCATAGGAGGATTAGGTCAGGGGAGGCAACAACGCGCACAGTTTTATAAACTACTAGCGGTACCCGGCCACGCGTTGCAGTGGCAGAGTCAGGTTCTTTACCCTCCTTCCCCCTTCCCCTTGCTCATTTACCTCAGTCACTCATCCTCCTCGCCCTTGGTCACTCACCCCATCCCCTTCCCGCCCCTGCCCCACTCCTACTCTCTTCTCTCACACTCACCTCCCCCTCATTCTCCCTCCCCTCACTGTCACCTCCCCCCGCCTACTGCCTACCCTTCAGATCAGAAAACGTTTGTCTTTTTATTTCTGTGGGAACCCCCCACCCCAAAAAAAAACCCCAATCCCAACCCTTTAAATCAAATAATAACGCCCCACCCTCCTGCCCCCTCCCAAGACCTGGGAAATTAAAATTGTTGGTGCTACATGTGGTCTGTCCCTGGGCGTCTCTGTGCGCGTTATGTAGCCAAATAGGGGAGTGCCTAACCAAATTTGCACTTCCAAATTTGTTTTGTGGTCCGGGGAGGGCTATTTTGGTTCGTTCCCGAGATCGTGCAAGTTTAGGGTATGTATTTGTGTGTGAACCTCTCCCTTCCCCCAAAAAACAACCCTATGAGAAAAGTTCTCTTAAACTAACCACCCCCCCTGAGATCCTCACAGGCCCCTACAGCAACCCCCATCCTTGCAATGGTTTCTGGGGAAATAGGAATCCAAAGCAGGAAAAGGGGATGGGGGTCACTGCAGGGTCTATTAGCTCATTCCAGTTCTCTTTCCCTGCACTGAATTTTGCTAATATTGAAGCCGCAGTGCCACTGCTGTAAGTGAATCACTCGGGATGGCTGGCACTGATTAGCAGGCCTATCCCCATGGAGAATTTGAGTTTTCCTTTGAGACCTGAAGATGTCCATTGATATGAGGTTAGGGACAGGAGTGAGGACATGAGAATAGGCCATGGGGGTAGCAGGGATAGATTCAGGGAATGGACCACAGGAAAAGGCAGGAGGAAAAGAAGAGGACCCAAGAGTAGGTCATAGGGGAAGGAAGAGGAGGGGAGGAGGGAGAGGACCTGAGAATGGACCAACTGGGGGGGGGGGAGAAGAGAGTAGGAGCAATGAAAGGAGGGAAAAGGAATCCCTATGTAGCCCATTTCTGGATCTTCAGATGGGATCCCCACCCTGCTCTCAGATCAGCATGGGATTCTCACCCACTCTGCTCTGGGAGTTCTCTGTGCAATTTTTAAATTAGATCCTGGAATTTGAACTTAAAACATTGGTTGAATCCCCCCCCCCCCCCTGCCAAATCAAGCCCTGCACCCTTTAAGCCCTGACCACCTTCCACCCAGGCCAGACCCAGACCTCCTCTTACACAAGGCCCTCCCAAGCCCAACATACATCGCCTCCTCAAGAAAGACCTCCAACCTGCAAGCCAGATTCACAAACCCACCTCAAGGAAGAATCCCTTCTCCCACGGAATGATTTGCTCCACTTTTAAAGAAAATCCCCCGGAAGCCAGCTTCGCTCCACACATGTCTCTCTCCCTCACCCTTCCAAAATGAGCACCTACCATTTTGACGCATCATGGTGTTCACCAGGAGGAGGGACGTGAAGGCCCTTTTTTCCGGCACTGCTGCAGCCGCCAAATGATACCTGCTAGGCGGCATTTTACACCTGCTACTGTGTGACAGTGAGTGGCGAGCACACGGTCATTACTCCTGCGGCACAGAATTGACGAAGCAAAGGTGGGTTCCACCTGGGAGTTTGAAAACCTATCTTAGATAAGCGAGGAATAAAGAGGCTGAAACTTACAGCATACAAGGGGGAGGTGGGCCATGCAATTTCCTACCTATGCCCTGGAGAAACAGCGTAGTGCCTGTATGCACCGTCGCACGAATTGTATTCTTCTTCTAGCCAAGCTATTTCTTTTCATCTTTCTAGTTTTTAGTGTCATCACCTCAGGATTGCTCTGATTCACACCAGATTGATAAGTGATAATCTCGTTTCTCTCTCTCTCTCTTTGGCTTCTTTTTAAAGCATCTCTTGATTTCCTCTCAAGTTCTATTTAAAGATCGTGTTACTCCTTCCCCCCCCCCCCCCCCCCCCACACACATCAACTCGGAGAAGGGCAAGGTTCTTCAGCAGAAAACAATAAAGAGGAATATTAGCTTTCCTTCTGCCACGTTTATTCCCCTGTATTGCCGCGGTTTGATACCCTCGGGATTTTGAAGGTGCCGTTTGTTGCTACCCATTCATCAGCCGCCTCAGTTACTTTCTGCAGGTTCTAACCATTTTCCATGGAAGGAACGGGCTTTATTAACTGAAGGCTCAGCTCTCGGAAAATACTGAGCAAATCTGCCTGGTTTTTAGCTTATCTGATATATTCATCTTTCCTCTCTATATACCAAATTTGGTGAATCTGCATCCATTTTTGGTGAATTTTTCCATCCCTTTTTCCCTCCAGACAGATGGGGACAATGATCCTTTTACTATAATTCTTTCTAAAATTCTGCATGCTAAAAGGTATTCAAATTCAAAAGGGTGAGGGATGGAAATGAAGGAGTAGAGTAACTGTAAACTGAAAATGTTACATTTCTGCATGGGGGTAACCTGCACGGAGCAGCAGTTACTACCCTTAATGGAAGACATGGGGGATAACCAGCACATAGTGGATGTTACTACTTTTACTTTAAGAAAATTGCTGGGTAGACTGGGTTGACCATTTATTTATTTATTCAACCGTATTTCTGAATCGCTTCACTGATTAAAAATTGCTTGAAGTGATCATTATCTGCTGTCATTTACCATGGTACTATAACTACCGATGTGATATTTTTAATTGAATGTCAGTATAAAAAAAACCCAACAAATAAATAATAAATAAACTAGTAGGGAAAGCATGCAGAAGCATGGCTTCAGGAATACTTCCCAACATGGATTTGTAGAAAGAGTGTGAGTGGGTCTGGTTTATAGGGTACGGTTGTTGAAGGTTTATGATGGATTTGGGGGAATGGAGGGTGTGGGTAATTTAGAAGGGTACAGGTGGGGAGTGTGGGAGATTAAATGGGATTGTGTTGAGGGATGTCTGTGTGTGTGTGTGTGTGCAATGATGGATGGATGTGGGTGATGAGTGTGGTATGGTTGAGGATGTAGTGGTATGTACATGGGAGATATAGGGTTACGTTTCGTGTGAGGGAGGATATCTAGGAGTTAGATGTATGTAGGTAGAGGATGTGTTTGTGAGGGAGTGTGTATGTGTGAGGGAGTCAAGTGTAAGATGTATGTATGTAAAAAGGTATCATAGGGTGTCACGGAAGTATGAGTATTTATGTATATATGCGGGGTTGGGGATAAGCAGGCATGTGTAGGTGTCAAGGGGTATATTGGGGATGAATGTGTGTTTGGGTAGGTTTGTGTGTGTGAGGCATTCTGTAGGGGATAATGTGTGGCAAGGCTGTGTGTGTATGTAGGGGGAGTTGTGGGGTGTGTAGATTTTTGAGGTGTGTTTATATGTGAGTAGGTGGGGTTGTGGTTGGTGTGTGTGTAGGTGTATGAGTGTGTGGTAAATTAAGAAGTTATTTTCTCTGTCTTTGTTGGGATGGTAGGTGTGCGTGATTGAGTGAACTGGGAGCAGTTGCGCGTATGCATGACGTATGTGTGTGGGGGTCTGCCTGTGTGTGTAGGTGTATGGGAAGTGTAGGAATCTTTGGTATGTGTGGGAGATGTGGGGGGGGAGGGGGAGAAGAATGTGACATGCAGTAGGGGTGGGAAGTCATTTCCAATGAAATAGGAAATATAGACGATATTTCCTATTTTGCTGCGTTTCAAGAAAAATGAAAAATGACAAGAAAACACATGAAATTTTATGTTGCTTTCCCTATCCTTTTTTGGGGGGTTTAAAAAAAATGCAAGGGGAAAAAAAACCACCCCAACCCCTCTCATTTACACAAAAACAGAACCTCCCTTCTACCAGCAGAGCCTCCCCCACCAGCAGCCCCCTCCGCCCACCCTCCTGCCCCTCCCAAGACTCACCACAAACACCTGATGGTCTAGCGAGGGGCCCGGGAGCGATTTTCTGCTCTCAGGCCAGCGGTTGCCCCCATTCAGAATGGTCTTACCTTGTGACAGGGGCTACCTGTGCCATTGGGCAGCCATTTGAAAAATGGCACAGCCCGTCCATTGCCCCTAGCATGTGACAGATGCTGCCCAATGGCATCGTTAGCTCCTGTCACAAGCTAAGGGCATAGGGCGGCCGGCGCCATTTTGAATGAGGGCAGCCACTAGCCTGGGAGAGGGAATTCACTGCTGGTGCCCCCCCCCCGCTAGACCACCCAGTGTTTGTGGTGAGTATTGGAGGGGTGGGTCAGGAGGGTGGGCATGGGTTCCACTGGTGGGAAGCTCTGTTGTAGTATAAATGTTTTGGGGTTTGTTTTTTTTTTTAAACAAAATGGCACAACAAATAACAAAAAAACCATCCGGGGGTGGACCCGAAATGGCCCACCCCGGGAATGAAAATGAAAGAGCCACGAAATTTTTCAAGGCTCCCACCCCTAATCTGCAGTGTGTGGGGGGTGAGGGGGGTGAGGGGTGAGTGTTTGCTAGTTTCTTCAGCGTTTTTCCCTATCCTCAGGCTCTCTCTGCCTGTGTTGCTCTGTGAAAAAGTAGTGAAGGAGGGGGCATTTGGAATGGATCACTGGCCGGCACTGTAACAATTCAACGTTTCCCAACAAAGGCCATGGGGGGAGGGGGTCTTATTAGAGGCTCAAGTATCTGAAAATGCTGGTCCGACATTTCCGGCTTTCATACTCACCTGAAATATTTACATTTTATTCCTCCATACCAAATTTGGTGAATTTCCATCCCTTATTTCGAGAGCTAGTATGCTGACGGAAAGACAGACAGGTAAACATTGTGGAGTGCACAGGGAGCACAGAATCTTCACTCATGAATTCTGCTGAATTCTCTCTCTTTTTTTTTTTTATCTTCCCGCATCAGCAATAAAAGGACATCCAGCTTTGGCCGACGCTATTTGTTAACACAGCAGGGCTACATCGAAAGTAAGCTGTGCCTTAAACCTCAGGTGCTTGTCTGTGCCTGTCAAAATCTTTTTGCATTGCAGAAAAACCTACTTTGCAATGTACAAAATTGTTTGCCATACACACGTGGATGGATGCAGGATGCCAGGAGGGTGATAATAAAGAGTGCTTTGTAGAGGACATTTTTTAAAGTTTACGTACATAAAACTGGGTTTTAAATGCACAAATGGCCTTTTGAAAATTGCTATTGAAAATTCACCCCATAGGTCTGAGTTTCAAAAGGTTTTTGCGTGCCATTGGGCTTTTGTAAATTGCTAAGACATATGCTACTTTTACACATGCACAATGCACTTCTTTGTATCTAGCAGCCATCTTTGCAGAGTGAGTTTTTTTATTTTTCAGGGGACCCTGTCAAGTCCAGTTCTAAGTTTCCCATAGAAAGCAATGGGGGGAGGGGCGATGTAATTAGAGGCTCAGTTCTCTGAAAATGCTGATCTGACTGTTTGGTTACCTGTGACTTGAAGGGTCAAATCCAAGACTATTATGCTAGTCTTTAAGGGGGTTAAATGGATATGCACCCGCGAATTTCAATGCAGCTCTCAAATTATCCCGTCCCACGAGAAATGTGAGATCTGCCTCTCAGTCTTTATTGGATGTTCCTTCCTTTAAAGTAGTAAGGCTTGACGAAACGCGAGAACGTTTGTTTTATGTCCTGGGCTCTTGGTTGTGGAATACCTTGTTACCAGAACTTAGAATAGAGAAATTAGCCAGTAAATTTAGGAAATTACTTAAGGCACACTTATTCAAGCAGGCCTTTAATCTTTCGCTAAAATAAAGGGCAACGCGCCTGATGATTGACAGTAAGAGATCTCTGCTAATGAAAGATTGATAGAAGGAGGTTTTTTTGTTAAGATTGTTAATTGTAATTGTAAGTGGTTTTAAGTTTGTTAGTTCAATTTTGAAGGGGCATAGAAGACCAAGGGAAGATTGCAATATAGAATCCAGCTATTTATGGCTGCTTCAGAGAGGGCATCTTTGATCAAGGAGTTAATTATGAACACAAAAGAATTACTGATTCAATGGGTCGGTCCAAATATGACTGGCAATAGCTGATGAAGGGTGGCCTAGTTACAGGTTATTTTATTTTTATCAATGTTATGTTGTATTGTATCATCTTATATTTATTTTAATTTGTAATATTTTTGTATGTTTTTAGCTGTTTATTATTATGATTATGAACATTATTCTGGAAACCACTTAGAAAAGTAGATAAGCAGTTAATACATTTCAATAAATAAGTAAATAAATAGATTTCAAGCAGCAGCAAAAAATGAAAAATAGATTTGTGGTGTCAGTTATTGGTAGCTGGTAGAATTGCTTTTATTAGATTTAAAACACTTTGTCTACATATTTTCCCCAGAAAAACACATCTAGCACACCTTTAAACATACCACTCATCCAAATTATTTGCAACCCATTGTGCCCCTTTCATCTGTCAGTCCCCATTTCCCAATCCCATCCCCAAGTCCTCACCAAATCTCAATCCTACAAGACATTTTGAAGAGGCAATTCCTACCTCTAACTCCCCCTCCTCCCACAATATCACCACTGCACCAGGTACATCCCCATTCTCTCACACCCCCCCCCCCCCCAGATTTGCCAATTCTCTTGTTCCCTTTTTTAATACCCTTCCCCCCACCGGCACCCTTTTAAAACTCCTCGTGACCATCTGAGCCATCAGGAGGAGGAAAACAGGGGCGTGCCTTGCCTTGAGCCATCTCCTCTTCTTCTGCACCTAGAAGTGGTGGTGATTGTGGCCACAGGGCAGGGAGCAGCACCCTCACATTTCCAAGCCAGGCTGTGGGAATCGTGATCATGGCTATGGGGGGACGGAGCAGGAAACAGCATTTCCAGCCTGGGCTATCAGCCATATGGCCGGCGCCGGCCATATAGCCATATTGCCGTACAGCAAAATGGCGCCGGCCGTACGGCAACACGATTCGAGTGCAGGAGGTCATTCCTGGACCCCCGCTGGACTTTTGGCAAGTCTTGTGGGGGTCAGGAGGCCCCCCAAGCTGGCCAAAAGTCCCTGGGGGTCCAGCGGGGGTCCGGGAGCGATCTTCTACGCTCGTGACGTCGGGGACAGGAACCATTTTCTATCAACGCACTCGTGGCCCGAGAGTGGAAGATCACAACGGGACCCCCCCCCCCCCCCCCACTGGACCCCCAGGTAATTTAAGACATTTTGGGGGGGTTCGGGAAGGTGGGGGATTTATTTTAAAGGGTCGGGTGGGTTTTAGGGATGTTTTAGTGTGCCGGTTTTCCCGCCCTCCCCCTCCCCTCCCCCTTCCCCCGATTTACGATTTTTGACGATAAATCGGGGGAATTCCTATTAAATATCGCCTCTAACGATTTTTGACGATTTAAAATATATCGGACGATATTTTAAATCGTCAAAAAAAGATTCACATCCCTACTATCTAGTCACTCATCCACAGCTCCTGATCAATATCATAGTCTCTTCCTCTCCCTAAGAGACACCCTGTGCTTGCTCCACATTCTCTTGAATTCTGAAACTGTCCTTGTTTCCACAGGGAGGCTGTTCCATGCATCCACCACCCTTTGTCTAAAGAAATATTTCCTCAGATTACTCCTGTGTTTACCCCCTTTCATGATGATCATCAAATAACCTTTCATTCCACAGCCATCTTTATGTTGAAAGAGGCCCACCTCCCATGTGTATATTTCTTGGAGGTATTTAAATGTCTCTCTCATGGCTCCTCTTTCACTCCTTTCCAGTAGGGCATGCATAGTAACATAGTAAGATAGTAATGACGGCAGAAAAAAGATCAAAATGGACCATCCAGTCTGCCCAGCAAGCTTCCCAAGGTAGTAACTGCTGCTCTGTGCAGGTCACCCCCATGTTTCTGTTAAGGGTAGTAACTGTCGCTCTGTGCAGGTTACCCCCAAGATTTTTTATTTATTCCCATCCTCTAGCCTTTAGGGATCCACAGTGTTTATCCCACATCCCTTTGAAATCCTTCACAGTTTTAGTCTTCACCACTTTCTCCGGAAGGGCGTTCCAGGCATCCATCACCCTCTCAGTGAAGAAATATTTCCTGACATTGGTTCTAAGTCTTCCTCCCTGGAGATTCAAATCGTGACCCCTAGTTCTACTAAATTGTTTCCAATGGAAAAGGTTTGTTGACGAGCATGGATCATTAAAACCTTTCAAGTATCTGAAGGTCTATATTATATCACCCCTGCTCCTCCTCTCCTCTAGGGTATACATATTCAGATTCAGGTTCAGCTTTAAGTCTCAGGCCTGGATTTAGGCATAAGCAACATAGGCAACTGTGGCTGTCAAATTTTGAAGGCACCAATTATCCAGGCCACACAGAAACCTGCTCCTGCTTGCTTTATTGCCATGTGTCAGCACAGCTTCAAAGGGGCACTGCCATGGCACTCTTCCTTTGTCCACCAAAATCTTAAATCTGGCCCTGCTAAGTCTGTCCCATTGATGAAGACCATTGAACAATTTAGTAGCTACTCTTTGGACTGACTCTTTTCGCTTTGTAATCTTTCTGAAGTTGCAGTCTCCAGAACTTGACCCAGTACTCCATATGAGGCAATATCACCTTCTTTTTCCTGCTGGCTAGTCTTTTCCCAATGCATTCTTCTGGCTTTTGCTTTCTTCTTATCTACCTGTTTAGCCAACTTAAGATCATCAGATATGATCATCCCCAGATTCCTGCTTCTGTTTTATGCACAGAACTTTCTACCCCTATAATGTTTATGCAAACCTAATGCATAGTCATTTTTTAGCATTACATTTTAGATGTCAGATTCTAGATCATTCCTCACATTTTCTACACCTTCCAGGCTGTATACTCTGTTGCAAATTTTTGGTTTTTGCCTTTCCCAATAGCCCTTTGAGGTATCATATGCAAAATTATTAAATAGAGCTGGACAGAGGTCCAATCACTGATAACCTCCCTTTCCTCAGAGTGAACTCTGTTCGCCACGTCTCTTTGTCACCTCCCACTCAGCCAGTTTTTAACCTAGTCAGTCACTTTAGGGCCTAAACCTAAAGCCCTCGGTCTATTTATCAGTTACTAATGCAGAACTGTGTCAAACGCCTTGCTGAAATCCAAGCAGACTGCATTCAGCACTTGCCTCTGATCTATTTGGTCACCGACTCAAAGAAATTGATTAGATTCATCTGAGCTCTATCTCTTGTGCAAAAACATTGCTGCCTTGGGGCCTGTAATTCCATGGATTCCAGAACCTGTACTATCTTTAATTTATTAGCAAGTCCATTAATTTGCTCACCATCAAGGTCAGACTGACTGGGCTGGAGTTTTCACTTCCATTTTTATGAGGAAGAACCACATCCACCGGTCTCCGGTGTTATTGAGCTACTCCCAACTAAAGAAGCATCGAAAAGGCCAGGCAATGGAGATGCCAGACTTTGCCTTAGAAAACGCATCCTGTCTGACCCCATTACTTTCTCTATTTTTAGTTTTGCTTGCTCTTTGTAGTCTTCTGAAGACTGTGTAACTCGACGCCATTCGTAGCTCCAATCCCTTCTTCAGGAAACACTGAACCAAAATATTTGTAAAGCCAGTGGTTCTCAACAGGTGTGTCGGGAGGTGCTGGGAGATGTGTGGCAGGGCCGGGAGATGGCTGCCTCCTTATCAGCCCGGGTGGGAGTTGGTTGACTTCTCTCACATTGGGCCTGATGGGAGGCTTCTCTCGCTTCCTTTTCTTCTTTCTGGCCCAGTGGGAGGCTGTTTCCTCCTTCACCAAGATCAGTGATGCTTTGCCAGCTCCTGCTGTTCTGGGCCCGATGGGACGCAAACTTTCTCTTCCCCTGCTGAGTCTGGGAGTGATGCTGCTGCTGATCTCTTCACTCTGTGGACGGTGGGGGGAAAGGAGGTTAGGGATGCTGTGCAGATAGAGGTGGAAGGGAGAGGGAGTGTGGAGGCTGCTGAGCAGGAAGGGGGTGGAAAACAAGGGGTCGGGTTAGCTGAGCAGGATGGGAGATGGGATGCAGGGGTAGAGAGAGTCAAGCAGGGGAGAGAGGAAGCAGAGGGAAGAGGATGTTGGGGGTCAGGAATGCTGGGCTGGGATGTAAGTGTAAGCAGATGATTGAGGGGAGTAATTGAGAAAAGTGAAGGATGATGGAGGCATGGAAGGGGGGTGACGGGGTGCAAGAGCCATAATATGTCAGTTTTGGGAATGTGCATTTCTTCTATCTTTGTACTTTGCTCAGCATATTTCGGTTTCTAGCTCTCCGGTTTTGCACTGCATGCAGAGTGGCTTTTTGAGGTTCCCATTCCAGTTTTTGTCTCCACATTTGGATTTTGTATAAGGTGAAGGTCGGATCTGTATGTGTGACTGAGGTCAGGTATTTTACTAGTAGGCAGGGGTTTGTTTCACTCTTGTTTGATGTGTTTTCTCGAGTTCTTGGAATTAGTGTTGCAGTGGTATGGAAGGTTTGCTAAGCATGTACAATGCGCCTGGTGGTAAGGGGAGTTTGTGTTTCTGTTACTGAGAAAGCACCAGAATCAGAATATTCTTTTAATATAGCGAGTTGTATTTGAAATATCCCAGGTTCTGCTCCGCATCCATTCTTTGGGGACGGGGCGGGTTCCCGTGGATGTAGAGTATATGTTTTACATTTAGCCCCGTGATGGTCAAGTGTTCAGTGTGTCACGCCTGTAAGCATTACCTGACAGGTGTGTCCCAAGAGAAAACAGGTTGAGAACCACGGTGTTAAGCAATTCTGCTTTTCCCTCATCAGACTCTAAATATTGCCCTCACCCCCCTTTCACATTTTGAGTCTTACAATCCCATTTCTGCGCTTCCTCCTGTCACTAATATATGCAAAAAAAAATCTTGGCTCCCTTTTTTTACCATTGTTAGTTAATTTTTCTTCTTTTTGTGCCTTCTCTCTCTCTTGACAACTCTCCCAGATTCTCTTAGCTTGTCCTGATATTGTCGCCTGTCTTCCTCTTTCTGCGATCTCTTGTGGTTTATGAATGCCAATCTTTTCTCCCTTACCTTTCTTGCCACATTGGGCTTTTTCACCCCTTTCCTTTACTTATTTTCTAACAAAAAGCTTTGTTGCCCTTAAAATATCTCCTTTTAGATGTGTCCACTGTTCCACTTCCCTAGCTTATCCCATCTACTTAATTCTTCCTTTAGGTTACTCCCCATCTTAACAAAGTTTGTTTTTCTGAAGTTCACAGCCCTCACCTTTCTCAGATGAGATATCTTGCGTGAATTGGAAATTTGGGATTAGATTTACCCATATTTGAAAATGTATGGAACATTATGGCTAGATTTCCAAACACCTAAGGGCCAAAATTGAGCTGCTGAGCGACTCGGCTGGTGAGCTGGATAAACCTATCTAGCTAACTAGCAGGGTGATTTCAGCGGTGCCGTTACTGAAATCCAAGTACGCTATGTCTAGCGCTCTCCCTTGATCCAACTCTCTGGTCACCCAGTCAAAAAATGATCCGATTTGTCTGACAAAATCTACCTCCGGTAAAACCATGCTGCTTCAGATCTTGCAATCTATTGGATTGCAGAATCTGCCCTATCCTCCGTTTTAGCAGCGAGTCCATTTTTTTTCCATTTGAAGACAATAAAAAACAAAAGCTGGTCAAATATACAATAGAATTGTTAGAACTGAGGAACACTCAGCTTCTGTAATAGAAAAACTGCAGAGATCAGAGGGTCCCGTGAGGTCTTTGGATCCAAGCAACCAAAACTTTATAATGAAGACGTCAAATTTGTTAATTGGTGATAATATGGAACTGAATAAATGCTCATTAGATCGGGGATGCTGATGATCATTGATCAGGCTAAATGTAATGTCAACAGTTTTAGAGAACAGTTTGACAGTCATTTAACAAAATTAAGAGTTTATCAACTGTTCATACTGAGTCAAACAATTACCAATTTCTTACAGAGTTAAGAGATGCACTTAAGTTTACAAGGGATGCTGCTTACTCTAGTTGGAATCTGTTTACCCTCTACGTTATGAGATGTGGCAAAAGGTTAGCAATAAACATGTGATGTCACCTTCACTTTCACTTCCAAAGATTGCACTAGAGAGGAAGTGTTAGATGCAAATTTTCCTCTGTCCGACAGTTTACTCCCTGCTCTCTAAAGCCGTTCTTAAACAAGGACTCTCAGATACTGCCAACAAATCGGGCTTTAAAACTAACATGGGAAGTGGAGTCCTCTAGCTTTAGAAAAACATCTCTGTCGCTGGTTTGCTTTCTTTTGGACTACCTGACCGAGAAAGGGATTTACTTTTCATAAGACAGATAAAGCATTTCTGCGTCAGAAGCTCGCAATGCTTTCTCATGTTTCTCACATGAAAAAGGTCACGGATTTAAGCGTTAGAAGTCTCACTTACGCAACCGTGTAAATGCAGGCTTATATGTAAGGATGCGCCACATACTTTCTTTGATCCTGATCAATTGTCTGCATTTTTGAAGCAGAAAACAAGTGAACGTAAAGGCAATCTCTCCTTCTACAAGCTGCTGGGTATCTGTGTGATATTTTAAGCAGGAAGTTGCTCCAATCTTATTAAGTTTGATGTTATCTGAGATTTTTCCTCCTTATTTTTCAGGTTACCTTTTGCTAAGCTGAGACACACGCAGCTTCTGTAGTAGAAAATTGCAGAGATCAGAGGATTTTTCACAAAAGGGGGGTTTCGCAGGAAAAACAGCGCAAGCTGCCCAGAAACATGAAAAAGACATTAAAAAAAAAACGTTGTGCCATTTTATCGAATGAAGCTCTGTTTTGTGAAAAAAAAAAAAAACTTCACAAAGATGGGCTTTGCATTTAGTAAATTTGGCAAGTAGTCTCGCATGAATGAGCTGCTGCAATGCAAAATCATACGTGGCAACTCTCAAAGGAAGGATTTTGTGAAAACGGGTATGAAGAAAGTTTTTCTGGCTAGTTTTCGCAAAAAAAAAAAAAAGGTAACCATACCTCATTGAGATGTAGTTATTTTAGCAGATCCATGCACACCAGCTGGCAGGGTTAAAAGGCCACACAGCCTGGGTGGAACCCCGACAGCTGAACCCCCGAGCACCTCGCAGACTATAAATGCATTAAAAATTGCCCCTTGGGAAGCCCTGCCCTAAATGAATGTAAATTTTCATTTGGGGCCTCTCTTAGCCCCCTGCCCCATGCACCTTTTGGACCCTTGAAAGCTTACCCCATTGGAAGGGACGTCTTCTGGGTTTCAGAAGTGATCCTCACTCCTTCATCTCCTGCTGGGGCAACAGCTAGTGGGGCCAGGGCAAGTGGGGTTTGCTTCTGCCCTCAGAAGACCTCTGATGGTGTAAGCTTTCAGGAGCAGGAGGAGGTGGGAGACTTTGCATTCATTTGGGGGGGGGGGGCACTGGGGGCGTGGCTTTAAGGGATGGGACTGCCTAATTTACCATCGGCAAGAGGCGTTCAGTTTGGATGTTGGGGGAGGCCTACATAAGTTCCTCGGGAAGCTTTGATGCATGGGAGATGGATTTCACATGAGCCACTTGACTCCTTTGACCCTGTATCTGGTGCATGCCAAGCATCACTTCCCCGGGCCAGCAGCGCTGAGCATTGTCAAGACCGGGCTCGTGCAAGGTTCCTCGCCGTGGCAACATGTAATAGGTGTCTGACAGAAGCTTTCCTCTGATGCTAATGAGCACAGAGCTCATTAGAACTTAATAGTGTTACGCCCGTCGGTCGCAGAAGGCTGCAACCACTCTTGCTCACCTCTTTCTTTGCTTCCTTGACTCCGTGGGGTAGACTGGCAGCCTCCGCCAGCTGCCGATGGCCTGCCTACCACTCCCAGGCCTCTTGGGGTGGCACAGATGCCGCCAATTGCCATCTTGTGGTTGGAAGGCCTTAGGCGCACATGCGCGCGCACAGGCCAGTCTTAAAGCCGTCATGGCAGGAATCTCGGGGGTGTCCCCTCTGGATGACGTCATCCCTCCAGGACATTTAAGCCAGCTGGCCCTGCCTACTGACAGCTTGGCAAAGAAAACCCTTCTTGCTAAATCCATCTCGCTCTCAGAGGACCTGCATTCCAGTTCCTGCTTCCAGGCATAGATGTCTAGGGTACCCGTTCCTTGGGGGCCCTCTCCTCGTCTTGGCTATCCGCTGCTTGGAGGGCCTTTCACTTAGGATTAGGGATGTGAATCGGGCTTCTGACGATTGAAAATATCGTACGATATTTTCAAAATCGTCAGAAATCGGGGGCTCCCCGAAACCGATAGGAAAACCCCACGAAATTGTTCATGGGGGTTCTCTTATCGTTTTGGGGGAGGGCGGGAAAAACGGCACACAAAAATAACCCCTAAACCCACCCCGACCCTTTAAAACTAATCCCTTAGCTTAACCCACCCTCCCGACCCCCCCCAAAAAAACTTTTTACAGGTACCTAGTGATCCAGTGGGGGTCCCAGGAGCGATCTCCCGCTCCCGGGCCGTCGGCTGCCACTAATCAAAATGGCACCGATGGCCTTTGCCCTTACTATGTGACAGGGTATCCGTGCCATTGGCCGGCCCCTGTCACATGGAGGGAGCACTGGATGGCTGGCGCCTCCTTTTGGCCCGGAGCGGTGGCTGTCAGCGGGTTTGACAGCCGACGTTCAATTTTGCCGGCGTCGATTCTCGAGCCCGCTGACAGCCACGGGCTCGGAAACCGGATGCCAGCAAAATTGAGCGTCCGGTTTTCGACCCTTCAGCCGCCGGCCGACTTCAAAATTGTTTTTTGCTTTCTTTTTACTTTTTTTACCCTTCGGGACCTCCGACTTCATATCACCATGATATTAAGTCGGAGGGTGCACAGAAAAGCAGTTTTTACTGCTTTTCTGTGCACTTTCCCGGTGCCCGAAGAAATTAGCGCCTACTTTTGGATAGGTGCTAATTTCTGAAAGTAAAATGTGCAGCTTGGCTGCACATTTTACTTACTGAATCACCCGTGAATGCCTAATAGGGCCATCAACATGCATTTGCATTTGCATGTTGAGGGCGCTATTAGGTTCGGCGGGTTGGACGCACGTTTTCCACCCCTTACTGAATAAGGGGTAAGGGAAAATGCGCGTCCAATGGCAGGTTAACAGTGCGCTCCATCGGAGCGCACTGTTAACCTGCCATACAGTACAGTCGGGGCAATACAGTACAGTGCGCTGGGGTTTCATTCTTGGCTCCCGTACTTTTTTTTTTTTTTTTCCCCTACTCGCAGTCTGGTAATCTCTGCATCGTCAGCCAGCTGAATACGTGCATTCAGACTTTTTCTTCCTTTCCTTGGAGGAGGAAGTGGTGCAGTGGCCCTGCATTGCATCTTCCTCTGCTCTTCCCTCCCAAGGGCTCCTGCTGGCTATTGGCTTTCCAGCATGAGTGTCTGGGACCCAGGCGTGGAGCTCGGTCCGTCCTTCTTCTATAAATCTGCTCACAGCACTCTCTTCTACGTCTGGGACTTTCACCTTTTTCTCCATGCTATTCTTCTGCTGGTCGGCCTTTGGCCCTAGTTTTATTTACCACCTTCTTCCCTGCAGCCAGACTTGTCACACTGAGCTACTTTTGGAACTTTTGCATCTCTACTAGATGTTGTCTCTTGAATAAAGTACAGCAGAAGATGCAGTACCACTACTTAACAAAAGAGACAGATATAAGGGTCTCACCAAGTATATATTCTATTGATATGCTTGGTGAAACTCGTGTGCGTGTGCCTTTTGTCGAGGAGCAGAGCCGTACCTTTTACTAACTACTTGCAGACGATTAAACCAATGGCTTTTGGTCCCAAAGGTCAGGCTTTTCCCTTTCTTACTCTGTAACTGAAGTTGCGCTTAACACATTCATCTCCTTTCCTAGACGTGTGGGAAGCCTGGAAGGAAAGAGAAGCAGATCTGCATCACTGGATTCTGTGAGAAAGAGGAGGACACCTGATCCCCAACCCCCATCTTAAAAAAATTACAAATCACCAAGCCACCCTCGACACATATCAGTACCTACGTATGGGGAACTTGCTGGCCGGGCGGAGTTGTGGAATGCCTGGGTCTTCTCCTATGTTTCAGACCCTCACTCCACTCTGTTCTTTTGTCTTGAAGGCTTTCCCCATTCTTGTCTAACTTTTTGTGTCTCTACCAACGCTTGCTCCTCCTGATGCCGACTCAGCAAAAAGCTGAAGTCCCAGCATGTTACCTGCCTTCATGTTGAGTTTAAAAATATGTGCACCTTGGTCTCCTGCTCCTGCTGAGTTTCCCCAAATAATGCCACACCCTTAGGTAGCAAGCTGAAATCCGGGATAACTTGAATGTCATATATTTATTTATAGGGGGTGTTTATGGAGGCTTAATAGCTATCACGTGAATAGCTAATCTGTTCGTTTTTCTCCATTTGCATAAGTAGCGGCTTATCTGCACTTGCTGTTTTTAATTCGCATATTTCAGGACATAAAAAAATATAGTGCATAGGGTCATGACATTTATCAGGCTAAAATGAGTTTAGCACCCTTTACTACATCATTTCCCTCAGTATGTCAGCTGGCTACAACCATGCTCTATTATATTATTATGAGGAATTTCAGAAGTTGTTATGGCACTGCTTACTTAGTACACCAGTATGGAAAGGATTTAATAACATGTGAATGGCTGAGTTTCAGGCGCAATCACATGATCGCACACAACCCAATCCCATTGCTTTGTTTCCTCACTTTGCACTGTGCAATGGTCGCTAATGAATCAGGCCATCGTTTTCACATCATTATTATAGTCTTGGGGCATTAGAATATCTATAAAAGAATGGTAAAAGGCTGAATACTTGGGGAGACACATGATTGTCTCTAGGATGCTTTTATTTTAAAGTCATTTGCAGTGCTATTTTCATACATCAAAATCATTTCCAAAATCAGTCTGCAAGAATCAAGCTAATTCCATTTGCTCACTGGCCCATTCTTAGCAATTTAGTCATTGCAGCTTTCTTTTTTTTTCAACAGTATACTTTTATCTCAGCTGTAGAATAAGCTCTATTGTGTAGAGCTGAGTTTCATGACAGCACTAAATCAGCAGCATGGCTTGTAAGCAGTGAGGCTGGGTTGTCAGACATAACCTAATTCCACCTGCTAAATACCGATCACAGAGCAAGTGTCCCTCACTAAGGCCCGTTGTGTGAATGCCTGACATTGCAGGCGTTTCCATCTGCCTCCAAATTAACAGGAAAATTGTGTCACAGTGATGCATTCTTTGCCTTCGCTGGCTTTTACTGTGGAAATGAATGAAAAGCAGGGAAATGGTCTTAAAAATCTGGGAAGTCAATACTCAGTCACTGACCCTATAGCAAAGTTAAGCCAGATAAACTGGGCCAGCTGAGCATGGCGGTACATTCAGCAGTGAAGCCGCACTATTGAATAGAGTTGGCTATCTCAAATTTAGCCAGCTAAATTTTATTCAGCTAACTTTAGGGCAGATCTTTGAATACTGGAGTTAGCCAGATAACTTAACCGGCTATATCAACTCCTCCCAGTTACTGCTATGGAGCACCCCTAACTTATCTGGCTAGATTCTATGCAGATAACTTATTAACCGCCCAGAATTTAGCTGGATGAGTCCCTAAAATATTCATTTAGACAGATAACTTCTGAGTTATCCAGCTAGATTCTTTTGAATATGGATTTGTAGATGCTTTCCATGCAATAAGATCCGAGCTTCAGCAAAAAGAAATATGTTTCAGAGAACCGCAGCCTTTTGGATTTCAAAGAAAACTCACAAAACATGAGTCTGAGGGAGGAGGTAGGTTAGCAGCAGCGGAGAGTGAGGTGTTTTCTGCCTGTGCCCACAGTCACCCCCATGTGATGCTCTGCTGAGAAGGTACTTAGCCACCGCAGGAAGAGAGGAGAGAAGAAAGCAAAGTGGAAAGTGGGGAGTGAGAGCAAAGGAAAAGTGGAAGGAGGAAGGGGAAGAGCGGGTTGAGGAATACTGGCAGACAGCACTACTGAAGTGGTGGAGAAACCATGGCCCTGCTCAAAGGAGGAAGGAAACCTAGCACGAGTAGAGCGGAGCAAAAGCGGAGGAAAGGGAAAGGAAGAGATCGATGTCCATGGGCAGGGACAGAAGGAGGAGGAAAGGAGGAAAAATATAAAAGAAGAAGTGCTATTAGTGCTGATTCATTCATTAATGGTCTTGCAACGTTGTTACGCGTCTTAAATGAGCAATACCCCTGTCAGATGCATAGAAGGCCATAAGTCGTTTAAGGAAAAGCTGAAGGCAGGAATGGTAACTTTTAAACCGGCGAGCGGGCGCATACGTGTGCGTGTTTGTCAGCCTGCACCCAGGGATGCATCTATTTTATAACATATGCACGTGCGTACTGTACACGCGGCCAGGTTATTTTATATGTGGGCTGAATTTAAGTGGGCGTGCGCTTGTGCGTGCAAATCCTGCTTCTACAGCGTAAGTGGGTTTTTTTAAAAGGGAAGCACGGCCGGTTTACCAGTTTTACCAGTTTGATCCCAGTTTGCCGAGTTAACAGATAGGCCATCCAGCCCCCCCGGTTTGATAACCTGTACGCCCCGCAGTTATCCCAGACCCTTTAAGCCCCTCCAAAATGGCTCAATATTTTTTTGACTTAATGCCATCCATAGCAGAAGTAAAGTTATGCAGCAGAGGGCAATGGCGTGCGCCAGATTGCACAAGTACTTAAGTGCAAATTTCTGGTTCAAGTCCCATGATGCCCACGTACCGCCCCTGCCCCGCCCAGAACACGGGCTCTCCCTGCCCCATTTTTGAGATTTTCCGAGATCTGCGTGCAGCGGCATTTACGCGCGTATTCAGGAGGCTATTAAAATTTGCCTGGTGCGCCCGAGCCCGGCACATTCGTGCATCCCCTAATTAATGCATGTCTAAGGCTTTCAAAATTCACCTTTAGTTTCTTTAATCAAGCATTTGAGTTTACTGGTTTAGCCTTATTCAACCTAGTCCAGCACTGTGATTTGTTATTGTAGAGAACATGGGCAACGAATTGATCGTTGTTATTGATTTTATTTGTTTTGGGGGGGGGTTTTTATGTGATCCACTGTGAACAGTGGAGCGAGCAGGCCATAACCTTTTCTAATAATAATAATCATGAATCACATACAACTTTAAAGAAAGAGAAAATGATGCTTATAATTTTTTAACACGTATGTTTGATTCAACTCTTTCAATCTGGCCACTTATAAAAGGTTTTGAATTGGAAAAGCCAAAATCGGGCAGTCTCATTGGTCATTAGCTATTTTCTCCTCTCTCTCTCTGAAAATGTATGAGAATGCAGACAGCACAAGATTAAAGTTATGTATTTAACTGAGTCCCAGGCAGGGCCGTCAGAACTACGGCGGCGGAGGAAGAGGACCAGGTTGTTGGCTGTGTCATCAGAGGATGCTCCTCAGGAACGGAAATGCAATGGAGAGGGACCCCCTTCCTAGCTACTGCTTTGGAAGAGGAGCCCGTCTCCCCCCTCCACTAGGCTGCCCAGAGCACTGTTTAGCCTGGTGACCATCCTGAGCATTCGATGTGGGTGGCGGATAGGAGTGAGGAATGCTTCAAACTTAAATATAATCTTCTGATGAACCTTAATTTAAAAAAAAAAAAAAAAATTATAAAATACTAATAAGCACACGGTGGTAACAGGTTCATGTTCTCCTTGCTGTGATATTTTCTCATTGGATTGATATGATATATATATGATATATGATATGATATATGATATATATATGATATATCGGTATATAAAAAACCCTTAAATAAATAAATAAATAAATAAAATATTGCCTATTTTAGTAAGATCATGTTTATAATATTGTTTCTGACATGAACAATGACATTGTTTAAACTTAGAGACATGCAGTAAAGGTTAGCATGTGTACTAAAGCCTTCCTGTACATGCTACAGATTTTTAGGCTTCTGTGGATCCTTAGATGGCAATTTCTTATGTTCTTATGGGAAAGGGAAAGGGGAAGGGAAGGGGAAGGGAGGAGGTGTGAGTGAGGAGAGAGAATGCGGAATGGTGAAGGTGTGAGGGAGATGGAGATGGAGGGGAGGGGAGAGAGAATGGAGATGAGGGAGAGGGAAAGGAAGGGAAGGAGGAGGAGGAGTAGGGGAAGGAAGGAAATGTGAGGGAGGGGAGAGAAAGAGAAGAGGTATGAGGTATATGAAGGGAAAGGGAGAAGTATGGAGAGATAGGGGGAGGAGAAGGAGGTGTGAGGGGAGGGAAGGACAAGGAAGAGGTTGAGTAAGAAGGAAGGAGTGAGTGAAGGAACGGAGTGAATGAGTCAGCTGTTTTGAAATATTTGAAATATTTTGTTAGCATGTTTTTACTATTATGATTGATATTTTATATTTCTTCATTTTATTGGTTTTTTTTTATGAGGAATAGTGATGTTTTTATTTTTCCACTGTTGCACTGCATACAGAGCTGGCTTCTTGTGGTTTCCAGTACAGTTTTTGTCTGCATTCTATTTGTACTTTATGGTCTCTTTATTCTATATTTGGTAAGGGTTTCTTTGTGTTCTGCATGTGTGACCGAGATGAGGTATTCCTCTAGTGCAATTTCTGTGCAGGGGTCTATAGCAGCCTGGCTGCTATAGACCCCTACAGTTTTCCTAAAACTGGTATATGGGTGTTTAGGGCCTGGTGTAATATTTACAGTATTGCTTTTTTATAGGCAGGGTTGTTACTGTTTTGAGTGCTGGGAGTTGGAGCTGATTTGGTATGGAAGGTTTACTGTATTGTAACTTGTAATTCTGTTTACTCATAGCTTTCTGAGGGCCAAGCTCGCAACTAATGCACTTCACAATAGGCCTAATACCACAAAGGGTTCCAAGTGTCGTTTTTGCAGGGTTTTCTGGTTGGCACCACAACAGTGCATGTAATTATAATGTATATATTATAAGTGATGTTTTTACCTCAGAGGTTGTACTTTCTGTTTCATGTAAAATCTGTTATTAGAAATGCATAATTTGTAATTGTGTATGGGGAGGGCCAAGGGCTGGGGACAGGAGTTGTGTGCAAGGCTTTAAGGTTCACCAGCGCTGAGAGTCACACACACAGCCACATAATTCAGCCATCTCCAACTTCCCTAGAGGGCAAATGCCAGGGAAGGTTGGGAGTCAGGTGATAGAGGTCCTGCCAACTTCCTAGAAATATCATTAGCACTCTATCTACCACTCCTCTCGGAATCCTGACCGCGCATCCTCCCTTTCCCTAGCATTTCAAATAGCCAAAAGGGCTATACCCCAAGGGGTATCCCCCCTTTTTTGCTTTCTCGCTGATTTGACCTGTGCTGGGCTGTACTGGTGGGTGGGTGCACTCTCTCTTTCCTTGCCTCAGGCAGCAGATCATCTTGAACCGCCCCTGCTAACCTAGAATTAATACTTTTTTTCTGAATGTATTTATCATTTTCTACAAAATGTGGAAGCATTAATGGCATACATCCACGTATTAATACATACATAGATCCTCCAACTTCTCCCTCTACTTCCCCTTCCTCCCTCCCATGTCTTATCCATCAAATGATGGCACCTAATCTGACTCAGGCGTGAACAGTGTTCAAATGCGCAGCAGCACAGCCCTGAACGTTGACTTGAGAAGGGTCGTCCAAGACTTGGGAACTCATGACACGTAAGATCACTTACAGATGAGTTGAGCTTGGCCTTCCACTTTTACTTTAACGCATGGCTAGGATGGCATCCCTGGCGTAACTGGTAGAGTCATGAGGTAGTCTCGCCAATCCATATTGCCATAAATAGAGCATAGGACTTAGAGGATGTGAGTGTTGCTGCTCTACAAACTCATAGTTCACCATTTTATGCAATTTGAGCTTCCAGTGTGTGAAGGGGGGGGGGGGGGGGCGGGCTTTCCGCTTTCATCCAATAACTCAAGATTGATTGTTTCATCAATAAAAATGGCTTTTGTCAAAAATTGTTTTTGTATTGTCTTTAATTTGGAGTCCAGACCGCCTATAGCTCCAAGCAGACAAACATTTGCTAACCTAGGCACTTTGCATTTTAAGATATCGCTTAAAAAAATCAAGAGCAATCTTCCAACACCTCCTTATTTGTAAGCAGGTCCCAAAAACAATGATACAGTGTGTCAGGTGCCTGTTTACATTTCAAACAAGTGTTGGAATCGATCAATTTTGCCTTATAGGCCCAGTGATTGGAACATACACACAGCGCAGAAACTTAAAATGTGTCTCACATAATAACACATTTTCAGAAATATCCATTATGTGTCTAAAGCATTTTTTCAGCATACCAAATGAGATAGAATTCTTGAGCTCTGCGTTCTATGTATCAGCCACAGCTTGTAAAGCGTTAGGGCCATCCAGCTTTTTTTGTTGCGCTCCTGCTCACAGGTCTGTCCGGTGACCGGTTCATTCTTCCTGCTTCGGTGTCTCAGCGTCTGCAGCATGGCCGCAGTCCATGGTCCTGCACTCCTTCCTGCTTCTTAGGCGCGGGGCCATGCCTCTCTTCTTCTTTTAAAGGGCCCACGGCCGGATATGCCCGGGGCCCTACCTGAACTCCTCCCTGGGTGTCTCCTCCTTTGCAGCAGGAGCCACCCGGGTTCCTCTCCTGCATGGCGGACCTGCCGCCATGCTTCCATGAGGCCTGGAGGCCGCTGACGTACCTTGCCCGCTCTGTGGGGAGGGGCCCTCATCCCTGACCTTGCTGGCAGCAGGAAGCCGCCCCCAGCTGCCTACTTGCGGAGAAAGCTGCTCCTACATCGGGGTCTGTCCGGTGGCCCATTCCTTCTTCCTGCTCTGGTGTCTCAGCAGCTGCAACATGGCTGCTGTCCATGATCCTGCACTCCTTCCTGCTTCTTAGGCGCAGGGCCGTGCCTCTCTTCTTCTTTTAAAGGGCCCGTGGCCATATATGCCCCGGGCCCCATCTGAACTCTTCCCTGAGCATCTTCTCCTTCAGCCCTACAAAAGGGCTCGGTTGTCATTCCCTCCTTGCCTTTGCAAGGGGCTAGTCCTCTCAAGGACTTCTCGTCTCTGCTCCTGCCTGGCTTCTATGTTCTTCGTGGGATCCCTCGTCATTGTTTGTTCCTGTTCTCTTATGGATGTCCTTCGTCTATAGTCCTGATGTTCCATGATCCAGTCCTGTTGTTCCATGATCCAAGTCCTGATGCTCCATGAGCCAAGCCCAGATGTTCCGTGATCCAGACCTGTTGTTCCATGATCTAAGTCCTGATGTTCCATGAGCCAAGTCCTGATGTTCTGTAATCCAGTCCTGTTGTTCCATGTTCCAGGTCCTGAGTAGCCCGCGCCTCCAGAGGTTCCTTGTTTTTAAAGTTCCGGGTTCCAAGTTTCGAGTTTTAATTCTGAATCTAGTATCCTGTTCCGACCTCGGAGGATCAAAGGGGTTGCTTCATTCCAGACCTGTGTTGTTGTCCAGAGCTTGCCCTGCTCCCCTCGTGGTTCACGACCAGCCGACTGGCTGTGTAGGGTGCGTAGGGGACAGTGTGGTCCATGACCAGCCTGACTGGGCTGTGTAGGGTGCATGAAGGACCTTGCTTGCCTACATCTGAGTCTCCATGTTCCAAATTCCTCATCTGAGTCTCCACATTCCAAGTTCCTCGTCTGAGTGTCCATGTTCCAAGTTCCTCGTTGAATGTCCATGTTCTAAGTTCCTCATCTGAGTCTGTAGCTCCAGAGTCTTTGTCCACCCTTGTCTCCTGTCTAGCCTGCTGCCTCTACCATTACCCAGTGGCAGGCGAGAAAGAGCTTGGAGTGGTCAGAGGACTACTCAGAAACCAACCTTGCGTGGTTGGCCTCACGGAGGCCATGCAGGTCGGTGGGGGCTTGGGCTACTGATCTCCACCCAGAAGAGGATCTGTCTCACCTACCTCAGTGCTTCCTTGGAGCTCCTCTCCTGGTTTGCTGAGGTCCAAGGGCACACTCCTCTTGTTCCCACACAACAGATGCTCATGGCCTCCTGCGTGCAACACCTTGCCAAAGCCTGTGTGCACAACATTTTTAAGGCTTTATTTATGGATGCCATGGATAACCTCCTCCCCAGAGGTAATTCAAAGAATTTGTCGAGTGGGTGAAGATTTATAATCCTGGATCATTTAAAAAGATCTGTCTCAATAAAATGTCTAATTTGAAGATAAACATAAAATCCTTTATGGAATAAATTAAACTCATTCCTCAAATCACTAAAACTCCGAATTCCACCCTCCCCCCCCCCCCCCCATTTCTGCTTAGATATTGCCTCAATGTTGAAAGACCCCCCTCTTCACCCAGGTATAGGGAACCTTATTTTCTAATCCAGGCATAAATCTGGGATGGCCAACCATGGAGAGAGCTGGAGATACCTCCCAAGAAACTTTCAATTTTTGACAGAGTTTTCAATACTTGCCTAAGTGAGGACACCATGGGGTTCTGTTGTATGTTGCTGGGTAATTGACGATTATGAACATGAATCAAATTACACAGATTTAATGGATGACACCATGTACTCAGAAAGGAGGTGGGGGGAGTACAATTCCGATGAATATAATCAATTATAGAGATGCCGCAGAAGGCTAGCTAAATTGTATTGCAGTAGATTTTGGCAGGCCATTCCCCATCATTCTAAGGCAGTTGAAGTCAACTTAAGGATAATCGTTTTTTTTTGTTATTCCACAAAAACTTGCATAGGGTCATATCCAGCTCAGCTCAATGCTTCTTCTTTACCCACACTGGCACCATTTGAAGAACGTACAGCCAGTAGGGTAGCTCCATCATTTTGAATAGTTGTATACAATCACTTAGAAACAAAGGTAGTTTGGCCCATTCCACTAGTTTATTTTTGGATTTAGTCAGCAGGGGGATAATGTTAATGTTGTAGATGTGTGAAATATCTGTGGGAATTTTGATCCCCAGATATTTCATCTCCTTAGCTATCCAACACAAAGGGAACTCAGTCGGCCATGTGTCTTCAGGGATCCAAGAATGTGTAAGGCTTTGGATTTATCTAAATTGATTTTCAACCCAAAAAATATGCCAGATTTGGTTCTGCAGGGTCATGACTCATTGGGGTAGATTTTCAGACGAGCGCGAACAGCCTACTTTTGTTTGCGCTCCAGGCGCAAACAAAAGTACGCTGGATTTTAGTAGATACGCGCGGAGCCGCGCGTATCCACTAAAATCCTGGATCGGCGCGCGCAAGGCTATCGATTTTGTATAGCCTGCGCGCGCCGAGCCGCACTACCTCCCCCCGTTCCCTCCAAGGCCGCTCCGAAATCGGAGCGGCCTTGGAGGGAACTTTCCTTTGCCCTCCCCTCACCTTCCCCTCCCTTCCCCTACCTAATCCACCCGCCCGGCCCTGTCTACACCCCCCCCCTTACCTTTGTCGGGGGATTTACGCCTCCCGGAGGGAGACGTAAATCCCCGCGCGCCAGCGGGCCTGCTGCGCGCCGGGCCGCGACCTGGGGGCGGGTACGGAGGGCGCGGCCACGCCCCCGGGCCGTAGCCACGCCCCGTACCCGCCCCCAAAACGCTGCCGACACGCCCCCGGAACGCCGCGACGACCGGGCCCGCCCCCCGACACGCCCCCGACACGCCCCCCTCCGAGAACCCCGGGACTTACGCGAGTCCCGGGGCTCTGCGCGCGCCGGGAGGCCTATGTAAAATAGGCTTCCCGGCGCGCAGGGCCCTGCTCGCCTAAATCCGCCCGGTTTTGGGCGGATTTAGGCGAGCAGGGCTCTGAAAATCTACCCCATTGTGAAGAGGGAATAGGGTCTGTTAAGAAAACAAGAACATCATCAGCAAAAACTGCTTGTTATGTTCTGGTATGGTTGTGGACCCTGGATCGTATTGAGAGTTGTCTCCACCACGATAGGCGTGGCCTCAGCTGAGATAGACACAGATAGTAATGAGACTTTATTAGAGTGGAACATAGGTGAAATACCCACCAAGTGGGAAGGAAGACACAGTCCATAGTAGTAAGGTGGCTCAGTGATGATATCCTTGGTAGTGGCCCGCAGAGCGGGGTATGCCAGGGAACTCCTCCTCCAGATGATACACTTCTCATGGTAGATCCAGTAGTGGCCCACAGCGTGGGGTATGCCGAGAATTAGCACTGTCATTGATAAGAGAAGTGCAGGAGGGCAGCAGAGCTGGGTAGATGAAAGAACTCACTCTGAAGTGTAGAAGATGGTTTTCTGAGGCGAGCATGGTAGTGGCCCAAGACACGGGGTACATCGGAGGTTCCCTCAGCAAGATGGTATCAAATGTGAAGCATACTCACAAGGCTGAACGAGGCTGGGTCCCAATCAAGAGTAGATAGATTCTCCAGGCAGGAAGGCCCTCCAAGAAACGGATAGCCAGAACATGACAAGGTCCCTGAGGAGCGGGTACCAAAAGCATCCAAGTCCCGGAGTTCAGGAACAGTTCAGTGTAGCGAATAGCGAAGCATCTCCAAGTGGAGTGGAATTCAGCAGGAAGGAAGTCCTTGCTAACTTGTAGGAAGCATAGGCCGGATAGCTTAAATACGCACCCGAGGTTCCCGCTATGACGTGTATAAGAGAGGGCCTGGCGCATGTGCGCATGCCCTAGGTAATCCCTGATTCAAGATGGCGGACGGGATCACCCACGCCATCCCGGGGACACCGGGGAAGGCGGTGTTTGCAAGCGGAGGCCGCCATTCTTCCAATAATTGCTGGTGTAGGGAAAAGAGAGGTGAGCAACAGAGGTCGCAACCATCTGCAATCGACGGGCGCAACACTGCTATCTTGAAATTGGTTCCCCCCCACCACCACCACCACCACCACATGCATTCCACCAATGTCAGGGGAATCTGCAATTTTTTGCAGAAGGGGATCTAAAGAGGATGCATAATAAAGGAGAGAGGGGACATCCCTGCCTGGTACCTCTAGGGAGTTCAAATTCTGCTGACATACTGCCATTGGCTAAAATAATGGAACGTGGTTCCCGATAGAGCAATGATATATACCACGTGAAGTCCCCATCAAATTCGTATCTTTGTAACACCATGAATAGATTCTTCTAGGCCACCCAATCGAAGGCTTTCTCAGTATCAAAGCCGACCACTAGCACTGGCATTCCATGAAATTTACAGTGATTCATTGCTGTCCAGATATGAGCAACATGCTTACCAGCAAATCTTCCTTTCACGAAGCCAGCCTGATGCTGAGAAATTATCTTAGGGAGAACCTGGTTCAGCCTGGAGGCCAGGATTTTCACAAACAATTTCAAATCGAAGTTTAGGAGAGATATGGGCCTATATGAGACAGCCTGCATCGGGTCTTTCTCTCCTATGGGGAAAACCGTGATTATAAGCCCATTTGGTGTCCCTGGGAAATGCCCCTTATGTCAGTGCCTCAGTGTAATATTCTTGGCGAATTGGACTTACCTCCCTACATTTTATAAAACTCCACATTAAGCCCATCTGGGCCGGGAGACTTATGTGATGGGTAAGACTTAATGCCTTCAACTATTTCTACAATGGTAATCGGTCTATTCAACTGGGCCAACTGTTGCTCTGTCACCCTGGGAAAGTGTAACCCCTGAAAAAATTGTTCTTCAACCTCAGAAGCCCCTAGAACCACATCCTCTTTATAAAGCTGTTTGCAGAGAATTAATATTTTTAACTGCTTTGAAGGACAGGAGTATATGCTTAGTATATAGCCTGCCTGGGTTCTTAAATACATATTATTCCCTTTTTCTACATTTGTTAACTTCTGCAAAAAGCCAAAAACTGACTCTAGGAATTATTTAGTTATCAGTAAATACGGAGGATTTCTTAGATGCTATGTTTACTTTGGGTGGACACACTTTGGATGATTATACACGCCATGAGGTCCTGTGGTCCGATCAGTTTTAAATTCTTTTTAGCTTTCCAGTTGAAATTCTGACTAAGAATTTGTTAGATCAGACATAACTGGGCCTGTAATATCCTTTCATTAATATTGATCGTGTACAGGACCTGTGGTCACCTTAATTAGAGAATGTTGCATTTAATAATTGTGAGGAAGCTGTATCCTGTTGGTCAGAGACTTTAAGACACAACTTTGGCTATTGTTACCCCTTTAAGACCTATTTAGAGAAGCTGTGGACATATAGCTTCTTTGGTTTTGGATAAAATAAGAAGAACAAAATGCAGTTTAAGATGCACTGAACATCGTTGGCATAAGAGCAAATATATTGATGATTTAAATAATTACAAAGCCTTTTTAGCAAATGATAAATCTATGATTTTATTTATTTATTTAAAAATATTTCTATACCGTCTTTTCAAACTAGTTTGATCAAGACGGTTTACAAGAATCAATTATATAGATCAAGTTAACCAAAAGATGAATTAAATAAAATATAATAAAAAATTAAAAATAAATCAGCAAAAAGTTAAAGAAAAGTACAGAAAAAAAATACAATAAACCATCATAATCCCTGCTCAAAAATAAATAAACTAATTTTTTACAAAAAACAGATAAAGAAAGAAAGGAAATAAGAGAGCCTAAAACTTTAACTTGTACAATCCAGGTTCCTAATAAGTGTATAATCAAAACAGTCAGAAACTGCAGAGTACATGGCTTATAAAGGTGGGGTGTTCAATTTTCAAGATGACCATATGCAATCTTAAATAAATAAGTTTTTACTGCCTTCTTAAATTCATTGTGACTGGAGATTTGCCTTAAGGTGTTAGGGAGAGAATTCCACAACATCGGTCCTGCCACTGAAAAGGCCCTTTCCCTAGTCATATTAAGTCTTGCTAATCTGACTGTGGGGACATCAAGCAGATATTGCGATATTGATCTGAGATGTCTCATTGGTTTATACAATCGTAAGGATGTGCAGAGCCATGTTGAGTCTTGATCGTAAATTAATGAATGAATTATGGAAAGAACCTTATATTTTACTCGGAATTTAATCGGGAGCCAATGGAGCTTATACAGAATAGGGGAAATATGATATCTCAGAGGTAATCCTACTAAAAGACGGGCCGCTGAATTCTGTATTTGCTGCAATGGTTTGATCGCAGAATCTGGAAGACCCAAGAACAAACTGTTACAATAGTCTAAACCAGAGAACAGAAGAGACTGAAGCACAGTTTGAAAATCATTTTTGAAAAGTAAGGGTTTTAATCTTTTTAAGGTATGCAATTTGAAAAATGAATTTTTTACCAGATTAGAAACATGATGTGATAGAGATAAATTTGTGTCCATTTGAATTCCCAAGTTACGGGCGACTTTCTTAACTTTAATTACCTCGTTACCCAGTGTGACCAATGAAGGAGGGCCGGTCGGGGAGTCCTCTAATACACTCAGGAGAAGAAGTTCTGTTTTTTTTGTATTAAGTTTGAGTCGGCTATGACTTAGCCATTGTTCAATTGTTTTAACATAGAGGTTACAAAGTGAAATTGTCTCAGCCCAAGAAGATTTATAGGGGACATAGATTTGGATGTCATCCGCATAGATCTTAAAATGAACATCCAATGCAGCTAAGATATGACACAGTGGAAGGAGATAAACATTGAACAATACCGGTGACAGGGAGGAACCCTGTGGTACCCCAGTATTTTGCATATAAATTGTCGAACTTTTGCCTTTAAAATTTATTTGGCATTGACGATTGGCAAGGTAGCTAGTAAACCAATTCAATACTGTAGCTTGTATACCAATTGCTTGAAGTCTAGCTAAAAGAATCTCATGATCAAGCGTATCAAACGCTGCTGATATATCCAACATGATCAAAAGGTAATCAGAATTAGAGTCAAATCCTCGTATATATGTATCAAAAGATGAAAGCAAAAGGGTCTCGGTTGAATAACCTTTTCTAAATCCATGATAGATGCTGTTAAAAAGGACTTTTATGCTCAAAGCATTAAGACTGCATCTGATAGGCTTAAGACAGAAATAAATTGGAGCAGTTTTTTATTTGGGAGAAGCTTATATATAAGAGGAATGAGAATGTTATATTTTATGTCAACAGTTTATGTGGTTGATAGCTCAAGCATGGTTCATCTGATGCCATTTCCTTCTTCTTCTAAAGGACTTGGAAAACAACAATGTGCTCAATGGCTGTATACAAGATGGTGATCTCCTTTACCAAGCTGTGAGTGTTTTTGGATGGCAGCGAAGAAGGTTCACATTGCATGTTTCCAAGTCCCTGATGCAGAGTTCAAAATCTCAAAACACAGCACTGTGTCGGACGATTGTGCATTTTTTGTGAAGCTTTTAACAGAACTTGAAAAAAAACAAACAAAAAACAGGGATGGGTTCATGGGCTATAGGTATTACCAATTATTAGGCTTATTCAATTACCAATTATTAGGCTTTTCAATATTTGATGATAGTTAATGTGACTTTCAAGGCATACTTCACTTTCAATGCATATCCAGCATAGCTCTCTGCTTCAACGGCAGGGGAGAAGAAAAACTAATACTTCACGCATATCCAGCATAGCTCTCTGCTTCAACGGCAAGGGAGAAGAAAAACTAATACTTCACGCATATCCAGCATGGCTCTCTGCTTCAATGGCAAGGGAGAAGAAAAACTAATATTTCACGCATATCCAGCATAGCTCTCTGCTTCAATGGCAAGGGAGAAGAAAAACTAATACTTCACTCATATCCAGCATAGCTCTCTGCTTCAACGGCAGGGGAGAAGAAAAACTGATACTACACGCATATCCAGCATAGCTCTCTGCTTCAACGGCAGGGGAGAAGAAAAACTAATACTTCACACATATCCAGCATTGCCCTCTGCTTCTTGGCAGAGAGCTATGCTGCCGCTTACCCAACTAATCAAACTTAATATTTCACTTGGATGCAGCTCCATCACTGCTCTCTACATTAATAGTGGGGGTGAAAGGGAAATAGAACCAAAGGTTACTAAGAGCCAAGAGAAACAGATAAGTATGAGAAAAAAGAGGTGTGAAGCTTGCTGGGCAGACTGGATGGGCCGATTGGTCTTCTTCTGCCGTCATTTCTATGTTTCTATGTTTCTAACTTATCGAGGTGCTTTGCTTACCTGGAGACTTGAGAAACATAGTTTGAGTTTTAAATTGCACGCATTAATGTTTGATTAAATGTCAGAATGAGTCTTATTTGTTTTTTCTTCTGGAACAGTTAAAGACTTCTGAGGAATCCAAGAGATCCTTGCTCCCAATGTTTTCCCATAGTTAGTCATTAGAGCAGGCGCTATTAAAATTATAGCAGCTTCTTCATGCTAATGCCATTTTCTTTTTTTCTTGTTTTTTTCCTTATTATTCCATTTGACCTTTGCTTCTCCCCCCCCCCCGGGTAAGTGGTCTTATTTAGTGAGATGATATAGTGAGGATATAATAGAAAATTTTACTGAATGTTTCTTACTATGCTTCTGTACAAGGTTCTGTTTGCTTTCTAATAATATTATAAGTGATAAATAAAAAGTAAAATTGAAAAAATTGCACACATTAGAAAAATTATAAAGAAAAAGAGAAATGAACATTTTGGACCAGTGATTATAATTCTATGCTATTGCCTTGCTGTGCCGCTGTTGGCACAGAGGAGCTGAGTGCATTCACCATGTGCGTCCACATAATTATATATTGAAAAACTTCGCAGCCCAATGTACCGCATTTATTTAAGTGAAAAGTCATCAGGTGAATGTTTATTTTCTCAGTGGTGTTAACCTTACATCTCACTTTTTGGACTCTGAGTAGCCTTTTACAAATGCCAAACATAACACGTGCGGTGCTGGGTCAAATCAAAGGTCCATCGAGCCCAGCATCCTGTCTCTGACAGTCACTGTTGCGGCTTGACGCTGCAAGGGTAGATGGTGGACCCTTGAGCCAGCCTACTGAAGATGATAGGGCAGGCCGGGAGGCGGAGACACAATCTGGCAAGGCTTCACCCGGAGCCTGGGACCCCCCCGGGAGGAGCCCGTAGGGGCCCGGGCCCTTGAGACTTAGGCGCTGCTATGAAAGTCCAGAAAGGCTGAGGCGGAGGGAAGACAGGAGGCCTATCAGCAGCAGAGATGGTTCACGTGTTGCCAGAGAGAGTCAGAGAAAGACCACGGGACTGGCCCAGAAGGTACGCTGGAACCAGCACAGGCAGACAGGGATATGAGTTTGTGGTAACCCGGGTAGGGTTGGCGGCAGGCTGCAGCAAGGTAGAGTGGAGACAGGGCAGGCCGCAGACTGCGGCGACGTCAGAAGCAAACCGGGGATGAGCAGGCTGCGGGCTGGAGTGGAGTCAGAGGCAAACCGGAGTCGAGGCGGGCAGCGAGCTGTAGCGGAGTCAGAAGCAAACCGGAATCAAGGCAGGCAGCGAGCTGTAGTGGAGTCAGAAGCAAACCGGAGTCAAGGCAGGCAGCGAGCTGTAGCGGAGTCAGAAGGAAACCGGAGTCAAGGCAGGTACCAGGAAGACAACAGGAACGCAACTGGAAGCAACTAGATAGCTGGGAACCTCGTTGCAAGGCGTTTAGGGAAAATCTGAACGCCGGTTATATCGGAAGCCGAGCGTGACGTCAGCCAAGAGGGCGGAGCCGGGCTTCCGGGAGCTGGGTGCACAAGAAGGGCGTCCTCACGCGTGCACGAGGCCAGAGAGGAACAGGGCCGTAATGGTGTCCGCCACGTGGGAAGCGCGCGGACAGAGAGCCCACCGGGACCTGGACCGGGCAGAATCCAGTGACCACCGGAGCGGAGGTAGGCGGGCCTGAGCCCTATCAGGAGAGGGGCGGTCGGGACCGCAACAATCACAGTGACCAGTCACTAAAAGTAGATTCAGTTTCTTGCTCCTCATTCCCTGTGACAAGTGGTGGCTTCTCCATGACTCATTTAGATGGATAACTTAAAGTTATCCATCTAAATGGTAAGTTTTAGTATATTCAGCCTCTTCTCTGGTTAGATTTTAGCCAGATTACTCCTTATCCAGCTAAAGCCTAGCCAGACAAAAAAGAGGTGTCCCGGGGTGTAACTGGGAGGAGCTACTTATCCGGCTAACACAGGATGTCATTTTTCAGATCGCGTTAGGGCCTTATCACTGGCCTTATAACACCATAACACATGTGATATATAACGTATTGTGAGATGCATATGCAAATTTAAAACTTGTCAGGTGGGAGGAGTAAATGAAAATGAGGAGTGCTTAATGTTGCGTGTAACAGATTAACATATCATGGGATTTAACTAAACCTTTATTCCTGGTGTTATGCTCAAAACAGGATTTGTGATATTTATTGCAAATTCTGTGAACAAGAGAGAGAGAGAGAAACAGAGCAAGAGAACCTCTGGGGAGGCATACATATTAGTCAACTTTCAATACTACTGTAAGAGGGGTCATTCTAAACTTGGGATGAGGTTTTGGTAGTGTGTTAGGTTTTGGGGGGTAGTTTTACATGCACAATCAGAGGTATGAACAGCACAGTAGACTAGATATCAGTGAAGATTTTATGTGATTTGGAGTGATGAAAGGTATAAAAAGATGAGATTTGTACAATGTACTCTCAACCTAGCTTGATGCACTCTCTACCTCGTTGCTATCAAGCTAGGTCGAGAGTACAATGTACAGATCGCATCTTTGTCTTCCTGTCTTCACTCCAAATCACATAAAATTTTCACTAATGTCTGGGCAATTCTCATTGCAATGTGAAAATATTGCAGGTGCAGTAAAATAGCTATGCAGTATCAGGAAAGTTACCCTAACCATGCCCCCCTTTTTTTTTATCATGGGCACTATTTTTCATAATTTTAAAGCAAAATGATAAATCTAGGGGTTAGCCGGATAAGTTGCGATATTCAAACTTATCCAGCTAAATTTAGACCTTCTATTGTTATTTTATCCAGCTAACTTTAAACTTATCCAGATATATTCATTGGCAGGACTGCATCACTGAATATCCAGGCTTAGTCAGCTATGTTTGAATATTGTCCTCCTGGTTAATAACTATTTTTGGACTTTTCTTCCATGAACATGTTCAAAACCTTTTTAAATCTAGCTGTGCTAGTTTACTTGACGACATCCTTCAGGAATGAATTCCCCAGCTTGATTGTGTGTTGCATGAAAAAATACTTTCTCTGATTTGTTTTAAATATGGTGCCTTTTAGCTTAAATATGGTGCTTAGTGTTATTTGAAATGGTAGATAGCTGCTCCCTATTTACCTGTTATACTACACTCATGATTTTGTAGACCTCAATTATATTCACTGTAACTCATGTTTGCAACTACCTGTATTCACATTTATACAACCAATTGCAATACACTGTAGGACAGTTTCAGGATCAAAAGCTTATTCTCCTGTGGTGAAAGAATAAATTAATGCAAGAAAGATAATTAAATAAAAGCAAAATGAGCACAGGTTTAAGTTTCATATGAGAATTTTACATTCTAATCTGATTAAACATTGATTTTAAGTGAGAACCAGTGAAAAAGTAATCAATCTTTTTCATGGAAGAAATATCCTATGTGATTAGTTTTCCATTTTTATTTTATGATGAAATCTAATTTGATAATGAGAAAGACAGAGAGAGCTAAACCAAGGACTGAAACTGGCCGATGATACAGTTCATCTATTAGCAGAATATGACTTGGGGAAAGGCTGCCATTCAATCATTATTCTCCTGACCTTGCTCAACTCAGTGGAGTGGTAAAATGGAGCTTTTGTGAGAACTTTATAGATGAGATGCAGACTTTAGTGGGATTTTGCAAATGCACTGATATTCTGAAGTCTGCAAATTCACGTCTGCTTAATCCTAAGGATAGCCACGAAGCAGGCCATGTGTTCCTGACTCAAGAAACTGGCCCTACAAACCCATGAATATGATAAAAGTACAACCAGAATGGGCGCAGCCTGTCCCTTTTGACAGGATTCGCTATGATCTCCATAGCGTGCAGTGACCTGACCAGATCCTCTCCGTTTCCTGTTCACGCAAATGATCTCTTCTGGTTATTTCTGCTAAATTCCAGCCTCTGAGCAGTTCAGACTATGCTCAGCCCCAGCTGCTACACTTATTCCAGAGCAGCTCAGACCCGAGAAAGCTGAGCAGCTGTGTGTGCTGGAAAAACAAAGGAACGAAGAAAGATCTAATGACAGTCAGGGAATGGAAAAGCAGGCTAATGGGGACAGTGAGTAAAACCTGTGAAGAGTTATCATACTTTAAAAAAAACAAACTGGTTTTATGTAGGAAAGAGTTTAATTACATAAAAATGACTTTTCAAAATTGTGGGTAGGTGGCAGCCTCTGCTCTGCCATGTTTAAAATCATGAGAGGTCTAGAACGGGTAGATGTGAATTGGTTATTTACTCTTTCGGATAGTAGAAAGACTAGGGGGCACTCCATGAAGTTAGCATGTGGCACATTTAAAACTAATCGGAGAAAGTTCTTTTTTACTCAACGCACAATTAAACTCTGGAATTTGTTGCCAGAGGAAGTGGTTAGTGCAGTTAGTATAGCTGTGTTTAAAAAAGGATTGGATAAGTTCTTGGAGGAGAAGTCCATTACCTGCTATTAAGTTCACTTAGAGAATAGCCACTGCCATTAGCAATAGTAACATGGAATAGACTTAGTTTTTGGGTACTTGCCAGGTTCTTATGGCCTGGATTGGCCACTGTTGGAAACAGGATGCTGGGCTTGATGGACCCTTGGTCTGACCCAGTATGGCATTTTCTTATGTTCTTATGTTCTTATGTACATACTTTTACAGTGGGGGGAAAGGGGCAGGGTAAGACTGGAGGAGATTTTGTGTACTTTGCACACTCTCTAAAGCAGTTGCAAAGTCCACGGGTACTTCTGTGACCCCACTGTGCGCACTGGCCCACATTTTCAAAGGGAAAGATCTTGCAAGTTACTCGGCAGATTGAAAATTACTCTCAGTACGTTTCATTTTTTAGTTGTAGCAATACATCAGTAGCAAGACATCAGTAGCATGGGATGTCTTTAATGTTTGGGTACTTGCCGGGTACTTATGGCCTGGATTGGCTACTGTTGGAAACAGGATGATGAGTTTGATGGACCCTCAGTCTGACCCAGTATGGCAACTTCTTATGTTCTTATGACATCATTGATTATAAAGACAATCCATTTTAGTTTCTCAACATTTAGCAGCTGGTGGAGTTTTTGCCCACTTTTACAATTACTGCTAATTGAATAGCACAAGTGAAATTGGACTTGTTTGGTGCCTGCACTGCCTGCTACTTTTGGATGGAGGTCTGGGTGAACTCGGGGGAGTTCAGAGTTATAAGAACATAACAAATTGCCATGCTGGGTCAGACCAAGGGTCCATCAAGCCCAGCATCCTGTTTCCAACAGAGGCCAAACCAGGCCACAAGAACCTGGCAATTACCCAAACACTAAGAAGATCCCATGCTACTGATGCAATTAATAGCAGTGGCTATTTCCTAAGTAAACTTGATTAATAACCGTTAATGGACTTCTCCTCCAAGAACTTATCCAAACCTTTTTTGAACCCAGCTACACTAACTGCACTAACTACATCCTCTGGCAACAAATTCCAGAGCTTTATTGTGCATTGACTGAAAAAGAATTTTCTCCGATTAGTCTTAAATGTGCTACTTGCTAACTTCATGGAATGCCCCCTAGTCCTTCTATTATTAGAAAGTGTAAATAACCGAGTCACATCTACTCGTTCACGACCTCTCATGATCTTAAAGACCTCTATCATATCCCCCCTCAGCCGTCTCTTCTCCTGTCAGAAAATATCTTATTATTTTGTGCTTTATTGATAATTACCTATATTCAGTGTAGTCGGTAATCAATAGCCATAAGAGATATGTAAGCATTAATACCCATATGCCTTTTCTTCTTTTAAAAGCCATGGCTTTGGTTAGGGCCTTTCTGAACACATTTCAGCTCTCCCCTTTAAAAACTTTGAAAAGCTGTTTACAGCTAATCCCTTATCTGTAGTGGAAAAGGAAGGTTTGAATTTTATGGCCTTGGGCAGGGCCCCCTTTCACTTTAATTAAAATACACATGAAGCTTTCTAGGATAGAAGGGAGTGTGTATTCTCTTGTCTCTGAACTAGAAAGAAGGTAAAAAAAAGACTGAAAGATTGTTTTTTGCCTGGCACACCTTGGCATTAAATAAAAGACCGAATAATGGGCATCTCTTTAAACAGGGTAAGAAAAACTCCTCTATGTTCTATTTTTCATATTCTGATATTAATTACATTGTTTGAACCTTATTCAAGGTTTTTTAGAAATGAACCTCTTCAAAGGGTGAAGTATTAGAGGGTTTAGATGAACTGGAGATGGTCTGGATGAACTGGCAGAGGTATCAGCAAGCTGGTGATTTTAAGTATGTGTGTACATTTAAAATACACCTGAATACGCATATAAATCCAGGGATTTTACATGTACATATTATATATATTTTTGCATGTAAAATATACATGGGTATGTTTATAAGATAGGTGGGAAAAGTACACACTTTCACCTTGGAATTATTCACAGATACAGAAACAAACGTGCACACTTTCAGAGAAAATCTACACAATATTTTATAAAACTGTGCATCTTCTGCCTCACAGTTTATAAAATACTTTGGCAGATCAGTACATGTCCACTTACACACACAAATCCAGGAAGGCAGATAGAACATAAGAACATGCCATACTGGGTCAGACCGAGGGTCCATCAAGCCCAGCATCCTGTTTCCAACAGTGGCCAATCCAGGCCACAAGAACCTGGCAAGTACCCAAAAACTAAGTCTGTTCCATGTTACCATTGCTAATGGCAGTGGCTATTCTCTAAGTGAACTTAATAGCAGGTAATGGACTTCTCCTCCAAGAACTTATCCAATCCTTTTTTAAACACAGCTATACTAAATGCACTAACCACATCTTCTGGTAACAAATTCCAGAGTTTAATTGTGCATTGACGATTTTAAAAGCCCTGCTCGCGTAAATCCGCCCAGATTTACGCGAGCAGGGCCTTGCACGCCGGCGCGCCTATTTTGCATAGGCCGCCGGCGTGCGCAGAGCCCCAGGACGCGCGTAGGTCCCGGGGTTTTCTGAAGGGGGCGGGACGCGGCGTTTCGGGGGCGGGCCTGAGGGCGTGATTTCGGCCCGGGGCGTTCCGGGGGCGTGGCCTCGCCCTCCGGAACCGCCCCCAGGTTGGGTCTCGGCACGCCAGCAGCCCGCTGGCGCGCGTGGATTTACGTCTCCCTCTGGGAGGCGTAAATCCATGGATAAAGGTAGGGGGGGTTTAGATAGGGCCGGGGGGGGTTAGGTAGGGGAAGGGAGGGGAAGGTGAGGGGAGGGCGAAAGAAAGTTCCCTCCGAGGCCACTCTGATTTCGGAGCGGCCTCGGAGGGAACGGAGGCAGGCTGCGCGGCTCGGCACACGCCGGCTGCCCAAAATCGGCAGCCTTGCACGCGACGATCCAGGATTTTATAAGATACGTGCGGCTACGCGCGTATCTTATAAAATCCAGCATACTTTTGTTTGCGCCTGGTGCGCCAACAAAAGTAAGCGAACGCGCTTTTTAAAAAAATCTACCCCTGAGTGAAAAAGAACTTTCTCCGATTAGTTTTAAATGTGCCCCATGCTAACTTCATGGAGTGCCCCCTAGTCTTTCTACTATTCGAAAGAGTAAATAACCGATTCACATCTACCCGTTCTAGACCTCTCATGATTTTAAACACCTCTATCATATCCCCCTCAGCTGTCTCTTCTCCAAGCTGAAAAGTCCTAACCTCTTTAGTCTTTCCTCATAGGGGAGCTGTTCCATTCCCCTTATCATTTTGGTAGCCCTTCTCTGTACCTTCTCCATCGCAATTATATCTTTTTTGAGATGCGGCGACCAGAATTGTACACAGTATTCAAGGTGCGGTCTCACCATGGAGCGATACAGAGGCATTATGACATTTTCCGTTTTATTCACCATTCCCTTTCTAATAATTCCCAACATACTGTTTGTTCTTTTGACTGCCGCAGCACACTGAACCGACAATTTCAATGTGTTGTCCACTATGACGCCTAGCTCTCTTTCTTGGGTAGTAGCACCTAATATGGAACCTAACATTGTGTAACTATGGCATGGGTTATTTTTCCCTATATGCATCACCTTGCACTTATTCACCTTAAATTTCATCTGCCATTTTGATGCCCAATTTTCCAGTCTCACAAGGTCTTCCTGCAATTTATCACAATCTGCTTGTGATTTAACTACTCTGAACAATTTTGTATCATCTGCAAATCTGATTACCTCACTCGTCTTATTTCTTTCCAGATCATTTATAAATATATTGAAAAGTAAGGGTCCCATTACAGATCTCTGAGGCACTCCACTGCCCACTCCCTTCCACTGAGAAAATTGTCCATTGAATCCTACTCTCTGTTTCCTGTCTTTTAGCCAGTTTGTAATCCACAAAAGGACATCGCCACCTATCCCATGACTTTTTACTTTTCCTAGAAGCCTCTCATGAGGAACTTTGTCAAACATCTTCTGAAAATCCAAGTATACTAAATCTACCGGTTCACCTTTATCCACATGTTTATTAACTCCTTCAAAAAGTGAAGCAGATTTGTGAGGCAAGACTTGCCCTGGGTAAAGCCATGCTGACTTTGTTCCATTAAACCATGTCTTTCTATATGTTCTGTGATTTTGACGTTTAGAACACTTTCCACTATTTTCCTGGCACTGAAGTCAGGCTAACAGATCTGTAGTTTCCTGGATCGCCCCTGGAGCCCTTTTTAAATATTGGGGTTACATTAGCTATCCTCCAGTCTTCAGGTACAATGGATGATTTAATGATAGGTTATACATTTTTACTAATAGGTCTGAAATTTCATTTTTTAGTTCCTTCAGAACTCTGGGGTATATACCATCCGGTCCAGGTGATTTACTACTCTTCAGTTTGTCAATCAGGTCTACCAAATCTTCTAGGTTCACCGTGATTTGGTTCAGTCCATCTGAATCATTACCCATGAAAACCTTCTCCAGTACAGGTACCTCCCCAACAACCTCTTCAGTAAACGCCGAAGCAAAGAAATCATTTAATCTTTCCACGATGGCCGTATCTTCTCTAAGTGCCCCTTTAACCCCTCGATCATCTAATGGTCCAACTGTCTCCCTCACAGGCTTTTTGCTTCGGATATATTTTTAAAAGTTTTTACTTCTTTTCAAATTCTCTCTTAGCCTGTCTTATTAATGTCTTACATTTAACTTGCCAACATTTATTTATTTATTTTATTTAGAACTTTTCTATACCGATTTTCCAGTAACAGAATTACTGATCAATTCGGTTTACATTTTGAACAATAACAACAGTGACAAGTAAATGTCTTACAAGGAACAGGAAGAAAATAACTTGGAAATAATATGTGGGTTGATAACATAAAAAGTACTATATATCAAAGCCTAAAGGTGGGTAGAGGCACTAAACAATGGCGTGGGACTGTCAAGAGGGTGGGTATTGGGTTTTGGACTGCCAAGGAGTTGGAGATTGTTGGAAGAATTCTTTTGGTATTCCTTGTGTAATTTTTTGGGGTATTCTTTGGGGTTTCAAAGAAGTTCCAGAGCTGAACTTGGATATGCATTATCCAATTTTCTTCTGCTGGATTCTTCTTCCAATTTTTGAATGAAGATCTTTTGGCTAAAATAGTTCTTTCACCTCCCCGTTTAACCATGCCGGTAATCATTTTACCTTCTTTCCACCTTTCTTAATGTGTGGAATACATCTGGACTGTGCTTCTAGGATGGTATTTTTTAACAATGACCACGCCTCTTGCACACTTTTTACTTTTGTAACTTCTCCTTTCAATTTTTCTAACTATTTTTCTCATTTTATCAAAGTTTCCCTTTTGAAAGTTTAGCACGAGAGCCGTGGATTTGCTTACTGTCCCCCTTCCAGTCATTAATTCAAATTTGATCATATAATGATCACTATTGCCAAGTGGCCCCACCACCGTTACCTCTCTCACCAAATCCTGTGCTCCACTGAGAATTAGATCTAAAATTGCTCCCTCTCTCGTCGGTTCCTGAACCAATTTCTCCATAAAGCTATCATTTATTCCATCCAGGAACTGCATCGCTCTCGCATGTCCCGATGATACATTTACCCAGTCAATATTGGGGTAATTGAAGTCTCCCATTATTACCGCACTACCAATTTGGTTGGTTTCCCTAATTTCTCTTAGCATTTCACTGTCCGTCTCAGCATCTTGACCAGGTGGACGGTAGTATACTTCTATCACTATAGTCTTCCCTGACACACAAGGGATTTCTACCCATAAAGATTCAATTGTGCGTTTAGTCTCATGCAGGATGTTTATCCTGTTGGACTCTATGCCATCCCGGACATAAAGTGCCACACCGCCTCCCAGGTGCTATTCTCTGTCATTGCGATATAATTTGTACCCCGGGATAGCACTGTCCTATTGGTTGTCCTTCTTCCACCATGTTTCTGAGATGCCAATTAAGTCTATGTCATCATTCACTGCTATACATTCTAATTCTCCCATCTTACTTCTTAGACTTGATTGTTATCGTCTTGGAGCACAATTTTCAAACTGCCCTTGGAATTTGCACAAATTTTCAAATGGAAACCTTTCTCTTTGAAAATTACCTAAGAAGAAGTACCACACAATTTCTCACCTGCTTTTCATGTTTGCAGTTTTGAAATGCCAAACATACATGCAAAAGTGCAAGCTCCTTCCCAACCCCAATACCTCCCCTCACTGTGAGTAAATTTATGCACACAGTGTCACTACCGGTATCATTTTACCACCTCATAAGGTGGGCAATTTTCAAAAGGGCCATTTCTCCAGTTAAATGACCATTTAGCCACAGAAATGGTTTTTGAAAATTGCCCTTAAACAGGCTATATTTACACCAAGCCATATAGCTCATTTGTTGCCAAAGTGCATGTCACACCAGTTTTTCCAAGCAAATGTATGTGCATAAATTTGCTTGAAACGTTTTCCTTAAGAATGCACACAAAGTAACCTGCACAAAAATACCACTGCACTTTGCAGGGTAGAACTTGAGCAGTATTTGCACACATGGGATTTACACATGTGTGTAAATCCCAACTCCTCCCTCCCAGCTTATTTTTTTGTGTGCATAAAAGTATGCAATCAGGGCACACAAATATTTTTATGCGCACAACACCAACTCAATTTTATAACCAGCTACTTACATGCATAAAACCACATTTAATGCACAGAAATGACTTTGAAAATTACCCCCCCCCCCCCCCTATTAGTGTTAAACCTGCAAAAGAACTAAAAAAAGAGAAATTCAATACAAGCCTCTACCTAGGAGCAAAAGAAGAACTTTCTTTCCTCTAAGGATCTGGATAAATGGGATTCTATTAAGCTTTACTGAGGGGCCAGTCATCCAGATATGTCAGTGTGCCTGGCCTAGAACACTGACATGCATGAATCCTTCTCTGGAGGGACAATGAGCAAGATGTGCCTTTTTTCAAAGGAATTTCTGCCTTCCTGTGCCTACGGAAAAGCTCCTTTCAAAGTGAATTGCACAGGCTAAATTTCACTGATCAAATCATCAGTTCTTTGCATAACTATCCCTATCTCACTTCAGAAACACCAGCCTGACCGGGCATGGCATTAGAGCTCATTAAAAGGCATCACAGCAGATCCAGCTTTATGTCTCTCGGAGGGCAAATGAAAAGAAAGAAAAAAAAAAGATGGCATTTTTCTTAAAGGTGACTCGAAGGACAAACCTGGAGCAAAGACTCATTCACCAGAGAGAAATTCTGCTGCCACGTTATTAGCATACGTAAAACAGAATATCCTTGTTGAAGCTTCAGACTGTTGCAGTGAAGTCCTTCAGTGAAGGCGACATGTCTGTCCTCTTCCCCAGTGGTTTGCCAGCATAGTTGGACCTTTTCTGAGACTCTAGAGTCTAGGCACACATATGCACTGTGTCTGCATGGTCCCCCTATGTACTGTAAAACAGAAGAAGAAAAATAGATTGTCCCCGAGCATGCAACACAATGTGCAGCAAAGCTGTGTCATAGATAGCACAGGGAACAGACAGCCTTTCCTGTATAGAAAAGCACTTTGATGGTGGACCCTGGAACCAAAAAGGTGAATTTTAAAAAGCGGACACTCTGAAACTAGGGGTTGCAGGAATATGTCAGGCCGGCGCATGCCGGGCGGATTTTAAAAGATGCGTGCATAAATGTCGCTGCCCGCGCATGGGCATTCCAGGATTTTAACGTGACATTTTGCGCATAAATGCTTACGCACACTGGCACGTGCCCCCTGCCGCATAACTTTACTTCTGCTATGGATGATGTGTAAGTAAGAAAACAAAAAGAAAAAAAAATTAGGCAGATCAGCAGGGATTTAAAGGTCAGAGCTAACAGGGAGGAAGGGAGGCTATTAAACTGGGGGGGGGGGGGGGGGGTTGGAAGTCCTATCCTGAAGTGGGTGAACTGGGAGCAAACTGGGAAAATGGGCAATGACATCAGTGCGTGTTCCTTTTTAAAAAAAACAACCCCACTTATGTGGTAGAAGTGGCATTTGCACCCACAAGTGCGCATCCACTTAAAAGTGAGTGCACGTGCGCGCATGTTCGGGCTAGTTTATAACCTGCGTGCATATACGCGCGTGGGTTATCAAACGGCTGCGTCCCTGGGTGCGGGCCGACGAACACGCGCACCGGTTTAAAAGTTACCATCAAAGGGAGCAAACCACTTGCACAGAAATAAAGATTCCCTTTCATCTTCTCCAAGCAGGAAAGGCTCTACAGTTCACGTGTGGAATGCAATCCCAGGGAAGAAAAGAAAGTTGCAAAAGCCAATTATGTCAACTGCCTAATGAAGATAGGTGCATGATACTAAATCCAGCACACCTAATTTTAAGAGGTTTGGTTTGTTTTTTTATGTCAGGTGCACAGAATGGGAATAATCTGTTTGTGAGCAGATTGCCTGTATCATCTAATTGCAGACAAAATACACCTCTACTTGGCACCATATTATCTTTAATAGTCTAACTTGTCGTGGGTTCATTAGCCTCTGTTTATGTTTTATCTTTATTTCACTGTAGGCAGGTTCTTTGATATTTAGATAAAAACAACGAAGAGTAGTTTTTTTTGGTGTTGCTTCTTCAGAGATCTATGAATAAGACTATGGTTCTCTTCCCTACACAAACCTGTTTCCCTGCAACCCCTAAACTTCCTCTGCATGCCTTGGCTTGTCCATACCTCCCATTTATTTATTTATTTATGTATTTATTTATTTATTTAGTGCTTTTTTTTTTATACCGACATTCATGATACAGATCATATCATATCGGTTTACAAGGAACAGGGGGTTATAACATTAACATAGAGGAAAGGTAAAAGTTACAATAAAACAAGGATACTGGAACTGGGATGAAGAGAAGCCAATAAGAGAAGGTAACCTGGTGACTATAACAAATCATATACAATGTCTGAAAAGGAGTGCATTGAATAGAAGGCATTAGTATATGCACTGCGGCATAGCTTAGGCGGGCCTGAGTTAAGGGAAGGCTAGTTGAAATGGCCAGGTCTTGAGTTTTTTCCTGAACGTCAGCAGGCAGGGTTCCTGTCTGAGATCAGGGGGAATAGCATTCCAGATGGCTGGTCCCGCTGCCGAGAAGGCCCGTTCTCTAGTGGCTGAATGGTGGGTGGATTTGGTTGGAGGGGCGTGCAGAGATCCTCTGTAAGCGTCTCTGATAGGTCTCGCAGAGGTGTGGAGTCTGAGTGGGAATAGAAGGTCGATGGGGACCTGGTTGTGAATGGTTTTGTGAATGATGGTGAGGGACTTGTGTAGGATTCTAAAGCTTATAGGTAGCCAGTGCAGATTTCTGAGGATGGGCGTGATATGATCTCTTCTGTTGGTATTTGTTAGGATTCTAGCGGCCGCGTTTTGAAGCATCTGAAGAGGTTTGGTGGAGGAGGCGGGGAGACCTAGCAGAATAGAGTTGCAATAGTCTATCTTGGAGAAAATTATGGCCTGGAGGACAATTCTGAAGTCATGGAAGTGCAGAAGAGGTTTAAGTCTTTTTAGCACCTGTAGTTTGTAGAAGCAGTCCTTGGTTGTGTGATTGATGAACTTTTTTAAATTCAGATGGTTGTCAATTATTACGCTCAAGATCTCTTGTTTGGGTGACCAGGCTGTTGGGGTGGGTCGGCTGGAGAATATCACTGTAGTTGGAGGAGTTCCGTCTTGGCAGAGTTCAGTACAAGGTTTAGACTGGTGAGGAGGAGGTTGATAGCTTGGAGGCAGTTGTCCCAGAACTTAAATGTTTTCATAAGGGATTCAGTTATAGGGATCAGGATTTGTACGTCATCGGCGCAAAGATAGTGTTTTAGTTTTAGGTTTGTTAGCAGCTGGCAGAGGGGAAGGAGGTACATATTGAAGAGAGTGGGGGACAGGACAGAGCCCTGAGGTACTCCTAGTGAAAAATTGATGCTTGGGGACTCTTTGTTGTTGATTTTGACTTTATAGCCTCTATTACTGAGAAAAGAATCGAACCAACTAAAGGCCGTTCCTGTTATCCCAATGTCGGATAGTCGATTTAGAAGGATGGAGTGGTTCACCGTGTCAAAAGCCACCGAGATGTCAAGACGTACTAGAAGGAAGGATTGGCCTTTGTCCAGGCCCATGATGAGGTGGTCTGTGAGGGAGATGAGGAGGGCTTAGCGATTTGCGGAATCCGTATTGAGTTGGGTGGAGTATTTTATGGCCTTCAAAGTAGTCTGATAATTGAGTATTGACTAGTTTTTCCATAATCTTGGCTACAAAAGGCAGATTGGAGAAATGGCGGAAATTGTTGGGTTCCCTGTGGTCTAGGTTCGGTTTCTTAAGAAGGGGTTTGAGAGAGGCGAGTTTTAGAGCGTCAGGGAAGATTCCTTGTGATAGCGAGCAGTTTATAATATCAGCCAGATGCTTGGAGATGGTGTCCAGCACCGATAGGAGTAGTTTAGTCCGGATTTGGTCATAAGGATGGGTAGAGGGTTTCATTCTCTTTATTAGGGATTCAATCTCCAAGGCGGATGTAGGTTCAAATGAGGCTCCCGAATTAGAGAAAGAGGAGCTGGAGATGGGAGTTGAGGTAGAGCTAGGTAGCAGGAGTGTTAAGAGGTTGGAGATTTTGCTCTGGAAGAAGGTTGCAAGTTCGTTAACCTTAGATTGTGCTTGGTCGTCTGGGATGGATGGGTTGGTGGTTTTTGTGAGTTAGGAGAATAAGGCCTTGGCATCGAATACGAGGTCGTGGATTCTGTGAGTGTAAAAATCTCTTTTTGTTCGTAGGGTGGAGTTCCTGTAGAAGTGGAGGGCAGATTTGTAGGCAGCTAACGTGCTGGGGCAGGGGGCCTTGCGCCATTTGTTCTCTTTCTGTCTGAGGTTTTGTTTAAGTTTTCAGAGTTCATTGGAGAACCACGGTTGTTTTCTGTTCGAGGCTAGGCTGATTGTTTTGGCTGACAGTGGGCATAATTTGTTAGCTACCGATTCTGTGATGCTGTGCCATGAGATTAGGGCCGAGTTGGAGTTTGAGACATCTAGGGTAAGAAGTTCTTTGGCTAGGTGTTCGCTGAGGTCCTCAGGGGTGCATGATTTCCTGTAGTGAAATGTAGATTGGAGGGGGTGAGAATTAGGACTTTCTTTCATCGTGAGGGTGGTAGAAATCAGCGAATGGTCTGACCAGGGGACTGGGATGCAATCGGGAGGGGTGAAGTGTGTGAAGCCAGAGTTTATGAAAATAAGGTCTAGGGTGTGGCCAGCTTTATGGGTGGGCTATAATTTGTTTGAAGCCCATGGCCGTGAGGGAGGAGAGAAATGCATCGCAGTTGGTAGAGAGTGGGGTTGAATCAATGTGGAGGTTGAAGTACCCTAAGATCATAGCTGGGGCATCCAAGTTTATATACTTAGCTATGGTTTCTACAATAGGGGAGGCATCTGTGTCTAGGAATCCTGGTGGAGCATATACGAGGAGGATTTGAAGCAGGTCAGATTTGAAAAGACCTAATTTCTATTTTAGATGCAGACTTGGCTGGCTGTAGGGTTAGCCTCAGCTCTTTTTTGGCAGCTAATAGAATGCCGCCGCCTCTTTTTTTTATCTGGGAAGTGAGAAGAAGTCATAGAGATGAGTAGGTAATTGATTTATCAAGGCTATATCTGTAGGTTTGAGCCAGGTTTCTGTTATAGCGCAGATGTCTGGCTTTGAGTCAAGGAGATAATCATTGAGAATATGTGATTTCTTTGTGAGAGATTGTGCATTGAAGAGTGTCAATGAGAATAGAGCAAGACCTAGAAGTTGAGTGAAGGGGGAGATCATGATTGGGATGAGGGTCCTGGTGGAGCGTGTCCGGGGGTTGCGTAAGTGATTTTTCCATGGTGAGGGGACTGTGGTGTAGGATTGGGATTGGGTAGATCGGGATTGGGACTCTTGAACTCTGCCATGCAGTCTTGCTCATGCCCCTGCCTCTAACCCCCACTTCTCCATACCTGCTCCTGTACAATTCCTTGTAAACACCAATCCTCTACCTTCTCCCTCCTGCAGACCTCCATTCCTTCACACTCTCTTGCAACTCCCCCTTCATCCGCATTTTACTTTCACAGTCCTTCACTCTTCCATCCCACTCCTAGCCAGCAGTCTGTGCTCTGTACTCTACAAGCCTCCAGGCTTCGATATCCCCTCCCGGCAAGCAACATCTACTCCTCCATGCTACCCTCAGATGCCTCTCCTCTAACATCTTCTTTAGTCCATATTTTGTTTCATTACTGTATGCAGATACATTTTTTGCATGCATAAAATTGCACATATGTGCATAAAATCGATTTTATGTGTATAAATACAACTTTATGTGCATTTTATACCCCTAATATATTCATCCCTACAGAGCACCAAAAGTGAAGAGGAAGGAATAACAGGTGTTGTATCAGATTCAACTGAAACTTAGAAAATGAAGGGACAGCTGGTATTTTAATTCCTCTGATAAAGATGACAGAATTCGAAGAAAAGAAAGACAGAATATTATTACATTTTGTTGGCAAAGCCTGCTGTGTTACTAAGTAAGAATATATATTAATTAGTATGTACAGTAAAGGTTAGGGTCTATATAGTAAAGGTTAGTGAATATGTTAAGGATCTAAGGGGTAGATTTTAAAAGAAGCAGCGCATGCTTCTCGGTGCGCACACTTGGAAGCATTGATTTTATAACATGAGCACACCGGGGCGCGCGCATGTTTTAAAATGCGGGGGCCTCGCATCGCATGTGTGGGCGGCGTGCAATGGGGGGATACTTATGCAATTTCCGTGCGGTGACGCATCCCGGCCTTCCCCAGTTCCCTCCCAGTCCGCTCCAATTAAGGAGCGGACTGGGAGGGAACTTCCCTACTCCCCTGCTTAACCTTCCGTCCTCTTCCCTTCTCCTCCACACCCCCTAAACCTATCCTACCTTACCTTACCTTTTTTTTAAGTTGTTGCTCCTCCAATTTGAGATTTCAATTACTGCAATATTGCCTGGATAAATGTAATATTAGGACATGCTAGAGACATAAAGTTCTTGGATGTCATAAATGACTGCTTCATGGAGCAATTGGTTCAGGAACCAACGAGAGGGAGCTATTTTAGATTTAATTCTTAGTGGAACGCAGGATTTGGTGAGAGAGGTAAAGGTGGTGGGGCCACTTGGCAATAGTGATCATAACATGATCAAATTTAAACTAATAACTGGAAGGGAGACAATATGTAAATCTACAGCTCTAACACTAAATTTTCAAAGGGGAAACTTTGATAACATGAGATAATAGTTAGAAAAACTGAAAGGTACAGCTGCAAAGGTTAAAAGTGTTCAACAGGCATAGACACTGTTTAAAAATACAATCCAAGACGCGCAGTCCAGATGTATTCCACGCATTAAGAAAAGTGGAAGGAAGGCAAAATGATTACCGGCATAGTTAAAAGGTGAGATCAAAGTGGCTATTTTAGCCAAAAAAATATCCTTCAAAAATTGGAAGAAGGATCCATCTGAAGAAGATAGGAAAAAGCATAAGCATTGTCAACTTAAGTGTAAAACATTGATAAGACAGGCGAAGAGAGAATTTGAAATGAAGTTGGCCATAGAGGCGAAAAACTCATAATAAAAACATTTTAAAATATATCTGAAGCAAGAAACCTATGAGGGAGTCAGTTGGACCGTTAGATGACCGAGGGGTTAAAGGGGCTCTTAGGGAAGATAAGGCCATTGCAGAAAGATACATTAATTCTTTGCTTCCGTGTTTATTAATGAGGATGTTGGAGAAATACCAGTTCTGGAGATGGTTTTCAAGAGTGATGAGTCAGATGAACTGAACTAAATCACTGTGAACCTGGAAGATGTAGTAGGCCAGATTGACAAACTAAAGAGTAGCAAACCACCTGGACTGGATGATATGCATCCTAGGGTACTGAAGGAACTGAAAAATGAAATTTCTGATCTATTAGTTAAATTTTGTAACCTATCATTAAAATCAACCCTTGTTACCTGAAGACTAGAGGGTGGCCAATGTAACCCCAATATTTAAAAATGGCTCCAGGGGCGATTCGGGAAACGATAGACCAGTGAGCCTGATTTCAGTACTGGGAAAAATAGTGGAAACTATTTTAAAGATCAAAATCATAGAGTATATAGAAAGACATGATTTAATGGAACACAGTCAACATGGATTTATCCAGGGGAAGTCTTGCCTAACAAATCTTAATTTTTTTGAAGGGGTTAATAAACATGTGGATTAAAGTGAACCGATAGATGTAGTGTATTTGGATTTTCAGAAGGCGTTTGATAAAGTCCCTCATGAGAGGCTTCTAAGAAAACTAAAAAGTCATGGGATAGGAGGTGATGTTTTTTCATGGATTACAAACTGGTTAAAAGACAGGAAACAGAGAGTAGGATTAAATGGTCAATTTTCTCAGTGGAAAAGGGTAAACATTGGAGTGCCTCAGGGATCTGTACTTGGACCAGTGCTTTTCAATATATTTATAAATGATCTGGAAAGGAATACGACGAGTGAGGTTATCAAATTTGCGGATGATACAAAATTATCACAAGTGGACTGCGATACATTACGGGAGGATCTTGCGTGACTGGAAGATTGAGCGTCTAAATGGCAGATGAAATTTAATGTGGACAAGTGCAAGGTGTGCATAACTGCATATAGGGAAAAATAACCCTTGCTGTAGTTACACGATGTTAGGTTCCATATTAGGAGTTCACACCCAGGAAAAAGATCTAGGCCTCATAGTGGATAATACTTTGAAATCGTCGGCTCGGTGTGCTGCAGCAGTCAAAAAAGCAGATTGTTAGGAATTATTAGGAAGGGAATGGTTAATAAAACAGAAAATGTCATAATGCATCTGTATCACTCCATGGTGAGACCACACCTTGAATACTGTGTTTCTGGTCACCACTTCTCAAAAAAGATATAGTTGCGATGGAGAAGGTACAGAGAAGGGCAACCAAAATGATAAAGGGGATGGAACAGCTCCCCTATGAGGAAAGGCTGAAGTGGTTAGGGCTGTTCAGTTTGGAGAAGAGACGGCTGAGGGGGGATATGATCGAGGTCTTTAAAATCATGAGAGATCTTGCACAAGTAGATTTGAATCGGTTATTTACACTTTCAGATACTAGAAGGACTAGGGGGGCACTCCATGAAGTTAGCAAGTAGCACATTTAAGACTAATTGGAGAAAATTCTTTTTCACTCAACGCACAATTTAGTTCTGGAATTTGTTGGGAGAGGATGTGGTTAGTGCAAATAGTGTAGCTGGGTTCAAGAAAGATTTGGATAAGTTCTTGGAGGAGAAGTCCATTAACTGCTATTAATCAAATTGAATTAGGGAATGGCCTCTGCTATTACTGGCATCAGTAGCATGGGATCTTCTTGGTGTTTGGGTACTTGCCAGGTCCTTGTGGCCTAGATTGGCCACTGTTGGAAACAGGATGCTGGGCTTGATGGACCCTTGGTCTGACCCAGCATGGCAATTTCTTATGTTCTTATGAACTTGCGTGCGCTGGCAGCCTGCTGGTGCACGCTTCCCTGGCACAGCGGCAAATGGCGTAGAACCAGCTGCCTCCAGCCCCATCCCTCTCCGTCCCCTGGACCACCCCTTTATCTGGGCCCGGCACTTCAGCGCGTAACCGGGCCCCTTTGAAAATGCGTGTGGCGCGCGCAAGGCCTGGCCACTCGTGTATCCCCCATTTTTTAATTTTTTGTTGTAAACATGTTAAATCTGTTTTTATTAACACAGAAAGCATAATACCAGTAAAAGAATGGCATAGGGTACATAATTTTTCCTGTTACATATCATACAACAAGAAACTCTTATGAACAATACTTCAAACCTCCTTTGTCCCAACTCATCCCCCCACACCCCCCCCCCCCCCCATTTTTTACATGCACAAATGATTTAAACTTGGCCATTAGTGTATTAAAAATAAGATTGTTAAAACAATCTGAAGAGATGTTAATGGGCAAGCTCTGAATGTAGCTCTGCATTCATGTCAATAAAGGTGCATGCAAATCCCAAGCAAAAGAAGGCATTAGCTATTCCCCAACAATGCAGGGAGGTGCGTTAAAGGGCAGACAGATTTTAGCACATTTTTTAGTGCCGGAAATGTTAGTCCTGGGTCAGAGCAGGAGAAAAACTTAACTCACATTTCTGGTGGCCTTGTTATCCTATGGCTGTGCCCTTTGTGGTAATGTCTAGCCTCTTCTGATGCACGGGACACAGCAACAGAATAATATCTGCCACCATGAGTGTGAGTTTATTCCACCTTGACCCAGGAACTTGATTTCCAGTGTAAGCTCCCGAGGCTGAAAGGTACTTTCGTGCTGTAAGAATTTTGTTTGTTTGTAATCCACACTGAGTGTTCGATTGATCAGAAGTAGTGGAATACAAGCCTTTGAATAAATAAAATAGAAATATAAATCCCAACTTTGGCATGATGTTTAACTGTAGATGCCCACCCCAGGGGGTTTATGTTTTGTTCAGCTAACTGTAAATGCCCACTCCGGAGAGAAAATGTTTGTATCCAAGACCATTTTGGCACGGAATGGCAAGTAAAATCAAAGCACACACTCCCTGGGGTGGGCACCTACGCTACCTTAACATAACATAAACATTCCTGGGGGGGAGGACATGCAGTTGAACAGGACACCAAAGACGAATGCACAGCACCAAAGTGCATACTGTGCAGCTGAAGGGCCAGTCCCAGAGAGCTCATGCTTTGATTTTACTTGCCATATCTTGCCAAAATGGCATTGCATGTGAGATTGGTGCTCTGCATCCCAACGTGTAGGTGCATTCTCTCATTCAAGGCCATTTTGGCAAGGAATGGCAAGTAAAATCAAAGAATAAGCTCTCTGGGGAACGCACCTACACCCAGATGAACAAAGCACAGGCTGTCTGGATGGGCACCAACAGCTGAGCAGTACACACTTTAGCACTACATGTATGCGGACTGTCCAGCTGTTTAGAAAACCCCCGAGGCCTATGCTGGCAGTTGGCAAACGCACCCTATGGCAGGGTGGTCTGGATCTTCACCTTTAAAGCCACCTCCTCCTCAGGTTAAGCCCTTGGATTCTGGCGGCCGGCAGGACTTAGGCAGGTCCCTAGGGTGGAGGTGGTAACTAGACTCAGAGACATGCCAGAGCCAGGGTGGACAGCAGGGTTAACAGAGCCAGAGATAGGTCAAGGTCAGGGCATGCAATGGGCAAGAATAGTCCAGTCCAGGCAAGGAGTCAGGTCCAAGCGGCAGACAGTTGCGGTCAGGTCCATGATAGAATGGATTCACTGTCTATAAGTTGTAGGCATCGTTTTGTTGTAGCTTCTTTTTATTGGCTCTTCATCTCACGCTGCTTGTTGCGTCGTGTATAAACCACCTCATTGGTCACATAGAAGATGTGCATTTTTGGATTTGAAAGTATGGTGTTTAAATATTAGCTGTTTGGTTTGGAGGCTTGTGGGGGGTTTTTTCTATATCTCAACTTGGTGAGTTTCATCTGGAATATATTTTATTTTTTTGTTTATATATTTGACTTTCTTATATTCTAGTTTATTTTTTGTTTGATATATTTTGCATTTTTTGCAGATTGCTTGGTGTTGTTTGTTGCTGTATGTTTTACATATGCAGACGGGAACTGCTAATGGGACCATTGGGATTTATATAATGTATGTTTTGTGAGAATTCCTCTGATTGTATAAAGTTTTTTCTTTAAATATGTATATGTTTTTGAATATGTGATCATTTAGTTGAAGTATGTTTTGTTCTTTCTTTATTTAATAGGATGTTGTGATCAGGGCCGGTGCTATGATTTTTGCTGCCCTGTGCGAACAATTACTGTGTTGCCCCCCCCCCATTCATTCATTCTCTGTCTCGGGTCCACCAAAAAAACCACAAACCTCCCTTCAGTGGTACAAACTTTAAAAACTGACCCCATTCCTCCCCCCCCCCTCAAACCCATGGCTGGTGCAGTGGTATAGGTGCCCTAGGTGAACCTTATAGCCTTGCACAACACTCCCACTCCATTCCACACACACACACACAGTTAAAAGTTGTGCATTCATATTTTACATGAACAATAGCAAAGTACAGTATTCTGAGGTAAAAATATCCCTTACATTATATTTACATGCACTGCTGTGATGCCAACCAGAAATCCCTGCAAAAAAAAGTCACTTGGAACCCATATGGTATTAGGCCTATTGTGATGTGCGTGGGTGAGGGTTTGACCCTCTGAAAGCCCTAAAACACTAATACACTTCCTATTAGGAGAGTACCTCACCTCAGTCTCATGTGCAGAACATAAACAGACCCTCACCAAATACAGAATAAAGCAACCGTAAAGTAGAAATACAAATGCGCAGACATAAAACTGAGCTGGAAACCACAAGAAGCCAGACTCTGTATGCTGTGCAACAATGAAAAAACAGAACCATCACCATTCCTCAAACATCAAATCAAGAAATAAAATAAATACATAATCATAATACTAAAAACATACTAATAATATTATTTCAAAAAAATGCTGATGAATAAAAGATCAAATAATTAAAAACTCATATACAAGTTTTTATAAATGTCTCAAACACCAGTAAAATATTTCTCAAAACAGCAGACACAGCAAATTGACACCTGAAAAATAAAACTTTTAAAAAGTCACGCTCTCTGTACCTGGGAATCTTTGATTTCTAGTCACCCTGGGATTGTCGTGGTATAGTGAGAGTGGGATGCACAAAATGTATCCTCTCTTGTACACACACATACACACATACACACACAAGCTCATACACACATACACTCCCTCTCAGACAAACCCGCAGGCGTCTCCAGCTCTTCTTTGGTTGGGATTTACCAGCAGCCCCAGGCCCTCATCTTCATTTCAGCTGCTGGCAAGTTGGAATCCATCTGCAACCCCTATTTTTTCTCTCTCTCTCTCACATTCATACACCCATCCCAGGTAGTCTCCCATTCACTCACACACACACACATTCATCCTAGGCAGTCTCCCAATCACATACACATACACATATGCAGTCCAGGCACAAGCAGCCTCCCATTCATACACCCACCCTTCCCAGGGAGCCTCTCATTCACACACACACACACACACACACACACACACACTCACACACACACACACACATACACACACACACACACACACATACCCATACCCATCACTGGCAGCCTCCCATTCATACACACACACACACACATCCATCACAGGCAGTCTCCCAATCACACACACACACACCCATACCCATCACTGGCAGCCTCTCATTCATACACACACACACACACACACACATCCATCACAGGTAGTCTCCCAATCACACACACACACACACACACACATACCCATCACTGGCAGCCTCCCATTCATACACACACACACACACACACACACATCCATCACAGGCAGTCTCCCAATCACACACACACACACACACACACACATACCCATCACTGGCAGCCTCCCATTCATACACACACACACACACACATCCATCACAGGCAGTCTCCCAATCACACACACACACACACACACACCCATACCCATCACAGGCAGTCTCCCAATCACACACACACACACCCATACCCATCACTGGCAGCCTCTCATTCATACACACACACACACACACACATATCCATCACAGGCAGTCTCCCAATCACACACACACACACATATGCAGTCCAGGCACAGGTAGTCTCCCATTCATACACCCACCAATCCCAGGGAGCCTGCCATTCATGCACACACAAACACACACTCATCAAAGGCAGCCTCCCATTCACACACACCCATCACAGGCAGCATCCCATTCACACACATATACAGTCCAGGCACAGGCAGTCTCCCATTCATACAGCCACTCATTCCAGGCATCCTCCCTTTTACTCACACACACATACATTCATTCATTCCTCCTCTGCTGCCAGCCTGTACCTTTTACTTTGTGGAGAGCAGCCCTTTTGCAACTCTTCTTCCTGTGCTGGCACCGTGGTAGTTCAATGCTCATGGTGCTTGCACTTCCTGTATTCTCATCTCACGAAAATACAGGAAGTTGTAGCACCGTGAGTGTTCAACTTTGCAGGGCCAGCATCAGAGGAGGAGCTGCAGCAGGGCTTCCTCTTTACAAGCTACCTCCTTCACAGATTGAGCCCTTGGATTCTGGTGGCCAGTAGGACTTAGGTGGGTTCCTAGGGCGGAGGTGGTAACTAGACTCAGAGACCCAGCAGAATCAGAGTGAGCAGCAGGTTTAACAGAGTCAGAGACAGGCCAAGGTCAGGGCAGGCAGTAAGCAAGGATAGTCAGATCCAGGTGGCAGGCATTCATGTTTGGGTCTGAGTGAGAGGTCAAGTCCAGGCAACAGGCAATCATGGTCAGGTCCAAAAGATATATCAAGCTCCGGAGAGTCAGGCCAGGGGATGACGAAGACACACAAATAAGGAAGTCAAGGCTAGACAAGGCTGGACGAGGCTGTACTGAAAGGCAAGGCTGGATGAGGCTGGAGAGGAAGCAAGGAATCAGGAATGCTGCAACACACACTGCTAGGCTGGAAACCCATTGTTGAGGTGTATGCTTGGAGCACAGCTGAGGTTTAAATATCCCACCATGCTGACATCATCAGGAAGTGCACAGGGTTCCTTCCTGCCTCAGAGCCTTTATAATTGGGGTGGGTGCGCACGCGCACCTAGATGGAGGCACGGCGCAACTGCTGAGCACTTGCCGCTGAGGTCCTCCCTGCACGGGAATCCAAGTAGTGTCCTGCGCATCCTGGCGGTGTTGGGGTGAGTGCAGCCAGTCGCAGAGATGCCCCGCGGTTGACCAAACATAACAAGACTTTAATACTTGCTTAATTATTGATCAAAGCTCAGGGCCTAGAAGGTAATCTCCCCCCAACAGGGAATCTTGGACATCAGATTTGGTTTATCATCAAGAGAGAACTTTATTAGCTTGAGGGATGGTCTTTGGGGTCCTGTGAAGAGACAATAGCCCAGGGGTCACACTACAATTCCAGCAAAGGAGACATTTTCACATCCAGAATGAAGAAATTGATGAGGACAAGGCACAAAACCTATATAATGAAGGGACTACTGACACTGAGTCCTCTGAAAGGGAGACATGGCTTTTATCACAGTAAAAGAAGATGAAAGATTATTGGATTTTGAATGAATGAGATCATTCAAGACCCTGTCAATTTTCGCCAGGAACAAGTAATGATTTACCTTCCTTGACATAATGAGATCAAATATATTATTGAAGGTGACAGTAAAGGCAAGCTTGAAAGGAAGCAAGACCTTATTATTCAAAGAGAAGAACATTTTAGTTGAATGGAAAGGAATTTAATGCCGCTTTAAATGTACCCAAAAAAGCTGAAGAACAAACAATAAAACAGAGAAATGTGAATCACTTTGGCGTTTTGAACAAGAGAAATGGCAGGGAAATTTTGTTTATAGATATTGGGATGAAAACCCTGAATCTGTTCAGTCTGGCAACCTCATGTTCCAATCTTTATACCTGAAAATGAATTTCTTACTCTGGGACTGCTTTACTAAGGCTTTTCTCATTCTGTGTCTATGGGGAAAACACTTGATGAATCAGGCCTCTGTCTTAGTGAATCGGCTTGACCAATGAGATAGTTACCAGTTTATTACATGTCATAAATCACTACCAGACAAGGGATGAACCAATTTGTTTTATAGAAAGTGGAGCAGGTGTTGACACATGTTTTCATCAGTAGTATATAGCTATAGATAGATAGATAGATAGATAAATAGATAGATAGATAGATATTGTAGATAGATAGATAGATATCATACTCCTACTTATATCTTGAGCTCAGAACCTAGGGCCAGTTTTGATGTAAAGATTCTTTTTACAGCTCCATGCAGAAACACCGGATTTATTTGGTGAGGTTTAGTGTTAAGGCTAGTTATAGAACCCAATATTAGGGATGTGCAGAAGGAAAGCATTTGTTTTGTTTTGTTTTTCATTTCGCCGGGACCCAAATACGTTTCATTAGTTTCATAAGGGGAAAAATCGATTCGTTTATTAGTTTCATTCATTTTTCGCTTCCCATTAAAGTCACTGGGGGAAGTATTTGCAGGCTATTCCTGGCTGCAGAATTCGGGTTTTCTTATCAATTCTGATGAAACTTCTAGGGAGCAATCATCAGAATGAGAAAAGAGCTCCAAGGTACTTAGACTGTGGCAAAGTGGCACCAAAGTGGCATGAATAGCCTAAGGCACTGTAAAGGGGCAAAGGGGTACCAAGAGTGGCAAGAGTGCTTTAACAGAGGTGCAAAGCAACAGCGAGAGTGTCAAAAACACAACACAGCTTCAAAAGAGAGCACCGATAACAGTTGAATGAACCCTCAAAGGCAGCACGACAGGCAAAGTGGCAAGCAAGTGGCATTAACATCCTACAGCACAATGAAGGGGGAACATAGCAAGCAGAAAGGGTGTCAGAAAAAAACACAAGGTGACAATAAAGGGACAAAGCAGCAGAAAGACTAGCACCAACACACTGAGGAACCATGATAGTGGCAAGAACCCCACAAGGAGTAGAGTGAGTCGTCTGGTAAACAGTGGAGTGCTCCAGGGATCTGTACTTGGACCGGTGCTTTTCCATATATATATATAAATGATCTGGAAAGGAATACGATGAGTGAGGTTATCAAATTTGCGGATGATACAAAATTATTCAGAGAAGTTAAATCACAAGCGGATTGTGATACATTACAGGAGGACCTTGCAAGACTTGAAGATTGGGCAATGGGCATCCAAATGGCAGATGAAATTTAATGTGGATAAGTGCAAGGTGTTGCATATAGGGAAAAATAACCCTTGTTGTAGTTACACAATGTTAGGTTCCATATTAGGAGCTACCACCCAGGAAAAAGATCTAGGCATCATAGTGGATAATACTTTAAAATCATCAGCTCAGTGTGCTGCAGCAGTCAAAACAGCAACAGAATGTTAGGAATTATTAGGACGGGAATGGTTAATAAAACGGAAAATGTCAAAATGCCTCTATATCGCTCCATGGTGAGACCGCACCTGGAATACTGTGTACAATTCTGGTCGCCGCATCTCAAAAAAGATATAGTTGCGATGGAGAAGGTACAGAGAAGGGCAACCAAAATGATAAAGGGGATGGAACAGCTCCCCTAGGAGGAAAGGATGAAGAGGTTAGGGCTGTTCACCTTGGAGAAGAGACGGCTGAGGGGGGATATGATAGAGGTCTTTAAGATCATGGGTAGATGTGAATCAGTTATTTTCACTTTCGAATAATAGAAGGACTAGGAGGTATCCCCCTCCCCGTTGATTGTAATTTCAGTCTTTCAGTTACAATGTGAACCGGTATGATGTATGCTTACTAATGCCGGTATATAAAAAGTTTTAATTAAATAAATAAATAAATAAATAAATATTCCATGAAGTTAGCAAGTAGCACATTTAAGACTAATCGGCAAAAATTCTTTTTCACTCAACGCACCATAAAGCTCTGGAATTTGTTGCCAGAGGATGTGGTTAGTGCAGTTAGTGTAGCTGGGTTCAAAAAAGGTTTGGATAAGTTTTTGGAGAAGTCCATTAATGGCTATTAATCAAGTTTACTTAGGGAATAGCCACTGCTATTAATTGCATCAGTAGCATGGGATCTTCTTAGTGTTTGGGTAAATGCCAGGTGTAGACCTGGACTGGCCACTTTTGGAAACAGGATGCTGGGCTTGTTGGACCCTTGGTCTGACCCAGCATGGCAATTTCTTATGTTCTTATTTTCAGATCTTGGAGGATCAGATCCGCTCGTTACCACAGGGGTGACGCCCAGGTCAACGCCCATCCTTCCAGCACTAGTTCAGGGAAGTATGCAGGTTGTAAGGAAAAGTGTATGTTGCACTGATTCAAGATGCCCCTACAGGACAAGAGGGTCAGCTGAAAAATGAAGAGGTGCTGGCAGGGGCACAGGTGACCGAAAAGGAGACATTTGTGGAGTTGAGCTCAGTATGGCAGCCGTCGAGGAAGTGTCCAGCCGGTTATTTTAAATATTTATGGCATTAACCAAATTCTCCAAAACTTTCTACTGATCTGAAATTCGCTGAGGCAGGCCAGGGATGGCTTAGAGGGCCGAGAGCTGTGCCGGGTCCATGGACTTGGCAATCTGTTAGGATTTGTTAGTATGTGGGCCCTTTGGCCGAGGTGAGAGGTGGTACCGCCCAGGGGAGGAGCTCCGCTGAGCCTCACCGTCGGAAGGCAGAGTCTCGGCTGCAGGATGATATACAGCAGATGTATAGATGGAGAAAGAGCGGGTGACCCCAGGAAGCGAGCCACGGAGCGACAGTGCAGATGCTGACGTCAGACTCAGCTCGGAAGACTGGAGTCAGGCAATAGCTGCGGCTCTACCTTAGGAGCAGGGGGTGCTGGGAAGTAGTTACAGTCACTGTAGTTATACTGGGTCCATAGAGATGGTACACAAGAGGGTTCCTCAGTGGGAGAACATGGTAGTGGTCTGCAGAGCGGGGTATACCAGAGAGGGTTCCCACGTAGATATCACTGCAGGGGTCCACAGCATGGTACTCACAGTGACTGAAAATGAGTATAGTTCCGTAGAAAGCCTCAGGAAGCGAGGCAGGCAGGAGTTCGGGTGAAAGGCCCTCCGAGGAGCGGATAGCCAAGAGACGAGGAAGGGCCCCCGAGAAGCAGATACCCGATAGTCTCACATCACGGAAGCAGGGACCGGAACAACGCTGAAGTGAGAGTAGGTAGATACAGCAAGTGAACTCGTTGCCAAGTCGACGGCTGTCTGGGCTGGTGAGCTTAAATATCGGAGTTGAGTGACTTCATCTGATGGGGACTCCCTCGAGGTTCCCGCCATGATGTGGTTAAAGCAGGTCGGGGAGCGCGTGCCTAGGGAACCCCGAGGGCAAGATGGCGGCCGGCAGCATCCATGCTGCTCAGGTAGGCCCGGGAACGGAGGCCAGAAGGCCGGTGGTAGCTGGCAGAGGCCGCAAGTTCACCCAATGGAGCCAAAGCAGTAAAAGGAGAGGTGAGCAGCAGCGGTCGCAGCCGTCTGCGGCCGCGGAGCATAACAATCTGGAAAGAAAAATGATGTACAGGAAAACAGTACAAGTAAAAAAATTAATTTTATTTTGTAACTGGGCATTGCTGTTATCTTATGCTGGACAGGACACCATTTACAACTGAAGTAAGTGATGACAGTTCTTTAAAAGAGCACCAAGAATACTATTTGAGTAAAAATGATAGGTTGCTCTTTCTATGGCACGTTCAAGTTGGCCTCTTGCTATTGGACACATTCTTCCAATGATCCCTGGCTGTTACAAAAGACATTTTCAATGAAAATTACATTCAGAAAACATCGAGAAATATTGCTGAAACTACCGTATTTGCATAATCTTCCAGAGTTCACTGCTGGAGGAATAGAGCATCAATTTCTTCAGATGGCAAACGCTTTTATGAGCTTTTATCTAATTTGTGCAGCTTATGTTAGTGCCATTTCAGAAATAGTAATATGCAATAAAACGTGTGTGCGTGTGTTGTTTTTTTTTAAGGAACTTACATTTCTTTTGTATAGGAGAAAATGCTGGCAACAAGAGATTTTTAATGTACTATGGTTCTCGGCTCAGGAAAATTGTTGCTTCATTCCAACCTGATAGGGCACCTCACAGTACTTTGCACAGCATCTTATCAGATTTGAACATCTTTTCTTTCTTAGCTTGGCAGTAATTTTTTGCTCTTTTGGGCTTCTGGCTCAAATGAAACTGGGGTCTATTGGGCGTTGGTGTCATGAGCCTTCATCTGCAGCTGCTCAGAGATTTTTTCTTTTAACGAAAGAACATGAGAATCGCCAAACTGGATGAAAACCTAACAGGTAAATGAGTGATGTGGTAACAAAAACTAATCTCTCATTACATGAACGTACATAAATTACATGAGAGAGACAATATAATGCAATAGAAAAAATAAAAAAAACTAATACTAACAATATTACAATGTTTATTGCAATAAAGATGTAATGGTGCTCACAAAATATATGCTATTCAAAGTTACAGTGCTTACTTACATCATTGAGGTAATACAATATTCAAAATATATATATCACTTATCCAATGTCATATACATTCATGACAATATCCCAAAAGTCAATATTTTTGAAATCCAATATTATAGCGATTCATACCACCTGATAACTCACATACACCCATGCATTCATACTAAAAACATCCGCTCAAATTCCCCTTCTTGCACACTCATACATACATACTACCTCCCCATTCATACCCAATATAAAAAATATTAAACACTTAAAATCTTCACACATACAAAAACCACCCACAATTGTATACCTCCCAATTATTAATTCTTCCAATGAACTTTCAACACATTGGCACTACCGGCATGATGTGCCTCACAATGTCGGTATAGAAAAAAAGTTAATAAATAAATAAAATAAATATCCACATAAATGTATATACAACAGAGACACAAGCCTCATTTTCCACAACTGAAAGCCTTCTGGCCTAATGAATTGGCAAGTGTGTATCACACTGAAGGTTTTCACAAATGTGTCCACACAGTTATATTTACAACCGCCTTCAGGTCCAAAATATATCCGTGGCTAAATTCACTGATGTGATAATCGCCAATGCATCCAAATCCAAAACATCAGAATCTGACAAGGGACCTTCGTTCCGCCCCACCGGGCTTGTTCAGGAAAATGGAATAACTATAAAAAGAAAAGGAAAAATACACAAAATATCACCTAATATTACCCACCATATCGTACACAATAATAAATCAATATGGAATTTAGTTAAATACCTGTAAGCTGCATCAAAATATGTAAAAAACAACTTCATCAGCAGTATATGCGTACATGTATCATCCAGGCTATTTTATAAATGAAGCAACCCTTCAGATGCCGAGACAGCACCTAATCAAAAACAAAAACAAATCATATATTTCAATATCATTCATTAATAAACACTAAAATGACTAGAGCCATCTTTTCTACTTACTGGAAAGAAGAAATTCCACAAAGACAAGCTTTCAAGCAATAAGAGACGTTTTTTATGTCTCGGCATCTGAAGGGTTGCTTCATTTATATAATAGCCTGGATGATACATATACGCATATACTGCTGATGAAGTTGTTTTTTATATATTTTGATGCAGCTTACAGGTATTTAACTAAATTCCATATTGATTTATTATTGTGAACGATACAGTGGGTAATATTAGGTGATATTTTGTGTATTTTCCTTTTCTTTTTATAGTTATTCCATTTTCCTGAACAAGCCCGGTGGGGTGAAACGAAGGTCCCTTGTCAGATTCTGACGTTTTGGATTTGGATGAATTGGCGATTATCACATTAGAGAGTTTGGCCGTGGATATATTTTGGATTCAGATGCTTTGCGTTTGGATGCATTGAAGATTATAACATCAGTGAAATTGGCTACGGATATATTTTGGACCTGAAGGCGGTTGTAAATATAACTGTGTGGACACATTTGTGGAAACATTCAGTGTGATACACACTTGCCAATTTGTTAAGCCGGAAGGCTTTCAGTTGTGGAAAGCGAGGCTTGTGTCTCCATTGTATATACATTTATGTGGATAGTGCCAATGTATTGAAAGTTCATTGGAAGAATTAATAATTGGGAGGTATACAGTTGTTGGTGGTTTTTGTATGTGTGAAGATTATAAGTGTTTAATATTTTTTTATATTGGGTATGAATGGGAAGGTAGTATGTATGTATGTATGAATGTGTAAGAAGGGGAATAAGAGCGGATGGCTTTTTAGTATGAATGTATGGGTGTATGTGAGTTATTAAGTGGTATGAATGTCTATAATATTGGATTTCAAAAATATTGAATTTTGGGATATTGTTATGAATGTGTATGACATTGGATGAATGATATATATTTTTTGAATATTGTATTATCGCAATGATGTAAGCATTATTGTTGCTTGGGATAACATATATGTTGTGAGCACCATTATATCTTTATTGTAATAAACATTGTAGTATTGTTAGTATTAGTTTTCATATTTTTTCTATTGCAATCTATTGTCTCTCTCATGTAATTTATGTACAAACTGGATGGGACCAATGGTCCACCTAGCCCAGTGTCTGACAGTGGCCAGAAACAAAACCCAACAGACCTGAATCAGAGCTCATCCAAGGACTCCTTGTAGATAAGTAAATTAGTAGCAACCGGACCCCACCCAGTCTCTAATATCTGTTTTTGACCTTGTCTTCTAGGAATGCATCCAGATCCTTCTTAAACCCTGCTATGTTGCTTCCTGTCACTACATCACACAGCAGCAGATTCCACAATTTAATTACCCAATGATTTCAGAAATATTTTCTTGCATTCATCTTGAACTTGCTAATGTAGTTTCATTGGATGCCCCCCAGGTCCTAGCATTTTTGGACAGGGAAAACAACTGCTTGCTTGTGGTTTGTTCTTTTCCACTATTGATCATGTCCCTCCTCAGTCTTCTCTTTTCCAAGCTATAAAGCCCTAACTGTTTTTAGCCTTTCCTTATATGAGAGATGTCCCATCGTCTCACCATTCTGGTTGCCCTTTTCTGTACCTTCTTGAGCTCTGCCAAATCCTTTTTGAGATGGGGTTGATCGGAACTGTACACAGGTCTCAAGCTGTGGCCATACTAGGGAGCCATACAGAGGCAAGGTAATGTTCTTGGATTTCTTGTCAATGTCTTTCCAAATGATCCATAACACATTGTGCCCATGGTTCCAAATGATCCGTAGCACATATTGCCCATGGTTTCAGTGTGTGGTGTGATCCACAGCAATTCCAAAATCCTTCTCGTTGGCAATTTCCAAGAGCTGACTCCAGCAAAGTATACTGGTAGTGTTGTGGTCCCGGTCGCTAGACTAGCGACCGGGTCCTTACCGCTTCTGCCACCCTCAGAGCCGCGCCGGGATCCGCTGAGGCCTGGGTCCACTAGGCCGTGTTGCAGCGGCGTCTCCACGAGGGAGACGCCGCTGAGGCCCGATCTTGGCTCCGCCCCCGTCAAGCAACGCATGCGCGCGAGGGCCGAGGATTTAAAGGTCCAGCACCCGGAAGTGCTGGACAGCCCCCAAACTGACGTCAGACGCCGGCAGGGTATTTAAGCCGGCGTCTGCCTTCAGTTCTTCGCCTTGCAACGAGGTCTCTCCGTTGGAGTACTAGTTGCAGTTCCTGTGTGCTGTCCTGCTGTTCCTGATCCGCTCCTGCTGTTCCTGATCCGCTCCGGCTGTTCCTGATCCGCTCCTGCTGTTCCTGATCCGCTTCGGCTGTTCCTGTTCCGCTCCTGCTGTTCCCGCTCCTGCCCCTTCGGTTGCTTCTCCGGTTCCTGACCTCGGCTCGCTCTTGAATCTCCGTGTCTGCTGCCTGCCTCGACTTCCGGATCGTCCTGACGCCTCTCCGCTGCTTGTCTCCTAAGTCCCAGCGGTCCCGGTCCTCACAGGCTCCTCCTGGGGGGACTGAGGACTTCCAGGGCGAAGACTTCACTTTCTTGTCCAGCTGTGTCCCGCCTCCCGGCCTTCTCTCCTCCTCCGCCGCTCCGCCAGGCCGGCCCAAGGGTCCACCGTCCAGTCCTTAACAGCAACAGGTAGTTTAGACTTTTTTTCATCCAGCATCCATCACTTTGCGCTTGTCTGCATGTCTGTATTAAATTCCATTTGCTGCTTGGATGTCCAAGTTCCCAATCTTTCTAGATCTTCCTGCAGTTTAACACAATAAGTTTGTATTTTAACTACTCTACATACTTTTGTATCATCTGCAAATTTTGTACCCTCACTCGTCTCTTCGTCCTCCAGGTCATTTATATATGAGCTGAATAATAGCAGGTCTAGTACTGATCCCTGGGGCACTCCACCTTGTACACCCCTCCAGTGTGAGTACTGGCTATTCAGTTCCATTTGCTGTCTCTTTCCATTTCATCAGTTATTTATCCATGAATGTCTCTTATCTCATAGCTTATCCGTTTCCGGAGTAATCTTTTGTGTGGTTCTTTATGGAATGCCTTTTTAAAGTCCAAAAATTCTATGTAACCTTTTCACTTCATGTGCCTATTTGCAATTTCAAATAATCCTAATGTTAGGCGCCCCGGCCCTTGGGGAGTTGGGTCGGGTCTCCTCACCTGCTCCAGCTTCCCTCCGCCGCTGCCGCATCCCGGCGCGGTTTGCCGCCATTGCAGACTGCTTGCGGTGCCCCGACCCCGCTGCATCCCCGGGCTCCCTAGGCATGTGCACATGGACTCAATTTAAAGGGCCAATGGCGGGAAAGTTCTCTGCAGCCTGGGATGATGATGTCAGGCAAGGCAGGTATAAATACCCCGCTTTGCCAAGTCCTCCTTACCTCGGCAGCAGGTCCAGCTCCTGGTGAATGCATGTTGTCTGCATCCTGACCCCACGTTCCTGTGATTCTTCTTCTTCCGATTCTGCTCCTACCCCTACCTTAGTCCTGTTCCAGCTCCTCATCATTCCTGCTCCCTCGGATTGATCTACTGGCTCTGACCTTGCTTGTTTCACCGTTCCTGCTTGTCTGCTGCCTGCCCTGATCTTCAGCCTGGCCCATTGTTCCTGCTCATCCGCTGCCTGCCCAGACCTCGGCCTGGCCTCTATCTCCTGCAGCCTGCTGCCAGTCTTGATCCTTGACACGTCTGACCTGTCTTCCTCCTGCCGTCTGAGAAACCCGCACCTAAGTCCTGACGGCCCTGGCACCTACGGGCTCAACCTGCGGGGAACGTGGGCTGGTATAGGTGAAGGTCCTGTTGGGCTCTCTCCCTCAGAACCACCTCCCGATGACGAGGGCCTCTCCTTAGTGGTGGCAACAACCTCGTCTCGGCTCAAGGGCCCACCTTCCTTACACCTAATGGATTTGTGTGCCATGACTTGTAAATATATTAAAATGATTTGAAGTATTCTCCCTACTCCCTTCTAGCAGTGACAGTCCTGAGCCGGGTCTCCCTCCAGAATCTTATTTGAAAAACCCCCCCTCCATGTGTCTGCCCATTATATTTGCCATTGTAGGATGCTGATACTCTATCCCAGCCCACCCCATCCAGAGGACCTGTGAATGCCGCTTTTGCAACAGAAGCCAGGCTCAGGAATCAAAGACAGATGCTCCCACGTGTCAGAAAAGTGAAGTGCTATGGAGCCACCAGACCCACCTGAGGTTTTAACTTTATGTTCTTCGATGTTTACTTGTGCGGTTTCATACCCAGACACCAATGGTACCTGATTTACATGTAGATTTGGTTCCGCTGCAGCTGTGATTTTGGAGGTGAGACCACTTGTCAGTAAAATAAGGTTAAGGCCTTGAATGATGTTACTGCTCACAAATCGCAAATTAGTGCTTCCATGGATCCAATATATGAGTGTCTTTTCTGTGTAATTGACATGAAATAGCCATTTGACATGAAATAGCCAATTGACATGAAATAGCCATTAGTCCCCCAATTCTTCACGGAGAGGGTGGTGGATGCCTGGAATGCCCTTCCGGAGGAAGTGGTGAAGACCAGAACTGTGAAGGACTTCAAAGGGGCGTGGGATAAACACTGTGGATCCATAAAGTCAAGAGGCCGCCAATGAAGAGTGGGTGACTCGCCAGAATGATGGCTACTGCCTGGACACAATACCCTTATTCAATAAACATACACATGGTTACTGTGACTCCAACATCACTCTAAGCTTCAACAGCAAGAGGAAATGTGGAAAAAAGGATTTGCACTCACAAAGCCGGGAGTAGCTGGCTTGTTACGGCGGTTACTACCCCAAACCAAATGTGCCTGATACTTCACTTTCGATGCACATCCAGCATAGCTCTCTGCTCCAACGGCAGGGGAGAAGAAAAACTGATACTTCACGCATACCCAGCATAGCTTCAACGGCAGGGGAGAAGAAAAAAGGATTCACACTCACAAAGCGGGGAGTAGCAGGCTTGTTACGGCAGTTACTACCCCAAACCAAATGTGCCTGATACTTCACTTTAGATGCATATCCAGCATGGCTCTCTGCTTCAACGGCAGGGGAGAAGAAAAACAACCAATAAGGGCTGTATAACATAGTCTGGGTAAAACAAATAAGCATGGGTGTAGCTTGCTTATTGCGGCGGTTACTACCCCTACTACCCCCTAACTAATCAAGCTAGATATTTCACTTGGATGCAGCTCCATCACTGCTCTCTACATTAATGGTGGGGGAGGAAGGGAAATAGAACCAAGAGCTAAAAGAAACAGATAAGTATGAGAGAAAAAATGTGTGAAGCTTGCTGGGCAGACTGGATGGGCCGTTTGGTCTTCTTCTGCCGTCATTTCTATGTTTCTATGTTTCTATAATTCAGAAGGAAGGACTTAGAGGAAAAAAGTAGATTGTCAGTCCAGAGTACGGTCCAGCAAGGAAGTAAACAATGGATTAAGGAGAAAGGGTGTCGACCTGAGAAAGGAGGAGCCAGAGGAGCAGCTACCTCGCCCCAGAATCACTGACCCAGATTGAAAAGTCCCATGGGGACTAGAGGTGGGGGTAGAGGATGGAGCTAGGAGGAAAAGGAAAGGCAGGGCGTCAGGAGCTCAGGAGCAGGCTGGAGTGACAGATAAACACTGGAGGAAGAGGAAGTGCAAATGGAATGCCTGCCCAGGGAGCCTTAGGTGGAGAAGCTGACAGACACAGGATGCCAGGAAGATATGGGAGAGAAGCTCATGGAGAAGGAGGAGGCAGTTTGGAAGTAGAGAATTACTACCAACACAGGAAAGGTCAGTCTTAGCCAAATAAATAAGGTGTGCTACTGTTGGCTGTAGGAGTGATGGCTGGGATCTGGCTTTCCTTTGAGATATGCAGTTTGTTGCCTTAATGAGAGCTGGAAGAGCTAGATCAGAGTCTCGAAGTCCTAGCCACCAAGAGGGAAGTGGCTAGCAGGCACTCTGCTTGAGGTCCCTAAAAGAAAAATCGGATTAGCTTTCTCCAAGCTAGCATGTTGCTGAAGCTGAACTTGCTGACCTACTGTCAGTGAAATTAACTCAGGCCTTGTGCAAGGGGATGTGCTGAGAAAGACTTCTTATCCTCGAGCTACCAGGGAAGCAGAAGGAGATGACTTTGTAGTTATTGCTGATTCCAGCCGTTAGGGTGGAACTACCTGATGAAGTACCATCTGTGTTCAGGAATCTAAGTCCCAGAGGCCTTCTCCTTCACAGTAATTGAATGTAAAATATTAGGGGTGATAGCCTAAAAAAATATCATTGCGATTTTGTTGTCATTCCGGGGTAGGCCATTTTGGGTCCACCTTCCGGATCATTGTTTTTTGTTTGTTTTTTTTTCATTGCGCCATTTCATCTTATTTAAAAAAAAAAGTATAAAAATTCAGAGCCCTCCCCCGACCAGTGGACCCCCCCACACACCCCCTCCCGATCCCCCTCCAGTACTCACCAGAAACACACGGTAGTCTAGTGAGGGGCACAGGAGCAATTTCCCTCATTCAAATTGGCGGTTGCCACCCTTTTCCCTTAAGATGTGACAGGGGCTACAGGAGCTATTGGGGCAGCCCCTGTCAGATGGTAGGGGCAATGGACGGGTCGCGTCATTTTGAATGAATGCAGCCACAGGCCTGAGAGTGGGAAATCGCTCCCAGACCCCCAGTAGACCACCAGGATGAATTTAGGAATTCTGGATGAGTCAGGAGGTTGAGGTAGGGTGAGCAATGTGGAGGCCGGCAGCCAGGAGAGGCTATTTTTAAAACAAAAGAGAGAGGTTGGGGGGGGGGGGGGGTGGTGCAGGACATGTGAATGAGGGAGGGGGTACCAAATATTTCCTTTCTGGGGGAACCTCCTCTACCTCTAGGAACAGCAAGGGGTGGGACAGGGGGGGTCTCTGCAAACCCTCCCCCTGGAGTCTCACTCAGGTTCTTTCCTTTTTAAAAAAAAAAAAAAAAAAAAAGTATCAGGAAAGAGCATGCAGTATTTACAAATAGTGTGCACTGTTTTCCAAAATGAAAACAAGGAAAGGAAACAAAAAAAAATAAATAAATAAAAAATGACTCCAATGAAACAAAAATCAAAATGAAGTGACAATTTTTGCTTTGTGCCCCTCTAATGCCTATACCTCTAAAATAAGTTTTAAGCCTTCCTGCATAATAAACAAGGTCACATCATTCATCATCAGCAGATCCCAAGCTGTTAAAAAATGCATTATTTCTTTTCTGCTATACATCCACAGTTGTATCCACGCCTGACAAAGTTATGCATATTTAGATATTAATGATCAGCCCAAAACATTGAGCCAAAATGTTAGTGTGACTTAATACTTTGCTCAAAGAAAACAGTGATTGACATAAACACTGAGCATTGTTATTCCACCTATGTATTTTATATTAATCATCCATTTGGCTTGGGGGAAAAAAAAACAGTTTGTCACCTTCACAGCTATTGAGAATGAAGGTCAGTTCAATGCCAGGCCATAAGCAATTATGAAGGGATACATTCACAATTGCTTATCTTTATGTCCTCACATTGGGTTTGAATTCCATTAAAATGCCTTTATCTGTCGGTGGAATAACAAATAACACTATTAGTAAGGCATAGATATTCAGTCCCGTCACTGTTAGAGAAATTAGACTGTCATCATGGCAAAGGTGGTTTTCCTATACATCCCAATGATTAACTGCAGCAATGGAGGTGCAGAGAATGAAAAATCAAGGAGGGCCTAAAACACTACACTGCATTCCAAATGAACCAATTATGGGAACGAGGAAATAATACATCACACTACGGAGCTATAAAATAGCATCAAAATAATTTCCCTTGGTTTTTTCATTAATGAACCCCAATGTCAGCCCCAGCTTGAGAGGAGGCCGCGTCTGCCATTTATCTGTCCATACCCCTCCCCCATCTAACAATTAGTTGGGGTAGAAAAAGGGACGGGTTGCTTACGTATTTGGGCTTTCTGGAAGTAAGTGCCGGGCATGGTGATAGCACTCAGGTGGTAGACAGTAAGATGGTGACATAGTAATACAGGACATGAAGGCAGGTAAAGGCCCAGTGGTCCATCCAATCTGCCCAGCAAGATGTTCAGGGTAGTAACTTCTGATCCTTGCAGGTTAACCCCTGCCTTCTGTTAAGGGTACCAGTAACTTCCATTTCGTGCAGGTTATCCCCCATGAGGAATCAGATCCTTGGGATACTCTTTCTGCATGGCCCATCCGTCTTGTGCAAAATTTCCATGAAGATTTTTCTAAGACAACAAGCTATCAATAATGAGGCCAGATTTCAAAGGGTTTAGGAGCTTAATTTAGGGAGTTAGGGTCCTAAATTGGACCTTTTGAAAATGTATTAGGCCTGGGTTTCTAAATTCAGGTGCCTAGTTTTATTAGGTGCCTAAATTTAGGGATTGAAAAAGTAGGTAGCTACTGATGTGAAGTTAGAATGGAGAAAAAAACAGTTAGATGCTTAGCATTGATTTTTAGCATGAGGCACCTAACTTAGCAGGCTAAATAAAGTCCTAAATTGAGGCTTCTAGTAAGTTTTAGGTTTATAAATATAGGTAAATTTTCAATCGAAAACTTAGAGGCCAATATTCAAAAGAAGTTGAGTCCCTAAATTTAGGCTCCTTAGTTAAGATCCTATTTTCAGTCCAATTTAGAAGTCTAAATCAAGCAATTTTTTAGCTGAAAATTCACCTAAATTGAATACTGTGTGCAATTCTAGTTGCTGCATCTAAAAAAAGATATAGTTTGCACTGGAGAAAGTATAGAGAAGGAAGACCAAAATGAAAAATGGCATGGAATGCTCCCCTATGAGGAAAGGCTAGAGGTTAAGGCTGTTCATCTTGGAGAAGAGATGGCTGAGGGGGGGATATGATAGAGGTCTGCAAAATCATGAAAGGACTTGAATAGGTAAATGTGAAACAGTTATTTATTCTATCAGATAATACAAGTACTAGGGGGCACTCCATGAAGTTAGAAATTAGCACATTTAAAACAACTCAGAGAAATTCTTTTTCCCAGAGGATATGGTTAAGGCAGTTAGTATAGCTGGGTTTAAAAAAGGTTTGGATGAATTCCTGGAGCAGAAGTCTATAAAATGCTATTAATCAAAAGGGAATAGCCACTGCTTGTTGCCAGCATTAGTAGCATGGAATCTATTTAATGTTTGGGTACTTCCCAGGTACTTATGACTTGGATTGGCCACTGTTGGAGAGAGAATACTGGGCTTGATGGACTGACCCAGTATGGCATATCTTATGTTCTTATGTTATGTAAATTAAGAGCCCTAAAACTTAGTGTCTGCAATAGTGTCACGCATACAGCTGTTCTCTGTGCATATTTACGAAAGTCCCTGGTGGTCCAGCGGGGTCTCGGGAGCGATCTCTCCCTCTCGGGCCGACAGCTGCCACTAATCAGAATGGCGCCGATGGCCCTTTGCCCTTACCATGTGATAGGAGCTATCGGTACCATTGGATGACCCCTGTCACATGGTAGGAGCAATGGCTGGCCCGCGCCATTTTTTAAGATGGCGCCGGCCGTCCATTGCTCCTACCATGTGACAGAGGCTGGCCAATGGCCCGATAGCCTGTCACATGGTAAGGGCAAAGGGCCATCGGCATCATTTTGATTACTGGCAGCCGAAGCCCGAGAGTGGGAAATCGCTCCCGGGACCCCTGCTGGACCACCAGGGAATTTCGGTAAGTCTTAGGGGGTCGGGAGGGTGGGGGTTGTAATTAATTAAATCTGAAGGGTTGGGGTGGGTTTGGGTTTTGTTTTTTTTACACCCCATTCTAATTAATTAAATTGGAAGGGTCGGGGCAGATTTTGGATATTGTTTCGGGGGCAGCCAAATTAAAATCGGCCTGAACCGCGGGAAAACGAAATTTTGCGTGGCAAGCCAATAACGAAGGCCAAACCAAAAGTTTCAGCCGAATCACATCTCTAATCTTTATAGCCAAATACTGACTGGGTGAGGGGTCTGGATAAACTGAGGGAAGTTCGGGCTGAAGAACCAGGGGATTTTGATAACCTAGAGATAGACTGGGCAAACTGGTGGTTTAATTTGTAAAACTGGTTATTTCCTTCACCCACACATGTTATAAAAATTGAATAATTTACAAGCGTTAAAGCCAAGTGCTAAGGAACATAATCAAGTTACATTTCTTCATGTAAATGATTATAATTAGGAATAAATATACACATGCAAAGCAGATGTTTGTTACTTATCCAGATAATTCTTAAAAACATTACTTAGCCACATAAGTAAGATAGCCAGATAAGTCTTCAAACACTTGTTATCTGTCTATCTTATTTATCCAGCTAAGTAGTACTTTTCTTGTACTGATGCATCTATCCTAGTTAGCAGGATAAGTCTTAACAGCTCTATTTAGCCGGCTAAGTTGTTACATTGCTACTTAGCCAGACTTTTGTCGCCCCTTCGCCAGATTGGTGAACACACATCCAGCTGTGTTTAAAGCACACGCTGCATACCTTTCAGATATGAGAACATGTTTTTGAGTAGATTTAAACTTATTTTGTACGGCAACATGGGTGCATACATACATGCATGGTTTAATATAGTCTGAAAGCACATACATGTGCGCGCACCATGTGCATATATTTTAAATAGTGAAGCCTACACGTGGCAGTTAGGCAGATGGTTTCTCCACCCACTCATCATGACCCACTTAAGGCCAAATGTTTATGATATCCACAGAGATATGCCTGAAGATCATTAAGCTATCAAGGGGAGACTCTTCCAGCTTAGGAATAATCATTGTAAATAACATCAACCCCTGACTGCCTTGAAGTGTGGAGGAGTGGGTTGATTATCATAAGTGCATGCTTGGGATGATATCCTCTGCGACCCTGCAATCCTGATCCAGGGTTCTCCATAATGGTTTCCTATGTGGCTAATATCAGAAGTAGACTTGTACATGCAGCTTAAGGTAGCTCAGGGAGCTAAAGATACAACACAATAACATAAGAGGACTAGAAGATTAAGCCTAGAGAACTTGTCTATTCTCCATTTGCTCTTGGGCAATAATATAGGAAGTCTGTGACTCTAGTGTCCTGTATCTCTAATAGTATCGATACCAGATTTTTTATTTCAGCCATGTCTTTTCTTCTTCCCTCCCATCCCTTTGTGACGTCGAATCAGTATCAATGTGAACTAGCTGGTGAAATGGGGAAAATCCTACATCATCTTGTTGCAACTGTCCCTGCCCGACAGCTGCACTCATCCTACCTCTCTCCTGTTGCTCCTTCTCTTGCTGTTAATGGATGTCTGGCTACCGCGGCATCTGTCTGCCATCCTCTCTGGCATCCCCGGACCGGCTTGGGCACTGCCTCCCGCCATGCTCATTCTGAACCTAAGGGCGCGCGCGCCACGCAGCCCTCGCTCTTATTTCCTACTTGGCGCGAACCTCAGGGGCGTCCCCCTGTGATGACGTCACGCTGTCCGGATCTTTAAAGCCTACGCTGTTTGCTAGCCTTTCAGTTAGCAAGGGGTATTCTATGTCATCTATGTCATCTTTGGGAATGTGAATTATATTTTTTGTATTTTGCTCTCTTTAAAATTACACTGTTCAGTCTGGTTTTTTAGGCTTCTCTTTCGTTTTTGTCTACACGTTTCTGTTTCTAATTTGTAGTCCCAAAAGAGAGAGTAAGCTTGCTAATATGTGTTTGAAAGCCTGCATGTGTATGAAAGAGCGTGAGCTTGCATATATGTGTGTGAAAGCCTGAATGGGTATGAAAGCGAGAGAGCAAATCTGCATGCGTGTGAAAGTCAACATATGTATGAGAGAGACAGTGTGTGAGGGAAAGAGAGGGAGTATGTGTATGTGTGAGCATCTGTGTGAGAAAAAATGGAGTGTTCTTATGTACTTATGTTTGTGTGTGAGAGAGAGAGGGGGAGTGTGTGCATGTGTGTGGGGAGGAAGGGAATGTGTGAGAGAGAAAGAGTGGGAGTGTGTGTACGAGAGCATATGAGGGAATGTATGAAAGAATGAATATGTGTAAGTGTATGTGTGTGTGTGAGAGAGAATAAACCTTGTGTAGCTGTCTCCAATCCACAACAATCTCAGGGTAAAAGCCTGCAACCCTGGAAGGCTTTCTGGGTAACTGCTGGTTCTCTTCTCATGAGACGTACGAACGGAAAGTGGTCTCCTGTGAAGATTTGATGGGCTTCGGAGTAAGGAAACTCACTCCAAGAGGGGATTTGGACAATGTTCACTCCACCTAGCTTGTTGTTGCCCAGGTAGAGTGTCCATCAAGCTAGATGGAGAGAACATTGCCCAAATCTCCTCTTGGAGTGAGTTTCCTTACTCCGAAGCCCATCAAATCTTCACAAGAGACCACTGTTCCGTTCGTACGTCTCATGTTGAATGTGAAAGCGGCCCCCAACCCCCTACACTCATACCTAATCTCCACCTCGAGTTACTAGGTGGGCCTCTCATAGGGATACAAATACCTGTCTAGGGAGTAGACATTATAGCAAGTCTCTCTCTCTCTCTCTCTCTCTCTCTCTCTCTCTCTCTCTCTCTCTCTCTCTCTCTCTCTCTCTCTCTCTCTCTCTCTAACACAAATGAAAGTGTTTAGCTAGGAGCTGTGCTAACACTGTGGCACATGATAACTTTACATATACTCTGCCCCCTGAATATATAATTATGCATTTGTGTTAACGGCTGTTAGCGTGAATTTATCTCCCACGATAACACCTTGGAAAATGACCCCCTAAATTAGGAATTCAACTTAGGTGCCTTTTTTAAGGTTGGTGAATCGTCAAAAGCCTAGTTAGGACTTACATGCATAAAAGGCATTATGAGGTCAATTTTGAAAGGGTTTAGGCTCCTAACTTTTTGACTTAGTATAGTAAATTGGCCCTTTTGAAAATTTGCTAGGGTTGAGAACCTAAACTTAGGTTCCTATTTTTTTAGGAACCCAAATGTAGGCACCTAAAAAGGTAGAATTAGGGTAGGAAGAGATAGTTGAGCTTAGCACTGATTTTCAGAACTAGGCACCTAATTTAGGACCCAAAATCTAGGCAAATGAATAGCAGGCCTAAATTTTAAGTCTCTAAGTTTATATGAATTTTCAGCTGAAAACTTAGGGTCATTCATCAAATCGCGTTAGAGCCTTATCGCAGGCGTTAGAGTCCAAATGCCCACGATAACGCCATAACACATGCAATAAATAACACACCGCGAGATGTGTATGCAAATTCTAAAAAATTATTCAAAAGGGAGGAGTTTATGAAAATGAGGGGTGTTTAACATTTCATGCGATAGTGTAAAGCATGTTATCGCCGGAAATAACTGCACCTTTTTTCCTGGTGTTATGCCCGAAACAGGTTTTGTGATTTTTAGCGCAAATTCTGGTTTGGGCAGGAGAGTAGAGTGGGGGGAATAAAGAAAGAAAGAGAGAGGAGGCACACTTATTAGTCAACTTTTTATACCACTGTAGGAGGGGCAACTAGTAACTCGGAGTGTGGTTTTGGTGGTGGCCTAGGTTTACATGCACAGTCAGAGGTACGAACAGCACAATACATATCAGTGAACATTTCATGTGATTTGGAGTGAGGACAGGTACGCAAAGATGAGATTTGTACAATGTACCCTCAACCTAGCTTGATAGCAGCTAGGTAGAGAGTGCATCAAATTAGGGTGAAAGTACATTGTAGAAATCTCATCTTTGTGTACCTTTCATTACTCCAAATCACATAAAATCTTCACTAATGTGTACCCTGCTGTTCGTACTTCTGATTAGGCATGTAAAAGTGCCCCCCAAAACCAAGGCCATCACCAAAACCTCACCTCGACCTTCTAGTTGACCCTCCTACAATGTTATAAATAGTAGAGATGTGAATCATGTCCTCGATCGTCTTAACGATCGATTTCGGCTGGGAGGGGGAGGGAATCGTATTGTTGCCGTTTGGGTGTTTAAAGTATCGTGAAAATCGTGAAAATCGTGAGCCGGCACACTAAAACCCCCTAAAACCCACCCCCAACCCTTTAAATTAAATCCCCCACCCTCCCGAACCCCCCCCAAATGCCTTAAATTACCTGGGGGTCCAGCGGCGGTCCGGAACGGCAGCGGTCCGGAACAGCCTCCTGCAATTGAATCGTGTTGTCTTCAGCTAGCGGACCCTCACTGAACGACCTCCTGCAGTCGATCTCCTGCCGGCGCCATTTTCCGTACGGAAAACGATTCGCGGTAGGAGATCGTTTTCCGGACCCCCGCCTGACCCCCAGGGACTTTTGGCCAGCTTGGGGGGCCTCCTGACCCCCACAAGACTTGCCAAAAGTCCAGCGGGGGTCCGGAACGACCTCCTGCAGTCGAATCGTGTTGGTCTATGGCCGCCGCCATTTTGCGCCGCCATTTTGAAAAATGGCGCCGGCTGAAGACAACACGATTCAATTGCAGGAGGCCGTTCCGGACCGCTGCCGTTCCGGATCGCTGCTGGACCCCCAGGTAATTTAAGGCATTTGGGGGGGGTTGGAGGGTGGGGGATTTAATTTAAAGGGTCGGGGGTGGGTTTTAGGGGGTTTTAGTGTGCCGGTTTTCCTGCCCTCCCCCTTCCCCCGATTTACGATTTTTTGACGATAAATCGGGGGAATTGGTATTGTATCGTGGCCCTAACGATTTTTGACGATTTAAAATATATCGGACGATATTTTAAATCGTCAAAAAACGATTCACTTCCCTAATAAATAGTTTACTTATATGAAATGCTTGACTGGGTGCTTCTCAGCTTGCAAAATGAAAATATCTGTGGTGAGCAAAATAATGGAATCATCAAGATTGGGAGCCTTGAAAAAGTTTGTGCCTGTTTCATTTTCCTTCTGGGGATGGGCCATTTCGGGTCCACCCCCAGATCGTTGTTTTAAATTTTGGTGCACCATTTCATTTTTAAAAAATAATTATTAAAAATCATAGCCCCCCCCCCCAGCAGTGGACCCCTCACCCCCTTCCAGTTCTCAAAAACACCCAGTGGTCTAGTGGGGGGCCCAGGAGCATTCTCCCGCTCCAGGGTCAGTGGCTGTCCTCATTGAAAATGGTGCCGGCCACCCTTTGCCCCACTATGTGATGGGGTTGCCTAATGGCACCAGGGTCATGGGCTGGACCTAAAATCTGCACGTAAGATCTAAACATATATACCATAAAGACAAGATAGAAAAGATATGATAGAGACATTGAAATACCTCCAAGTCCAAGGTTTCCATCTATTTTATTTATAGATTCTTTTATAGATTCTTTTATTCTACAGGAGGCTACCCTCTTTCAATGGAAAAGAAGCTCTAGAATGAGGGGTCATGGGATTAGGGTGAAAGGGGGGTAGATTCAGGAGTAATCTTAGCAAATATTCCTTCACAGACAAAGTAGTGGATGCATGAAACAGCCTTACAGTGGACAGGGCCGGCGGAAGCACTAGGCGAACTAGGCGGTCGCCTAGGGCGCCAGCTTCCCGGGGGCGGCACTGCCCCGGTAAAATTAAGAGAGCCGTAGCCTGCCCCGGTAAAAATAAAATAGCTGCATTAAGCCGCCGCCCCCCCCCCGATAAAAATAAAAGAGCCGCTGCCGGCAGCCCGCCCCTGCCCCGCGGTGCAAAAAAAAAAAAAAGCTGTTGCATCCGCGGCTGCCCTTTTCTTCTTCCCGCCCCCCCCCCGACCCGGAACAGGAAGTGATGCGCGGGAAGGAGAAAGAGCCGTGCCGCATGAAAAAAATAGCGGCGACAGCAGCATCGGCCCCTGAGCAATTGAAGCAGCCGGTAATCGGGAAAGGAGTCAGCAGCACGAGCCTCCTGCGGCCGATGGGATTCTTCCTTCTTGGCCTGTGGGGGCTGGAGGAGGCTGCGGCAGCTACCATTTGTTCTCGGGGGGGGGGGGGGGAAGTGAGTGAGAGAAAGAGAGAGAAGCAGCCAGCTAGCCTGTGTGTGATTGAGAGCCTGTGTGTGATTGAGAGCCTGTGTGTAAGTGAGAGAATGTATTTGATCGAGAGCATGTGTGTGTGATTGAGAGAAACTGGTCAGAGAGCTGATGTATGTGTATATGTGAGAGACAATGAAAGTGACTGCTCAGAGAGATGACTGATGTGTGAGAGTGTGAGACAGTCAGGGATGTGACTGATGTGTGTGTGTGTGTGTGTGAAAGAGAGAAAAAGCATGGAAGTGAGAACTCTGGGTATGTGTGTGAGAAAGAGAAAGTGATTATGGGAATGAGAAGCCTGTGCATGTGGAGAGAACAAGCATGGGAGTGAGAGACTGGTGAGTGTGTGTGAGAAAGAGAAAGTGATTATGAGAGTGAGAAGCCCATATATGTAAGTGGAACACGGGCGTGGGAAGCCTGTGTGTGTATGGCATGAGAGAAACTGTTCAGGAAGGTGACTGGTGTGTTTGTCAAAGACTGTTTGGGAGGTGATTGGTGTGTGAGAGACAGAAACTGGTCATGGGGGCATGACTGATATGGTGTGTGTGTGAGAGACATGGGCCCTAAGGAAGAGGACCATGAGTATAGAGCTTAGCCACTACTGCTGCTTCTGGTGTGTACTACGGCCTGCATGGAAGAGGAGTAGGAGAGCTGCTGGAGGGGGTAAGTAAAGATGGCTTTTTAAGTTTATTTTTCTTGATTGACTGCCATTTTAATTATTTAATATTATGTGATGTGTCTGCTTTTTTTGTTTGAGCAACAAGTATAGCTTTGGTTTATGTTTATTTTATTTATTTTTATTTATTTATTTATAAAAGAGTTTCTATACCGTCGATAAGACAAATCATCTCAATGGTTTACATGGCATAAAAATGTCAAATAAGTGTTCTGTTATAAATACAGACTTCGTTATTTTCATTAATACACAATGTAAGTTAATTGTGTGTGGAGGCGGGGGGGGGGGGCGGCATAGCTGACGTTTCGCCTAGGGCGCCTAATACCCTTGAACCGGCCCTGACAGTGGAGGTGGTGGAGACAAATTCAGTATCTGAATTCGAGAATGCCTAGGTATCTCTGATGGTGTGATGAGAATTATAAAACTAAATTAGTTGGACTGATGGACTAAATAAGCTTCATGATCTTTTTCTGCTATCATGTTTCTATGTTCTGACAGCTCCACTGTCTGACCTTTTCAATGCTTCTTTAGAATCAAAAGTGGTTCCAAAGAACTGGAGACATGAAAATATGGTTCCTTTGCACAAAAGTGGAAGCAAGGAAACTGAGAACAGTAAGCTGATTAATTTAACCTCAGCAGTGAGTAAATTAATGGAATCACTGACAAAATAGAGGTGACAAGAGATTTAGATGAGAACAGCGGGCTAGATGTAGTGTATTTGAATTTCGGCAAGACCTTTGACACGGTTCCTCGTAGACAATTTATAAACAAAGAAAGTGTTAGATTTACCACTCTCAGAAGGGTCCCGTGAGTGGCTTTACTTACTACCGCCAGCCTGACACAAGTTCTGCTCCCAGCACTGCTTGCGTGCCGTCACTCTTCATTGCTGGAGATGCCACCAATGCCATCCCGTGCACACGTTTGTTTAAGATTTAAAGGGCCTGTTGTGGCAAAGGCAGTGGTGCCCTCCGATGATGTCATCCTTAGCTGCCCTATAAAAAGTTCTTCATTCCTTGTTCCTGGCCTTTGCAAGGTTTCCTGATTCTTGTTCCTGTTTCTGTGGGTTCCTTGTCCTTATACTTGTCTACATTCCTGATGCCTAGGTTTTCGCTCCTGATTCTAATTCTCTGGGCCTGCAAGGTCTCCTGTGGTCTTCATCTTGTCTTCATCTTGTCCCAGCGCCTGGTGTCTTCAGACTGCTTCAGCATCCTGGTCTTTGCCTTGTTCCAGCATTTGGTGTCTTCAACCTGGTCTAGCACTCTGGTGTCTTCAGTAGAGATGTGAATCGTGTGATCGATCGTCTTAATGATCGATTTCGGCTGGGGGGGGAGGGAATCTTATCGTCGCGGTTTTGTTATTTAAAATATCGTGTAAATCGTAAATCAGGGGAGGGCGGGAAAACCGGCACACTAAAACATCCCTAAAACCCCACCCCGACCCTTTAAAATAAATCCCCCACCCTCCCGAACCCCCCCCCCAAAATGCCTTAAAGTACCTGGGGTCCAGAGGGAGGGTCCCGGTGTGATCTTTTACTCTCGGGCCTCCGCTGCATTGTAGAAATGGCACCGGCGCTACCTTTGCCCTGTCATATGACAGGGCAAAGGTAGCGCCGGTGCCATCCGACGTCAGGAGCATAGGAGATCGCTCCCGGACCCCCGCTGGACCCCCAGGGACTTTTGGCCAGCTTGGGGGGCCTCCTGACCCCCACAAGACTTGCCAAAAGTCCAGCGGGGGTCCGGGAACGACCTCCTAAACTCGAATCGTTTTGCCGTACAAAATGGCGCCGGCCATACACCGTATGGCCGGCGCCATTTTGCTGTACGGCAAAACGATTCGAGTCCCTGGGGGTCCAGTGGGGGTCCGGGAGCGATCTCCTACGCTCCTGACGTCGGGGGACAAAAAAACAAAATGGCGCCGGCGCTACCTTTGCCTTGCTGTCATATGATAGGGCAAAGGTAGCGCTGGCGCCATTTCTACAACGCATCGCAGGCCCAAGAGTAAAAGATCACACCGGGACCCCGCTCTGGACCCCAGGTAATTTAAGGCATTTTGGGGGGGTTCGGGAGGGTGGGGGATTTATTTTAAAGGGTCGGGGTGGGTTTTAGGGTTGTTTTAGTGTGCCGGTTTTTCCGCCCTCCCCCTTCCCCCGATTTACGATTTTTGACGATAAATCGGGGGAATTCCTATTGTATCGTGCTTCTAACGATTTTTGACGATTTAAAATATATCAGACGATATTTTAAATCGTCAAAAAACGATTCACATCCCTAGTCTTCAGCCTGCCAGTGTTCAGACAGCGATCTGTGTCTTCTGTCCATCGCAGCATTCTAGTGTCTTCAGCCTTCATTCCAGACTCCTGTTCCTGAGTTCCTAGTCTTGGTCATAGTTTTCTGAGTTCCTAAGTTCTGGTTCTAAGTCCTTGTCTTGAATGTCTTCAGTCTTCATCTGGATCCTTGTCTTGCTTGAACTCTTTGTCTTTAGTCTTCACCTGGTGCTTTGTCTTGCTTGGATTCTGTCTCTTCAGCATCTGCCTAGCTCATGTCTGGATGTGCTCACTCAACTGCAGCATGGACTGCGGCCAGCCCTGGGGTTGTATCGACACATCATGGCACAGGGGCTCACGCATACATGCAGTCCCAAAAGGGCCTTTCGGAGTGGCTGAAGGAGTACCCCAGAGACCAGCCCTGGCAGCTGGTTATCTGAAAGTTTGCAAAGGCCATGAGCTCAGTGATTATGTCCTTAGATGGGCCTTTGTAGCCTTGTCTTCATCCAAGTCTTCAGAACCTTTGCCTTGTCCAAGTCTTCAGAGCCTTCATCTTGCTCCCAAGTTCAAAGTCTTCATCTAGTCCAAGCCTTCAGTTTTCAAAGTCAAAGTTTTTCTGGATCCTGTTTTAGTACCCTTGAGCCCCCAGTTGGTAATGGATTTCCTTCTTCTCCTCAGAGGCCAAGAAAGGAGGCTGGAGAAAGGGGCTTTGAGGAGGAGGTATTGTTAGAATAACCACTCATGGGAGAGTCCCACGAGTGGCTTTACTTAACACCACCATCCAGATGCCAGTTCTGCTCCGGCGCTGCCTGTGTGCCACTACTCTTCATAGCTGAAGATGCCTTTGACACCGTCCTTCATGGCCAAAGTGCCGCTGTCCTCAGCACGTGCCTTTGTTCAAAATTTAAAGGACCTATGGCAAGAACGGCCACAGTGCAATCTAATGATGTCATCCTTGGCTGCCCTATAAAAGAGCTCTTCAGGTTTTGTTCCTGGCCTTCGCAAGGTCTCTGGATTCTTGTTCTTGGTTCTGTGGATCCCTTGTCCTTGTCCTTTTCTTCATTCCGAATGCTAGGTCTTTACTCCTGATTCCAAGTCTCCAATCCTGCAAGAACTCCTGTGGTCTTTGTCTTGTTCCAGTGTCTTAGTCTTCATCTTTTCCCAGCGCCTGGTGTCTTCAGCCTGCTTCAGCATCCTGGTCTACATCTGTTCCAGTGATCTTCGACTTTTTCCAGCTTTTGGTGTCTTCAGCTTGCCAGTGTTCATCAGCGACCTGTGTCTTCAGTCTATCTCAGCATTCTGGAGTCCACTTCCAAGTCTTTAGAGTCTTGTTCCTGAGTTCCTAGTCTTGGTCATAGTCTTCTGAGTTCCTGAGTTCTGGTCCTGAGTTCCTGTACTTTCTCTTTTGGAGCCTTGGTTCCACCTGGGTCTGTTGGTCAGTCTTCACCTGGTGCCTTGTCTTGCTTGGACTCTGTGTCTTCAGCGTCTGCCTAGTTCATGCCTGGATGCACTCACCCACCAGTGGCATAGACTACGGCCATCCCCGGGGCTTTGCATGTTTCGTCGTTGCACAGGGGCTCACGCATATCCATGTTCTGAAAGGGCTTTTAGAGTGGCCGGAGAGCTACCCCCAGAGTCCAGCCCTGGCTGCTAGTTCTCTGAAAGGAAGATCCCAAATATGATCCCTAAAGGAACTAACTGGGATAGAAACTATTTGAGTGGGAGTGGTGGGAAACAAATTTCATGACGAGAAAAGTGGGGGTTACTAGTGGTATGTCACAGGGATCAGCCCTTCATCCTATTCTATTAAACATTTTAATAAGTGATTCTATGGAAAAGTTACCCAGAAAGTTTTGTCCTTTTGCAGATAATGTAAACCCTTCACAAGATATATATTTTTTGTTTCTATATATAATATTTTGCCTTTCTAAGCTTAAAGACTGAATCCACTTAATAGAGACAGGCAATTAACTTCTACCCCTTATAAGTGTGTTCTGTATGAAAGGGACAATCCAAAACAAACAATGAGCAAGAACCTCAAATATTACTACCATATAAGAATGCAGGTTCAGATCCACATATCATCAATACTTATAGATAAAAAACAAATTTGCAATATGAACGCAGCATCAGACACCTCTAAAGTGCCAAAGAGCAATCTAACATCTCTTGCCTTGTAATGGGCTACAAATGGTGTCAGATATAAGGCACAAAGTGCTCTCATTCATATGCTGGTTCAACAGAAAACATATATGCATACATACATGGGGGGGTGGTGACAGCACCAACAGTGCTAAATCCATCAATGAGTGAAAGTAGCAGAATGGTTTAGAGTCTGGAAGCTAAGATTTAATGCTAAAAAATTGCAAGATTATGCATTTGGGTCTCAAAAGCCCAAAGGAGCTGTTGTACAGTAGAATTTAGGTAACATGACCAGAAGAAAGTTATGAGTAAAATTTGAGATTGCATTGCTTATTATTGGGGTATGTCATTTCATATGTGTTGTCCCATTTTAATTGCATGCATTTTACTGTAATCCATGTAGCACGGTTGCTTTGATAAATGTGGAATATATAAGTACTTCTAAATAAAATAAGTATAGGGGGTAGCGTTCTTCTGTATACAAAACAAGAGTGGGATCTGAGGTTGATCAGAACTGATGATCTTAAAGTGGCCAAGCAGATCGTTAAGGAGACGGCAAAAGCCAGAAGAATGTTTGGGCACATAAGGAGAGGAACAGCCAATAGGGAAAAGGAGATGATATGACCTCTGTATAAGTCTACTATTGCTACTACTCTATTCAGAAGTGCTACTCGATGTACCCAGAAAATCAGATAAAGAAAGTATCTTCTCGGTAGATCTTATAATCTAATCAAAGACAAATATACCGGGCAAAGTTCTGAATTTTATTTATTGAGAAAATGGTTAAAATCAATGAGGCTTTTAAGATGTAAAAGCAGAGTCAAAAATTGGGGGTTCTAGACTGGATTAGTGGAAGGCCAGAGAGGGAGCAGGACGCACCAGCTTGGGAAGTCTGTTCCAAGCATACGGTGCTACAAGGTGCAAGGGGCGGTGGAGGAGAATGGCAAACTCGCCAAATTAGCAGATTTATGAAGAGGGTTGTAGGGGGAGAGAAGAAACAAGAGGTAGTGAGGAGCTGCAGAATGAAGGCTCTTATTGGTGAGTAAGAGGGGCTTGAGCTGTGTGCGGCAACGGATAGGGAGCCGATGTAGTGGCTTCAGCAGAGGGATAAGATGGATGCGGCGACTCTGTTGAGACCTCATATGGGGTACTGTGTACAGTTCTGGAGGCCGCACTTGCAAAAGAATATAAGCTGAATTGAATCTTAATCATCAAGTATATTGGGAACAGATTTAAACATGCAAACCCTGGAGGAAAGAAGGGCAAGGGGAGATATCGTAGAGGAAATTAAATACCTCCAAGGAGTAAACGCACAGGAGGCAGGCCTCTTTCCATAGAAAAGAGGCTGTAGAATAAGGAGTCGTGGGATATGGGTCAAAGGAAGTAGACACAGGAGTAATCAGAAGAAATATTCCTTTACAGAAAGGATGACAGATGCATGGGACAGCCTCCCTGTGGAGGTGCAGGAGACCAGGACAGTATCAGAAGTCAAGAAAACATGGACAAGTTAAAATGAATTGGTTCACATTAATATTATTTATGTAATTTTGTTTTAGCCACAATTGCACACTAAAACCCATTAAGTGCACATTGAATCAAACAGTGCCCACCAATTCAATTTAGTAGGCACTCAAAAATTAGTATGCACTAAATTGAAACAAAACATGCCTGCTATTTTCAGCTGAAAATGTAGGCACCTTAGATCAGCCGAATATAGACACCTATTTCAGACACTTAAATTGAGGTGTGTTGGCACTCTCGGAATATGAGTTTCTATGTTACTATCTTATTATGAGCACAGACTAAAGTGGTTTTGATGACCACATATTTTGTCGTATCATTAGCTAAGTATTAAGGGTAATACTGGTCAGTTTTTACCATGAGGTATCCAAGCAACCAGCAAAATTTAACACACTTTAGAACAAGGTCATCTATATGTGTTTAGATCTTAAATCTTGTTCCTTCAGAGAATATTTCATTCATTTTTTTTTTGTTTGCTTTTGAATAAATTGTGAATTTTCTGATTTACTTTACCGAAATTCAAATTACCATACTGTAAGCCTGATCTGTTCAGCATACCTCTTTCGTGTGCAATGCACACAGCTTCTATAATAAAGGGAGGTTATAGTGAGCCAGACAAGATTACTGCATGCGAAAATAGTCTGCTTTAAAATTCTCAGTATGAGAAATTTGTGTGCTGACACTTTCAAAAGCGTAAAACAGGTGCGATTTACAGGCCCAAGGCAGCCTGAGGGGGGTGACATGTTCCAGTAAATTCCTCAATGTTAATTAATGTAATTATTCCTGGAAAATAAATTAAGCACAATAGACTTCCTGCGTTAAGCTGCCAAGCAGAGAGAAGAGCCACCAAGATATGAGGTTAGGCAGGAGGTAGGAGGAGACGACAAGGGATAGGAGGGATAGGAAGTCTATTCTAGAGGATAAGACTGATGGTTTGAGTACATCATTCTTTCAGTAGCATTCAGAGCTACATTGCGCCTGATTCATAGTCATGCAACAAGGTTCATGCTAGATTTTCTATATATTCAATATTGGCAAAAGTTTCTAGAAGTTAATGGTGCCACCAAATACAAGTTTATTTGAAAATTGGCTTTGTACCCCTCGGTCTGAAAATTACCCTCTATAATTTCTACCATGCACGTGATAAAAACTGTTATCATACATTTTAACGCATAGATCCCCTTCCTCTCCACCATCCCACCCCCCTCCCCCCGCTTAATGCAGCTATTTCTGGCTTCAATTTGCTGCGAGCCTTTTCTTGGCGTGTTTGTGAGCAGAGAGATGCCCAATCAGTCATCTCCTCCTATGAAATACGGCTGCTTTCCTCGGTCAGAGTGGCAGGTTCTTTGTCATAAAGATCAGTGCACAGGCAGGTTGGGAGCAGGCTTTCTCTGAATGGCCTGTTTGATTTTTATCTTAAGTGCCGTGCTGTCTATAGCTGCTGTTTGCGTACACCCGGCTGAGCGGAAGCCCAGCGTGCATGATTCATTGCAAGTGCCAGTCTGGGTCTGGTGAGGAATCCAGCAAGGCACAGCTTTCGTCAATAAATCGACACTCTGCTCACTTTGAAAGGCACATATCCATCTTTCAAATGGCATCGATCATCTTGTTGCTTCCTACATGGCATACAGTATTACTGTCAAAGAACTAAGTCATTTATTACTGCAATATAAAAGAATGCTAAACTTCTATTTTGATAAAGAAAATCTTTCTTCTCTCTCTGCCCAGTACTCTCATCCATCCATGTCTTCTGCTAACACCTATTAGTTCAGCTGGTCCTCTACGAATAAGATTTCCCGAGGTGACTTTGATGTAGCAATAATGAATTTTAAGTTTCTCTTGCCTTTTTATTCATCCTGCTTCTAGCCAGATCGTTTAATCTCAGATCTGCAGAGGTGACTGCTCAAGGTAAATAGTAAACTGATCCATATTCCAGTTCCACATGTCATACACTCTTGAACGAATGCGTGAGTACCTTCGCTATCATCTGTTTATGTCACAAGCTTCTGATTCAAATAATTTCCCATTGTTTAGCATGCTGGCTATATAACATGTTGTTTGAGAGGTTGCCAGCCCATTAAAAGGAAAGGAAGATTTGTGTGTGTGCGTGTGGATAGGAATTCACAATTACAGTACCCTGACACATCTGTAACATAGGGATGCAATACAAGTGCTTGCCCTTCGTCCCAACAAAATACACATGAACTTTATTGGCATTAAAATAGGCCGCAGTTTATTAACCTAACCCGAGCCCCTAACAATCAATAACTTATTAAACAACAACACCTCCCCCCCTTTTTATCCGTTCCTCCGTTCCCTCCCCTTCCCCTATAATCCTCCACCACCTTGAACCAGTGGCAAAGCCCCACCCCTCTCCCCTTCTGCCTACTCCGCTTCAAGCCAGCGAGAGCAAGCTTTGACTGTGAACTGGAGCCCCATAATTCACTCGTCATTCCATGTAGCAGGCCCCCCCCCCCCCCCCCCCCCCCACTACACGGGACCTCCCCAACTCCAATACCCCAATGCGTACAACATAATCTGGGCTCGGGTTTACTGCCACAAAAAAGCCGACCTATGTCGACTTGTTCCCCCACTGTGGCCTCCTACCATTTTCTGATCTCCCTCTCCAACCCTTCCTGCAGGGAATTATTGAATAAGTCCATCCCCACATCGGACAAATGTACCCCGACCCCACTAAATAACCCCACCTCCACCTCCCATGATCACTGATGCCTTACCCAAAATCCTCCCTCTCACCCCTTCCACTTTCCTAGCTGCCTGTTCAACCTCTTAACCCCGTTCTCCCATAACACTTCTCCTTTATACTTTAAACGCACTATGATGTCGGACCACCCTAACCTCACCTGTGGCTACCTGATCATTATTTGGGACAAATCCTTCTTCATGCACGTGAGTAAGTCACGGCATGATTTCGAACCTATATCATTTCCTCCTAAATGTATCAATAGGATATTGGGTACACCCCACATGTCTATCCTTTCCTGCAGGAAAGGCAAGAGTTCATCCCATCCCATGCTCCTCCTGCTGAACCATGCTAATTGCCATCCCACACTCTCAAGCTCGAGGTGTTCTCCATATGGGCATTTCAGCACTCTTCTCTGCGCCCTGTGTATGTAGGAGTGGCCCATGATCCAGGCGCACCCCGTTGAACTCTGCACCCCCATCCTTTCTGTAACAGAAGACACCTGCATTAAAATTCTTTTTATAACCTGATTTCTCTCCGCTATCCCCTCTCCCCCCTCCCCACCCCTTCCTAGTATTCCTATAACCGCACATATGCTCGGAAAGCATTGGACTTCCATCTTCCAATACTCTTTATCCCATCTGCTGATATTCCTGCTTCTGCTGCCGATGTGGCTGCTCCAATCCTAAAAGAATGAGAACTAAACCCACTCCCTTCCCAACCCAACCTGTCAACGACCAAACTCAAGACCTTGCTGAACTGGAATCTGGTCAACGGCATGCCATCCTCATGCACCAAAAAAGATCCCGACAACTCCGGACGCACCCGCAAATATCCTTGGGCCGCCCTCATTGGACAGGCCTTTTCACAATATGCAGGTACTAAAGTAATATACTTCCCTTTTCCTTTCTGATCGGTTTTGGATCTTGGGATAAACAAGGTCACTGATGCCTGCCTCACCTGTACACTGTGTGGGGTAGATTTTCAAAAACGGCGCGTTCATGTACTTTTGTTGGCGCTCCAGGCGCAAACAAAAGTACGTGGGATTTTAGTAGATACGCGCGTAGCTGCGCGTATCCGCTAAAATCCTGGATCGCGCGCACAAGGCTGCCTATTCCGTGTAGCCGGCGTGCGCCGAGCCGCGCAGCCTGCCGCCGTTCCCTCCAAGGCCGCTCCGAAATCGGAGCGGCCTCGGAGGGAATTCGCTAACGCCCTCCCCTCACCTTCCCCTCCCTTCCTCTACCTAAACCACCCCCCCGGCCCTGTCTAAACCCCCCCCTACCTTTGTTGGGGGATTTATGCCTCCCAGAGGGAGAAGTAAATCCACGCGCGCCAGCGGGCCGCTGGCGCGCCTAGACGCAACCCGGGGGCGGTTCCGGAGGGCGCGGCCACGCCCCCGGACTGCCCCGGGCCGAAACCATGCTCCCGGGCACGCCCCCGAAACTCCGCGTCCCGCCCCCGAAACGCCGCGTCCCGCCCCGAAAACGGCGCGCCGCTCGGCCCCGCCCCCGACATGCCCCCGACACGCCCCCCTCGGAAAACCCCGGGACTTACGCGAGTACCGGGGCTCTGCGCACGCCGGTAGGCCTATTGAACATAGGCGCACCGGCACGCAGGGCCCTGCTCGCGTAAATCCGCCCGGATTTACGCGAGCAGGGCTCTTAAAATCCGCCCCTGTGCCTTTAACCCTATTTCTCTCATACTGAATCATGACTTGGCCACCAACTCGCTAATTCGTAATGCTCCAAAAAACGTGAAGGAAAAAGCTACGTGAAAAAGAGCCTCCTCATACCTGGACCAGCACACGCCTCCCAAATTATTTATCAAACTCACCAGATCATCATAACGTATGGGTCTCCTGATATCTTGCTGATCCCCTCTCCCCTTCTGCCATCTGCTGAGCACTCATCGCACTCTAAATCTACTCATAGGGTTACCCCAACCTCTCAATTTCTGAAAGAATGCAAATCCCGCCACCTGAGTCCTCACCATCGCTAAAGAGCAACCCGCTAGCTTCGCCCCTAAAAAAAACTGCACCACATTGCTCTCCTGTACAGACCCTCCTCGCCACCCTTTCTCCTGCAGAAAACTTGCCACTACTTTACTTCCCTTTACATAAGCTCTCCACGTAGCCGGCGCCACAGATCGCTAGATCAGCATCCATTCATCATCCTCCCTAGATTCCATAAATATTCTGGGAATGGCTCCACTGCATTCTGTGCTCCTGGTGCCCATTGTCGAAAAACCTTCCAGTGAAAATGAGACAATGAATCAGCCACCACATTTTCTACTCCTGGAATGTGTTTAGCCCATATATTTATGTTTAACGTCAAAAACAACTTCACCAATTCCCTTAAGAACTCAGACACCTTGGGGCAATGAGCTGACAAATGATTAATGACTTGTACTACTCCTAGATTATCGCACCAAAATACAACCCTTTGACTCAACAACTGGGCACCCCAAATGCAATGCCACCACTATAGGGAATAACTCTAAAAAAGTGATATTTGATGTCAGGCCTTTGTTGACCCAATCTTCTGGCCAAGGCTATGCGCACCATTTACCTTGAAAATATATTCCAAACCCCGATGCAACTGCTGCATCCGTGAATAACTCCAAATCTTGATTCGAAATTTCTTTCTCCGGTATCAATTGCACACCATTAAACTGTGCTAGGAAACTGTCCCAAACCACCAATTCATCTTTGATCTTTCTAGTAACTCAAATGAAATGATGGCCTGCCTTTACCCCTTTCGAAGCCACTGATAAATGCCTGATGAATGCTCTCCCCACCGGAATCACCCTGCACGCAAAGTTCAACGAGCCTATCAAGGAATGCATTTTTCTGAGCGTAATCTTATTCACCTTCTGCGTCTCCTGTACCAACAGTCTGAGTTGCCTTACCTTGTCCTCCAGTAACCTAGATACTATGTGTACTGTATCTAATTCAATCCCTAAGAAAGTAGCGGGTAACCGGCCCTTCCGACTTCTCCGTCGCTATAGGCAATCCTAACTGCTCTGCCACCTGCAAAAATCCCTCCAACAACAACCTGCAATCCTGCGATTCCTTAGCACCAATAAACATAAAATCATGAAGGTAATGTAACACATCCTTGCTTCCCGTATGTTGCCCTGTAACCCACTGTAAGAAAGAACTGAACTTCTCAAAGAAGGCGCACGAAACTGCACATCCCATCGGTAAACAACAGTCCACGAAAGAACTGCCCTCAAAACTAAAACCAAATAAAGGCAAGCTATCTGGGTAGATCGGTAAAAGCCTGAATGCTGCTTCTATGTCCGTCTTAGCCATCAAAGCTCCCTGCCCAACCGCTCTCACCAGAGCCAGAGCTACGTCAAATGAGGCATATCTCACTGAACAGCAATCCCTCGGAATAAAGTCATTAACTGACTCACCCCGCGGGTACGACAATTTTAAGATAAGCCTAAATTTTCCCGCTGTCTTCTTTCGGATCACTGCAAGTGGTGAGAGGTGCATCTGTGGAAAAGGTGGCGACCTGAAAGGCCCGGCGATACGCCCCATATTCAATTCCCCTTCCAGCTTGCACCTCGCCACCTCTGCCGTCTGCCTCGCCGACCTAGCATTGCGCACCCTCCCCCCATATCCCGGACCCACGTAAGGAATTCCAAATCCATCCCCGAAACCCCAATACAAAAACCTGGCTACTTCCTTATCGGGATAGTACTTCAACCACTTAAGCCATTTGGGCTAGCACTATCGGGGAAGCAGCCTATAACCAACTTCCTTCCTTGTTTACCCCCTTTAACGGGGGCACTCCCAAGCTGCTGGGCACATTTGGATGCTGGGTGCGCGCCATTACACATGGAACATGCGTGACGGAACTTGCAATCAGGGAACAAGCACCTTGCCCTGTTGAAGCGCCAGCACACATCCCCGCTCCCTGTACCTCCTTTCTGCACTCCGCTCCCTTTGGGTTCATTACCGAACCCACGAAAAGAGCCCACCCCCCCAACTCCCTCTCTCCACCCGCCCCTTGACCCATCCCCTGGGTTCCAAACACCCCCCGCTTTACATTCCCTGCACCCTTATTCGTCATCTGCGTAAGCCACAAATTAATATCCTGAGTGCCCCAGGACATAAACCGATTACCTTCCATCTTGTCCCGAAATTTCTCATCATAATTTAACCATGCCCAGCCCTCGTAGTCCTTGAAAACACCTACTATCCCCATAAGCTAAAAGAGCAGCATATTGCCCAGGCTGGTAATGCCCTACCACACTAGCTAGCCGGTAAAAACCCCCTGACCCAATTCAATATGTTTTTTGACATCTTTGGCCCGTCAATAGCACCATTCTTCTTCTTTTTATTCTTCTTTTTCCCTTTCCGAACTCCCCTTCTACCCTCCAGCAATTTAAATATGTTCACGTACTTCCGTTTTTTTAATTCTGCACCATAACTTCTTAGGCACCTCTTCCCAGAGCTCCGTCAAGGCCTGGGTCCCTCTCTCCCTTTCCTCACCCGTTCCCGCGTACTGCTGGACTCCGAGGAGGATGTCTCAGTAGAATCCGACTCCGAGCTAGACTCCGACAAGGACCCTTTCTTCCTCTTACCCTTTTTTGTTCCCTTGGTACTCCGACCCACTGCCTCTTTACCTGATGTTGCTCCTCCTAACCCGACCAAGGTGTCTCCCTCTGCATTTTCCCTTCGTCCTTGTTGTTGCCTCTCCCAACCCGATGTCTGCGTTGGCATCCTCTCTCTCCACGCTTCTCTGGAGGACGGTCCTGGAGTCTCCTCACTCGTTGGCCCTGGGAAAACAAATGCACCAGCGGCAACATCTCCTCGGACATCCCTGCCCCCTGCTTCCCTTCTTTCCCTAGTCCGAACACCAACCCCCTCTCTCACCAAACTTGTGTCCGCTCTCTTCCCTCCTATCTCCTATCCCTCTCCCTCCACTTACAAATACCTCCTCCCTCCCTCTTTCAACTTGGGACCACTCAGGCCATCCCCCAAAATCTGTGTGGCTACCATCACCCCTTCCCTGCCTAACAAAACCTAAATCCCTATCCCAAGCACTTATGCCCAGGGTTAACTCCCCCGGAGGCCTGTGCCCACACTCACCGCATGTCTTTCTAAACACTCCACGCCCTCCTTCTTGTCTCCTCAAGTCTCTAACACCCGCTCTCGGCCCTCCTCTGCTCTGCCTTCGGGTACTTCTCGCGCTGCTTCTGCTGTCCCTCTCCTCCTTTGACCTGACATAAGAACATAAGAAATTGCCATGCTGGTTCAGACCAAGGGTCCATCAAGCCCAGCATCCTGTTTCCAACAGAGGCTAAACCAGGCCACAAGAAACTGTCAATTATCCAAACACTAAGAAGATCCCATGTCCCTGATGCAATTAATAGCAGTGGCTATTCCCTAAGTAAATTTGATTAGTAGCCGTTAATGGACTTCTCCTCCAAGAACTTATCCAAACCTTTTTTGAACCCAGCTACACTAACTGCACTACCCATATCCTCTGGAAACAAATTCCAGAGCTTTAATGTGTGTTGAGGGGTAGATTTTCAAAAACGGCGCGTTGGCATACTTTTGTTGGCGCTCCAGGCGCAAACAAAAGTACGCGGGATTTTAGTGGATACGCGCGTAGCCGCGCGTATCCGCTAAAATCCTGGATCGGCGCGCGCAAGGCTACCGATTTTGTGTAGCCGGCGCACGCCGAGCCGCGCAGCCTGCCTCCGTTCCCTCCGAGGCCGCTCCAAAATCGGAGCGGCCTCGAAGGGAATTTGCTAACGCCCTCCCCTCACCTTCCCCTCCCTTCCTCTACCTGACCCACCCCCCCAGCCCTGTCTAAACCCCCCCCCCTACCTTTGTTGGGGGACTTACGCCTCCCAGAGGGAGAAGTAAATCCCCGCGCGCCAGCGGGCCGCTGGCGCGCCTAGACGCAACCCGGGGGTGGTTCCGGAGGGTGCGGCCATGCCCCCGGACCGCCCTGGGCTGAAACCACGCCCCCGGGCCGCCCCTGACACGCCCCCGACACGCCCCCCTCGGAAAACCCCGGGACTTATGTGAGTCCCGGGGCTCTGCGCGCGCCGGTAGGCCTATTGAACATAGGCGCACCGGCACGCAGGGCCCTGCTCGCGTAAATCCGGGCGGATTTACGCAAGCAGGGCTCTTAAAATCCGCCCCTGAGTGAAAAAGAATTTTCTCCGATTAGTCTTAAATGTGATACTTGCTAACTTCATGGAATGCCCCCTAGTCCTTCTATTATCCGAAAGTGTAAATAACTGATTCACATCTTCTTGTTCAAGACCTCTCATGATCTTAAAGACCTCTATCATATCCCCCTCAGCCGTCTCTATTCCAAACTGAACAGCCCTAACCTCTTCAGCCTTTCCTCATAGGGGAGCTGTTCCATCCCCTATCATTTTGGTTGCCCTTCTCTGTACCTTCTCCATCACAACTATATTTTTTTGAGGTGTGGTGACCAGAATTGTACACAGTATTCAAGGTGTGGTCTCACCATGGAGCGATATAGAGGCATTATGACATTTTCCGTTTTATTAACCATTCCCTTTCTAATAATTCCTAACATTCTGTTTGCTTTTTTGACTGCTGCAGCACACTGAGCCAACAATTTTAAAGTATTATCCACTATGATGCCTAGATCTTTTTCCTGGGTGGTAGTTCCTAATATGGAACCTAACATTGTGTAACTACAGCAAGGGTTAATTTTCACTGTATGTAACACCTTGCACTTGTCCACATTAAACTTCATCTGCCATTTGGATGCCCAATCTTCCAGTCTTGCAAGGTCCTCCTGTAATGTATCACAGTCTGCTTGTGATTTAACTACTCTGAATAATTTTGTATCATCCGCAAATTTGATAACCTCACTCGTCGTATTCCTTTCCAGATCATTTATATATATATTGAAAAGCACCGGTCCAAGTACAGATCCCTGAGGCACTCCACTGTTTACCCTTTTCCAGTGAGAACATTGACCAATTAATTCTACTCTCTGTTTTCTGTCTTTTAACCAGTTTGTTATCCACGAAAGGACATCGCCTCCTATCCCATGACTTTTTAGTTTTCTTAGAAGCCTCTCATGAGGGACTTTGTCAAACGCCTTCTGAAAATCCAAATACACTACATCTACCGGTTCACCTTTATCCACATGTTTATTAACCCCTTCAAAAAAAATGAAGCAGATTTGTTAGGCAAGACTTCCCTTGGGTAAATCCATGTTGACTATGTTCCATTAAACCCTGTCTTTCTATATGCTCTACGATTTTGATCTTGAGAATAGTTTCCACTATTTTTCCCAGCACTGAAGTCAGGCTCACTGGTTACCCGGATCGCCACTGGTGCCTTTTTTAAATATTGGGGTTACATTGACCACCCTCCAGCCTTCTGCCTCTGACAGTCAGGCTTCTTTGCGTGGCTCGACCTCCCTCCTTCTTCACCAACTGAATGTTCGCTGATGCGCTGGGCCTGGGGCTGCCCTCCCGCTCTGTCTCACCGCCCTGCACTCCTCCCAGTGGTGCTCCCGATGCTTCTCCTGCCCTCGGCCTGGTCGGCTCCTTCGGGTGCGGCTTGCTGCTCCCTGCCAGAGGCCTTGGGGAGGACGGGGAATGCTCTCCCTGATGCATTCAAGGATAAATCAAGTGGGGACGCTTGGGTATCCTGTTCCTCCCTGCTTAGCGCTTCCCCTTCGATCTTCGACCCTAGCTCTGGGCCACTTTCACCCGAACTAGCAAGCATCTTATCCGCGGGTGGGCTGGGAGGATCATGCCTCTCCTCTGACTCTGAGGGGCTGGAGTAACTCACCGGCCTGCCTTACCCAAAGGTCTGCGTCCGGCTTCCTTCCGCGCTCCCGACCTTTTCTCATGCTGGGTATCCCAGAATACAAGTTAAAATAAAAGATATTATTTATTTATTTATTTATTTATTTATTTTGTAATTACTACTCAAAACTCTCCTCACAAAAAGGGCAGCACAATCGGCCAAGCGCTCCCCTCCTAGCTGAGCCCAGCTAACTGTGACTGTTACCAACTCATGTCACCACCAACCTGCTCTCCAATCCCTGGGCAGGGTTTGAATCTCACTCCCACCTACCTAACTCCATCCCCCCCTACATTCTCCTAACCCCTCCCTTTCTGCTTCTTAACTATCATCCCCTTCTACCCCTCCCCCATCCCTAACCATTCCCTTCCTCTGTGCTGCGCGCGATCTACCCATGTTACGTCATCGGCGCAGGACAAGCCTGCTCCACTGCTCTTATCTCACTAAAATGTGGTCTATGTAGGTGTTATGAATGGCTCATCTTTTAGAACTACATATCTTCCAGCAACAAAAAAAAAAAAAAAGATTTATAGTGTTATAGAGGTGTTTTTTGACACTTTTTGACACATGGTGGTTTGTTTATGGATTTGAAATCTGTTTTTTGTAGCACTATATAAAAATGAAAAAGTGCTCTTGGGGACTATAATTATAAAATTATGTAGGTACCCACTATTTATCTATTTATTAATTTATTTTACAAAAGTAACATAGTAACATAGTAATGATGGCAAAAAAAGACCAAAATAGTCTATCCAGTCTGCCCAGCAAGCTTCCCATGGTAGCAACTGCCACTCCATGCAGGTTACTCCATGCTTTCAAGGGCAGTAACCGCTGCTCCATGCAGGTTACCCCCATGAATCTGCCAAGGGTAGCAATTGCCACTCTGTGCAAGTCATCCCCATGAATCTGTCAAGGGCAGTAACTGCCGCTCCTTCCAGGTTACCCCCAAGCCTTTTCATTCATTCCCATCCTCTAGCCTTTAGGGATCCACAGTGTTTATCCCAGGTGCCTTTGAAATCCTTCACAGTTTTAGTCTTCACCACCTCCTCTGGAAGGGCATTCCAGTCATCCATCACCCTCTCCATGAAGAAATATTTCCTGACATTGGTTCTAAGTCTTCCTTCCTGGAGTTTCAAATTGTGACCCCTAGTTCTACTAAATTGTTTCCAATGGAAAAGGTTTGTTGTTGACCATGGATCATTAAAACCTTTCAAGTATCTGAAGGTCTATATCATATCACCCCTGCTCCTCCTCTCCACCAGGGTATATATATTCAGGTTCTTCAACCTCTCCTCATAAGTCATTCGATGGAGATCACCCTCCATTTTGGTCACCCTTCTCTGAACCGCCTCCATCCTGTCTCTGTCCTTTTGACATACGGACTCCAAAACTGAACACAGTACTCCAGGCGAGGCCTCACCAAGGACCTGTAACATCTGTAACATTCATCTTTGGGTCATTACATATTACTTTGGTGTAAAACATTTTGGTATAACACTTTCTTTGGTAAGATACATTTTGGAATTATATATACTTTGACAAGATACATATTTGGTAAGGTAAATACATTGTAGCACACCGGTGGGTCATGTGAATCTAGGGTTATGTTCTTTTACTTCTCAACTGAGGAAGGGGACATGGGATTGGTAGGATTGGGATTCAGTTTAGTAATTTACATAGTCATAGGGGAGTTATCATGAGCTAATTTGTTCTCTCATTACTTGATATTGTTTTTGTTCTTATTATTGTTGACTCTGCATTCTATTAGCATTTAAGTTAGATTTATTTTGATTTTATTTATTTATTCGTTTTTATATACCGACGTTCATAGGAAAATCACATCGGTTTACAATAAAATGTCAAATATACAATTAAAACACAATTGAATTACAGTATTATAATCAAAATTATAAAATACATAAAATTCTTAATAAAACATCTAAAATACAATAAGAGACAAAGTTAGTTACAAAAAAACATGGAATTGATATAAAATATCAATATTATAAGCATTTTTGAATAGCCAAGCTTTTAATTCACGTTTCAATGTCTTTCTTTCTGAGATCAGTTGTATTGTCTCCGGTAGTGAGTTCTATAATTTGAGGCCTACTATGGAAAACACGCGATCATTTATTTGCTTCAGGTGTATGCTCTGTATTGATGGTACAGTTAATAGCCCCTTTGTTTTGGGACCTTAGGGGTCATCATGGTGCGTATGGTTGAAGCATCACGCCTATTAGTCCTGGGTTACCTTTGAGGATGATTTTAAAAATTAAGGTTACAACTTTGAAATAGATTCAGTATTGTATCGGCAGAAAATGCAGTGCTATTAGTGAGGGGGTGATATGATCACATTTCCTGGCTCCCATTAAAAGTTTTGCCAAGGGGCGGTTGGCCTATCGGGGGTTCGGGCATCCCCCGGTGGGCCGGACACTCTAGTCACGTGGTCTGCCGAGCGCGGCCGTGACAGAGCCGCACTTGGCAGACCACATGGTATCTTCTGGGCCAGCCTGGGTGGCAAATCCCCGGGCCGGACATCATCGGGAATCCACCCCTGGTCTTGCCACTGCATTTTGCAGTAGTTGTAGTATTTTTAATAGGCTGGTTGGGAGTCCTAGTAGTAGGGAGTTACAGTAATCTATATTTGAGAAGATTAGAGATTGTAGAATGGTACGGAAGTCTTCGATAGTAATGGTTTCAATCTATGTAGGATGCACAGTTTTGCATATCTTGTTGTAATTAATTTATTTATGTGTCTTTTCATAGTGACATTTTTGTCTATCTGGATTCCTAAGTCTCGGACTTGATCTGAGGGTGTGATATCACAATTACCTAGGTTTATAGACTGAGGATTAATTATGGAGGAGTTTCTCCTTAATCGGATGAGTTCGGGGGTTTTTTCGTTTAGTTTTAGTTTTAGGTTAGAGAGTTCTTGCTGTATTGCCTTCATGTATTTATGTAAACCGGATTGATTTGTATCTTATACAGGAATTTCGGTATATAAAAATTAAAAATAAATAAATAAATAAATGTATTTTGAGAGTGTCAATGTTATATTTTCAAATGATGAGTCCAATGAAATGTAGAACTGAATGTCATCAGCATATAAGAAGAAGCTGATTCATGTTAGGGTTTGAGGTGTTGGAGTGGATTCTTGGGTACTGCGGAGATGGCCACTCCCACGGGGAGGAGCCCCATGAGGAACCGCAGTACTAGGCTAGACTCTATACACGCAGACACAGAGAAGTTGCATTTATTGTACAGCTCGATGGTACTGCCCGGGGAGTGGGCAGCAGTGAAGGTAATCCAGTGAAGTAGTCCAGGGGTCCTCAGCAGAGGAGACCAGTCTCACACTCGAGTAGGTGATAGGCAGCTCAGCGTAGCAGGAACAGGTCCCGGATGTGGACACTGAGCGCTGAAGCTGAAGATGAGACAGGCTGAAAGGGTTAGTACTCACTGAAGCAGAAAGCTGTATTGTTGAAGGTCCTGGCAGGCAGAAGTAGTTCAGTGGCAGGCACCAGATTAGGGAGAGCAGGCCCTCGAGGAGCGAGTACCCGGTATCCCAAGATAGGTACCTGAAATAGAGCAGAAGGGCCCCTAAGGAGTGGGTACCCAGGTTAGTGGAGAAATACCCCGAAGGGCAGAGAGAGCTTCCTGCGGCAGCTGGGAAGTGGCAGAGCAGCTTAGACCAGAGGCAATCCAATCCTTGCTAACTCAGTTTGTTAGCAAACGAAGGGCAGGCTAATTACCAAGATGTGATGACTTCACTTGGAGGGGACGCCCCCGAGGTTCCCGACATGATGTGGATAAAGACATGGCTGGCGCGTGCGTGCGCACCCTAGGAGGCCCTCAGGAAAATCATGGCGAACACCGTCGCCGTTGCCGATCTGGGGACACTGGAGAGAGCGGCATGAAGACACGGCAGCAGCCATCTTCCCAAGGCTTGAGGAGAGAGAAGGAAGAAAGGTGAGGCACAGAGGTCAAAGCCGTCTGAGACTGATGGACGCAACAGTACCCCCCTTCAAAGGGCCCCCTCCAGACCCCCTAGCTGGTCTAGGTTTTTGAGGATGCGATCGATGAAATTGATGAGGCATCTCTTTGTCCATGATATTAGCCAATGGCTCCCAAAAGTTTTCTTCTGGTCCGTATCCCTCCCATGACAGGAGGTATTTTCTCTTCCTTACATCAAAGATGGCATCAACCTTATATTCGATGTCTTCTTCTGCATCAACTGGGGTAGGTTCAGGTGTCTTGATGGAAAACTCGCTAAGAACAAGCGGTTTCAGCATCGAAACATGGAATGCATTGTGAATCCTCATAGCTGGAGGGAGTCTCAGACTATAGGTGAGTGAGCCCAACCGTCGGAGAATAGGAAAGGGTCCAACAAAGCTTGGAGCAAATCGAGCAGATGGAAGCTTAAGTCTCAGATGTTTTGTAGAAAGCCAAACTTTATCTCCAGGCTGGAATTCAGAAGCCTTGCTTTGGTGAGCATCATAGCCTTTCTTTGCTCTTTGCCCTGCTTTTTGGAGCATCTCTTTAGTCTTTCTCCAGAGCTGCTGCATATTTTTGGCAGTAGATTGAGCTGCCGGGGACGACACAGAAAGTGGAAGTGGTAAAGGTGGTAAAGGTTGTCGTCCATAGACCACCTCAAATGGAGTAGATCCAGAAGATGACGCTGGATGCGAATTGATGGCAAATTCAGCCCAGGCAACAGTTCAGCCCAGTCATTCTGTCGTGAACTGACATAGGCGCGGAGGAACTGTTTGAGAGTTCTGTTCATTCTCTCAGTTTGGCCATTTGACTGAGGATGATATGTAGAGGTGAAGTCAAGTGTGATGTCGAATTTCTTACACAAGGCTTTCCAGAACTTTGCTGTAAATTGAGCTCCTCTGTCAGAAACAATATGTTTAGGCATGCCATGTGGGCGAAAGATGTGACTGATGAATAACTTAGCAAGTTCCATGGCTAATGGCAAGCCAGGGAGAGCCACAAAGTGAGCCATCTTCGAAAATTGATCCACTGTAACCCAAATGGTATTGTTACCTCCGGAAAGTGGCAGGTCCACCACAAAATCTGTTGCAATATGGGTCCAGGGCTCATCCGGTGCTGGCAAGGGTTGAAGCAGGCCCCAAGGACGTTCGGGCGGAGATTTCTGTCTGGCACAATTGGAACAGGAGGCTACGCAAGCTAGAGTGTATTCTTTCATGGTGGGCCACCAGTAATACTTTTGTAGCTTGGCTAGTGTTTGCCGTTGACCAGGGTGTCCGGCCAGTTTCGAATCATGAGCCCATCTTAGCAATTTCTTTCTTAGATTGCAGGGTACAATGGTCTTATCCAGGGGTACTGGATGTGTAGCTGTGAGAACCACTCTCTTCGGGTCAATAATACGCTGGGGGTTCAACAGGTACGTCCTCTGAGAGGAAAGAGCGAGATAATGCGTCTGCTCTGACATGCTTGTCACCAGGGTGATATTTCAGCAAAAAGTCAAATCTGTTGAAGAGAGAGAAGGAAGAAAGGTGAGGCACAGAGGTCGAAGCCATCTGAGACCGACGGATGCAACAATTCCTAATTCCATCAGTAATTTACACAGAGGAAGCATGTAGATGTTGAATAGGGTTGCCAATAGTAGGGATGTGCAGAGCAAAAGTTTAAGTTCATAAGTCCATAAGTCGAAAGGGGGTCCCATTTGCGGTCAATATGGACATATGGAGAATTCCATAAGTTGAGTCTATGTCCATACGTGCAAATAAAAATTTAAACCCCTCACCCTCCTTAATCCCCCCCCCCCCCCCAAGACTTACCACAACTCCCTGGTGATCCAGCGGGGAGTCAGGACGCCATTCCTGAACTCCTTTGCGAGGAGCACGTGACGTCGGCGCCACGTCGGAGTGACGCGGCGTCACGTGATTCCCCGCGGGTTCGCTCCGGGACCCTCGTTGGGCCCAAAAAGAACTTTTGGCCAGCTTGGGGGGGGCCTCCTGACCCCTTCAAGCTGGCCAATAGAGCTCCATGAATAGAGCTCCCCCCCCCCCCCCTGGGGGGGGGGGAGCTCTATTCATGGAAACTTTTCTGGGTGAAAAGTCTTTCAAAAATCAGGCCCTACGAGGGTCCTTTTCAAACATCCCGCAGAAACTAAAGCCTGGGAATATTTTTTGCCCGCAGAATTCATTCCAAATTTTCAAGGCGGATCAGGTGTGTGTAAATTCATTTTGAAAATTTCCGGGTGCCAGCAGAACCGGTGCCAACCCACGCGCCAAACGTTAACACCTCTTCTGGAACAGGTGTAACTTTGTGTGTATATAATTATACACGTGCTTTTGAAAATTGGAAATAGGCACATAAATCGTGTCCCTGCTCCAGCTCTGGAGCACATGTTCGTAGTGCGGGTTAAAGTATACACACATAAACCCCAGGTCATTTTGAAAAGCCCCATTTATGTGCACAAAACCAGGGTTTATGCACACAAATCCTTTTCAAAAGTATCCACTAAATACTGGCAATGTACTGTTGCTTGAGAAGAAACAGAAAATTGTCTTCAAGCCCCTTTCTATTTGTTAAAAATATATATTCAGATTTTTATATCTGACACTAGAACTGGTCTTCTTGTCTAATATCTAAACTGAAACCACTGAACCTAAAATGATTAGAAATTATACTTCGCATTGAATGTTCCTTTAGAATCACTTATGCCTGACAGTAAATGTGTTGACTTTATTTGCTTTACCAGTGATGTGTAGTAAACTTAGCCCCACATACCCTTGAGGGCTGAATAAGTGGTTCAATTTAAGCATTAACTGTATTTGTGCTTGGCTTTTTAATGTCACTCAAAAGAGTTGTTGCAGAAAGTGAATGCTCTTTTCTGTTCTGCAAACCAACACACAGGCCGGTATTTCAAAGCCCTGAAGACTGTGATTAAAGGTAGAAGAGACAAGGTCTTAACCCCCACTTAAGCTGAATGGAAAGAATGCTACTTTCAAGACAAACAAATTGAATAAATACAGTAGATATTTTGGCATTAATTAAGAGGGTTCTTAACTCCTAAATAGATAGGCTAGACAACTCTTTTGTGTATTAGGGATCTATGCAGCAGTGAGTTGTACAATTTTTCGGTAAAGCATATTACCTGCCGATTTTACCACCTACATGAAACCAATGTGTAGGTAATAGGGACGTGCATTTGTTTTACACAAATGGGTAAAATGGAACAAATTAGTCCATTTTTTGGTTCATTCTGAATGGCAATGTTTTTGAATTTTAATTTTTATGGGGGGAAAAAAGGCTTCCTGTCCCTTCCTTCGGACCTTCCTTCCACCCTACGACCCACCTTGGGGCCCCTGGGGGTCTCTGGTCCTCATCCAGCCATTAAAATCCTTCAGGGCTTGGGCCTACCTAGCGGGGCTTAGCTGGGCCCCTCCAAACACCCTCCCACCCTGTCTAAAAATTGCAGCACTCCAAAAATTGCCTTGCTTATCCTTTTTCATGGAGTCTGATGGTGGTAACGGTGTTGGTAAGGGCAGGACCAATGTCCACTCTCCCCTCCCCTGGCTTTTTCCCCTTAAAAAAGGTGGCACTGGCTCACCTGAGTGACACCAAAGTGTTGGCACTGGCATCACTTTGGCAACTTTCTTATTATATGTCAGGTCAATACTGTGGCAGGATGCATATAGGTCGCTGCCCTTCTTCTGCCACTCACTGACACAAATCAAGAAGGTAGAGAGTTGTATATTTTTTGTTGGTGTCTATTGCTACAAATAGGCTGGGAGGCTTTACCAGGGGAGAGTGGATTTTTCTGTGAGAACCTTGATAGGTGGGTTTCTGAAGACTGACAGTTGGCAAAGAGAAATTATTTATTAATAAGATATCTTAGCACCAATATGTAGCACATGCAGAGCTTGAAGTTCAGAAGCTGTGTGGTAGATTTATATTTCACCACTTCCAAAACTGTGCACCAATGAGTTAGTTCCTTTATTCACATAACATCTTCCAACTGGATAATACTCATCATTACCTTATGTCAATTATAATACTGAATTCTTCTAGGTCATAAGATTTCTTGTAAGTTGAGCCCAGAAGGCAGACTTAATGTTGACCTTTGACATACTTTAGCATTCTAATAGCCTTGGCTATTTCCACAGGTCTGATCAGTTCCATTTTATTATGCTGTCATTATCATTTTGCTTCTTCAAAGCAACCCACTGATCTGTCTCCACAGAGAACTCCTCGAAGCATCCTTACAGTTGTGAGAGTTAAAAATCTGCATGGGACATGTAGATTGTTTTAAAATATCATCTTGAAAGCCCACATACTAAGTGCAATATAGCTGATGGCTCAAAGACACATTAGTATTAAGTTATTCACTTCACACCAGATGAAAAGATCAATGATTGGTCCCTTCACTAACAGCTGTCAGTGATGGGACAAATCCCTTTCAGATATGAGCAACTTTAATTCTCTAAAGTTAGCCAGAAAAAGTTATTCACTTCTGAATGAGGATTGCTCTCTTCATTGAAGCTGTCAGTGAAGGGTCCACTCATTGGTATTAGCTCTTCACACTTTAATATTAATTTATTCACTTCACTCTGGGTGAAATCAATTCTATTGCCCAGCAAGACACTTTTAGGGGATGGGGAGATTGGTACTTGCTCACATGCAAGGATTTTTTTCAATCTTAAAGAGGTCCATATTCAAAAGTCATTTAGTCAGATAATTTAATAGTTATCTGTCTAAATGGCTTACCTGGCTATACTCAGCCTTTATCTGACTAAATTCTAGCCAGCTAATAAGTTAGGGAGCTAGAATTTAGCCAGATAAGTTAGAGGCAGTCCAGGGGCGAAACTGGAAGGAGCTGAGTTAACTGTGTAAGGCCTAGATTCATCATTTTGCTATAAATTTTGCGTGAATAGCACCCATGATTTAAAAAAAAAAAAAAGGGGCATGGTAAAAGTAATTTTTGAGAGAGAGACAGAGAAAGAGAGATTTTTATAAGGCGCTGCTATTAGTCAACTATTTATACTACTGTAGGAGAGTCAATTAGTAACTCGTGGTGAGGTTTTGGTGATGATTTTGAGTGAAGAAAAGCACACAAAGAGGAGATTTCTACAATGTCTCTCACCCTAGCTTGATGCACTCTTACCTAGGTACTATCAAGGTAGAGCGAGAGTACATTGTACAAATCTCCTCTTTGTGTACCTTTTCTCATTTCAAATCGCATCAAATGTTCACTGATGTGTACTGTACTGTTCGTACCTCTGACTGTGCATGTAAAACTGGACCCCAAACCCTAGACCACCACCAAAACCTCACCATGAGTTACTAGTTGACTCTCCTATAGTGGTATAATAAGATGACAAATAGGTGTGCCACCCTACAGAATCTCTCCCTCTCTTCCTCCCCCAATGGGATTTGCATATTGCACAGCTTAACACCAAGAAAAAAGGTACAGTTATTTCTGGTGTTATAACTCTCATTTTCATAAAACCCTACCCTTTGACTAAATTTGCATACGCTGTTATGACTGTCCAAATCCAGAAGTGGATCCTTAGGCCGACTGACTCGGAGAAACGGCCGGGAGGCAGAATCACACTGGGCGGATGGGCTTCACCTGGAATCCTGCGACCCCTCCAGAGGAGCTGTGGGAGCCCGGATCGCCAGGACTTAGGAGTCTTCACCCTGCAAGCCCGAGGTCCCCCCAGGAGGAGCCCGTAGGGACCCGGGCCGCTGGGACTTAGGCGAAAAAAAACAAGAACCCAGTCAGGAATACGAACCGGAGTCAGGACAGGAGGCAAGCAGGCTGAAGATGGAGTCACGGACCGGAGTGGGAACAGATAGCAATCAGACAGATGAAGAATCAAAATAACTAGCAGGAACTCAAGACCCAGATATCAGGCAGTAATCAGAACCAAGCAGGCAGGCAGGCAGAAATCTGATGACAGACAGCAAAGGTCAGAAACCAGACGACAAATGGCAACAAGCTATTCAGTCAAAGATTCTCGTTGCAAGGCAACGTACAGTTCCTGGAACTTGTTTTAAAACTCCTACCAGCCTCTGATGTCATCAGGGGCCGTGTCCTTCCTACCAGCCTCTGATGTCATCAGGGGGCGTGTCCTTGCATCGATCCTGCCGGCTAAAACAACGTTGATTCTTGCGGGTTTGAGAGGCCCGGGACCCGAGGGACTGCTGTGCTTTAGGAGCAGGTAAAAGCCCGGTCACTGAGGCAGTGCCCAGGATCGCAACAGTACCCCCCCTTTTACGCCCCCTCCGTAAAGGACCGGGTTTTCCAGGATTATCCAGATGGTATTGGACTAGCAGAGACTTGTCTAGGATATTCCGTGCCGGTTCCCAGGAGTTTTCTTCAGGACCACAACCCTCCCAGGCTAGTAAGTATTCCCATCGGCGATTACTGAAGCGCACATCCTTTATCTCTTGTACTTGATAAATAGGTTCTTCAGATGATGTGGCTGAAATTGCATCTTGAGTAAGTCGATGAAAACGAGAGTACATTACAGGTTTCAAGAGAGATACATGAAACACATTATGGATGCGTAGGGTTGAAGGTAGACGAAGCCTGTAAGAAACCAGTCCTATCCGTTCAACCACGGGAAACGGACCACAAAACCTGGGAGCCAACTTGCGAGAACGACCTGGGAAGTGAAGGTTCTTGGTGCTTAACCATACCTTGGATCCCGGCAACAATACAGGAGCTGGGCGACGATGACGATTTGTGGTTTTCTGTGCTCTCTGAGCGGCGAAAGAAAGTCGTTTTTGTAGTACTTCCCATAGTTGATGTAACCGCATAGCCACGGTCTGAGCCGCAGGAGACTGAATCTCTACAGGAACTGGAACTGGAGGTCTGAGATGACGTCCAAAGACAGATTGGAACGGAGACTGTCCTGTAATCGAATGTGTGTGATTATTGTAAGCGAATTCGGCCCAAGGCAACAGAGAAACCCAGTAATCTTTTCGCTCAGAAATGAAACTACGAAGAAATGTCTTGAGAGAGCGATTCATCCGTTCAGTCTGTCCATTGCTCTGTGGGTGGAATGCAGTGGATAAATTCAATTGTACTCCAAATTTCTTACAGAGAGCGCGCCAGTAGCGAGCTGTAAATTGTGGACCACGATCGGAGACAATACTCTGCGGGAGACCATGAGCCCGAAAAATATGCTGAATGAAGAGCCCCGCCATCTCAGGAGCCAAAGGAAGCTTGGGCAGAGGAACCAAATGGACCATTTTCGAGAACCGGTCCACGGTGACCCGGATCGCCAGGACTTAGGAGTCTTCACCCTGGAAGCCCGAGGTCCCCCCAGGAGGAGCCCGTAGGGACCCGGGCCGCTGGGACTTAGGCGAAAAAAAACAAGAACCCAGTCAGGAATACGAACCGGAGTCAGGACAGGAGGCAAGCAGGCTGAAGATGGAGTCACGGACCGGAGTGGGAACAGATAGCAATCAGACAGATGAAGAATCAAAATAACTAGCAGGAACTCAAGACCCAGATATCAGGCAGTAATCAGAACCAAGCAGGCAGGCAGGCAGAAATCTGATGACAGACAGCAAAGGTCAGAAACCAGACGACAAACGGCAACAAGCTATTCAGTCAAAGATTCTCGTTGCAAGGCAACGTACAGTTCCTGGAACTTGTTTTAAAACTCCTACCAGCCTCTGATGTCATCAGGGGGCGTGTCCTTCCTACCAGCCTCTGATGTCATCAGGGGGCGTGTCCTTGCATCGATCCTGCCGGCTAAAACAACGTTGATTCTTGCGGGTTTGAGAGGCCCGGGACCCGAGGGACTGCTGCGCTTTAGGAGCAGGTAAAAGCCCGGTCACTGAGGCAGTGACCGGGATCGCAACATACGCATCTTGAAAACTGCCTAATGTGAAATGATAAATTGCCCTGTAAATTAACCCTGATATACAGAGTTAGCCGGCTATGGGCTGGATTGACTAAGGCTTTTTTTCCCATTTTGTGTCTATGGGAAAATGCTTGGTAAATGAGGCCCTAAGCTTGGTTGAGTTAAAGAGCTGTCCTGAAGTTAGCCAGCTAACTAAAAAAGATAGCCACTATATTCATTAATGTGGCTGCACAGTTGAATATGTCTCCAAAGTTAGCCAGATAAATTTAAGTTCTGCTGAATATCCTGACCAAACATTCATTGGCTAACTGTCACACTCATCGCACCAATGAATATTGACCTGCAGTAACAAAGTTAATGATAGTAGCTAAAGACCAAAATAACTCAACTAAGTGTTTAGGGTTGTATCTGCCACTCCATGCAGGTTCTTCCTTCCCCTTTCATTCTGTTTAGGGTTGTAACTACTTTTCCATGCAGATTACTGCATACCTTTTGTTTAGGGTTGTAAATTCCTCACCATGCAGAAAAGTTATCACAAGTAACCCCAGTGTTTATTTCCATCCTCTTGCTACTAGGGATTGATCATCTGTGTTTATCCTACACCCTTTTGAATTCTGTCACCATTTGAGTCTATACCACCTCCTCCGGGAGAGCAGTCCACCCTTTCCATGAAAAAATATTTTCTGTTGTCCTTCCTGAGTCTACTCACTCCCCCCCCCCCCCCCCCCCCCCCCCCCCCCGTTCTTCATATCATGACCCCCAATTTTATAGCTTCCATTCCATTTGAAAGGGTTTTCTTCTTGTGCAGTTTTAGTACTTTTCAGATATTTAAAAGTCTGTATAATCAGATATTTTAAATGCCCCCCCCCTCTATCTCGTCGCTCCTCTATGGTATACATATTTAAGTCCACAGGTCTCATCTCATATGCCTTTTGGTTCAGACCCAGTAGCATTTTGAATATCTCTAGACTGCTTCTATTCCATCTCTTTCCTTTCTGAGATATGGCCACCTAAACTGAACCCAGTGAGACCTCACCAATAGGTCATTGGTGAGGTCTCACTGGGTTCAGGGGCATCATCATTTCTTTTTTCCTACTGGTTATGCCTCTCTATGTAGCCCAACATCCTTACGACCGTAGTCACAACTGGAGTCACATTGCTTTGCCACCTTAGGCTTATCAGACACCATCTCCTCAAGGTCTATCTCCCAATACATGAGCAACAGTCTCTTTCCTCCCTTGCCCCATGACTTACAGGTCGGTTTAAAAAAGGTTTGAGCAAAAATGATAATAGGCAAAAGTCCAACCATCAAACATGAAAGGCCACACATTTCTTCCTTGTACACCATTTCTTTGACCAGCATTTTTACACCAATGACAGCCTGGTTTGTCGCATCCCTGCTCATCTGTACATACTTTTAAAAATAACTCTTTGGGGATTCTCTTTTTCTAGAACCAAACCATTATCCAATAGCCTTTTTTAGAGAAAATATTTTTGTGGATCTTTCGTCTTTCAGTTTTGGGGGTAAGTTTGTTTGCATTTTTATTTTTTATTGTTTTCATTTTTATTTATTTATTTATTTAATTATTTACTTATTTTAAAATGTTTATATACCGCCTTTACAAACAGAGTTTAGTCAAAACGGTGTACAATATCATTGGAAAAAAGCATAGAAATATAAGTATAAAATAATAAATAAATAAAAACAATATTAAAAATGACAAAAAATATATAATATAAAGTAAAAAATTGAGGAGAAAAATAAACAATAATTATCCTATATTACATGTCTTTTTTGACCTCCAACATTCCTTCATTGTAATACACATAATTTCATATATTTCAGATTCAGTTTTCAGACCACATTACCTTTCATATTGTAGATGAGTACCTTATCACCTGTGGGTAAGTTTGTAAACATTAAAGACCATTTTTACATTATTACATATTATGCACATCTTACTTATATATTTCTTAATACCCATGTGCGTCTTTGAAACAATTATAGGTAACCCTTTTAAACATTCACATACTGTTACGCTCCGCTGCCGCAGAAGGCTGCAACCGCTGCTGTTCACCTCTCTTTTAGCTACTTTGGCTCCGTTGGGTGAACTCGCGGCCTCTGCCAGCTACCACCGACCTTCCAGCCTCCGTTCCTAGGTCTATCTGAGCAGCATGGATGCTGCCGTCCACCATCTTACCCTCGGGGTTTCCTAGGCATGCGCACTTGTGCTCCCCGACCTGCTTTAACCACTTCATGGTGGGAACCTCGGGGGCGTCCCCATCAGATGATGTCACTCAACTCCGATATTTAAGCTCGCTAGCCTAGACAGCCAGCGACTTGGCAACTAGTTCACTTGCTGTATCTACCTGCTCTCACTTCTGCATTGCTCTGGTTCCTGCTTCCGTGATATGAGACTATTGGGAACCTGCTTCTCAGGGGCCCTTCCTTGACTCTCGGCTATCCGCTCCTTGGAGGGCCTTCACCCTGACTTCTGCCTGCCTCGCTTTCCGAGGCTTCCTATGGAACTACTACTTGTCTTCAGTCACTGTGAGTACCACGCTGTGGACCCTGTTGTGATATCTACGAGTGCAATGTCTCCGATATACCCCGCTCTGCAGAACATTGCTGTGATATCAATAGAGGAACCCTCGCTGGTGTACCCCACTCTGTGGACCACTACCGTGATTCCCCATCGAGTAACCCTCCTGTGTACCATCTCGACGGACCCAGTGTAACTACAGTGACTGTATTTATCTCCTAGCACCCCCACTCCTTGGGTAGTGCCGCAGCTACTAGGGATGTGAATTGGGTGCCCAATCATTTCCGCTTTCGGGATCGTCTGCCCGCGGGAAAATATTGTTTTCCCGCAGATCCCCATTTTTTTTTTTAGTGAAAAATCGTTTTTCGGGTTAGTGCGCGCTAACTCATGTTAGCGTGCACTAACCCAAAAAACGGTTTTTACAAAACTTTGTGGGGAAAAGTGATCATTTCTTTTTTTACCCGATATATTAACGAATTTAGAAATATCATACGATATTTCAATTCATCAGAAAAATGATTCACATCCCTAGCAGCTACTGCCTGACTCCAGCCATCCAAGCTGAGACAAACGTCAGCATCTGAGCTGTCGTTCTGTGGCCTGTCTCCTGGGGTCACCCTCACTTTCTCCATCTATATCTCTGCTGTATATCATCCCGCATCCGAGACTTCGCCTCCCGATGGTGAGGCTCAGTGGGGCTCCTCCCCTGGGTGGTACCACCTCTCACCTCGGCCAAAGGGCCCACATACTTACAAAATCCTAATAAATACTTTTTATGAATGCTTTTACTAATAAAAACTTTATACCATGCATAGATAATTTTGATAATGGACATTATGTAATTTCCCTTCATATTGGTTCTTATTTATATATTTATATATATTTGTATAGTCCCCGATGTGCATGTCTTGGTTTTGAAATGGTTTTTTCTGATTTCAATTTTTACTGTTTTGTTAGGCTCCTTCCTGATGCAGTCTTTTCAAAACATGGCCCGTGTCGGGGGACCATGAAATCACTGACATGAATGTTTTGGCTTGATGCTGACAATTTGAACTTTTTGCTTGCCTTTAAATACAATAAAGCCTTGAACTTTATGAGCATTGTTTTGAACTTTTGATTTCCTTCCTCTTCTCATTGGCCATTAAAAAAGGTTAGCACAATTTTCTGAAGGACACATGCATTAATCAGGCATGCTTGAGAATTTCCAACCTTTTACTTCTCGTGAAACAAAAAATGGACTTGCTATTGACCCGGATTAGAAAGGATGATGGATTTGATAGATATTTGATCTGAACCAGCATGGCACATCAGGTTTTTATGTTCTCAATGACAGCAATATACAAGCATGTTTTGTGGCCTACAGGGCTATGCACCAAATCAAGAAGAAAAATCCTTCTTTTCTTATAGCTGCAGATGCATTCAAGAAATAAAAATCTGAAGTATTGTCATTGATTATCTGCTTTCATTTAAGGCTGACTGTAAGAATTTAATTGTATTAGGTGACTTCAATATGCATGTAGGTGTTGAACCTTTATCAGACCCCTGTGAAAGGTTTCTAAATTTCATGACAGCTCTTGGCTGCTCTCAAATAGTTAAATTGCCCACATGTAGGTGAGAGCATACGCTCAACCTTATATTTTTAAGAGCGAACTGGATTTCTAATAACTTCTCCCTTCCAGTCAACTAGTCCTGTGGTCAAATAATTATTTGATATCCACTAAAATAAATGTGCCTTCACTGGAAATTAATCAAGATCCTTCCACTTTTAGTCATGTTCAAAAAAAGAGAGGACTGATACAGATAAGTCACGTACAAATTGACTCCCTTCTTTAAATAGTCGGCAATGCCCTAATGTGGAATCAGCAATTGCCTGCTGGCACTCATCTCTTTTATCTGCCTTAGACTCTATTGCACCTATAAAAATTAAAAATTCCACCAGAATGAATTATGCCATATGGTTTAATTGCCAATTAACACTTCTTAAACACCAAATAAGGCAAGCTGAACAAACCTAGAGAAAGAATAAAAATGACACATATATTGAATCCTACCAAGCTGTTCTCAGTGATTATAGGAAAGCTATAGATGAAGAAAAGAGGCAGCATTATACTAAATATATTAATCCAGCCCATTGTGATTATAAGAAATTTTTTATGTTGTTAAATCTTTAGTTTCACCTACACCGGGTACAAATAATAGTCTACTTGTACCTGAAAATTGTGATTCCTTTGCACAATTTTTTACTGATAAGGTAAAGAATTTGGTTGCCACTTTTCAAGGAATTCCCCAGCAGAATATTAGAGTACCACTTATAAAAGAAGGCAACTAGGAAGTTTTTGATCCTATATCTAAAAATGAATTAATTAGTATTATTGGGAATGTACGTGGGGTAGAGAAGAAGCATTATGGGCTATCCTAAAACAAGCTGATGGTTCTTCCATTTGGAATGGTGAGGTCTACAGGTCTTTAAACCAAACTGAAGACCTGGATCGAGATAGGTGAAACATATCCAAAAAGTGAGAAAGAAGGGAGAATTGTTCATTTCGGAGATTTTAAACTGCCAGATGTGGATTAGAGTATCCCTTCTGCGGAATCTACGAGAAGGGGCTCTGCTCAAACAAATGGTAATGGAACCCATGAGGGAGGATGTGATACTAGACCTAGTGTTCACTAATGTGGGATAATGTCTCTAATGTCTGGACAGGTGCCCACCTAAGCACTATTGTATTGATCATCACACAGTATGGTTTGATATCACAAATAAGATACAGAGAATTCACAGGAAGACTTGAGTGCTGAATTTCAAAAATACATACTTTGATAATATAGGGATGTAACTTGAGAAAGAACTAGAAGATTGGGAGAAAATGGGTGAGGGGGAACAACAGTGGGTCAAATTAAAAGGAGCTATTACAAAGGCAGCAAATCTATATATTAGAAAAGTAAACAAATGTACAAGGAAAAAGAAACTGATTTGGTTCTCAAAGGAGGTGGCTGAAAAAATAAAGGCAAAAAGAACAGCGTTCAGGAATTATACAGGATACCAAAAAGAGGAAATCAGAAAAAAATATCTGGTTAAACTGAGGGAGACGAAGAAGGAAATCAGGAAAGCAAAAAGTAAAGTGGAAAAAAGCATTGCCAAAGAGGTAAATAGAGGTGACAAAACATTTTTAGATATATTAGAGAAAGAAGGAAGGCCCAAAATAGTATAATGAAATTGAAAGGTGATAAGGAGCAAGGTGTAGAGACAAATGAAGAAATAGCAGAAATATTAAACAAATACTTCAGTTTTGTGTTCACTAAAGAAGACTGTCCCAGCACTGTTGCTGGTTGACAAAACCATAAATGAATGGGAATGAGGTAGACACAACTCCTTTTACAGAAGTGAATGTATGGGAATTGCTAATACTAAGGAGCTCAGACATGTCCTGGCAGTTCCGCTGAAAGACCAGCTCAATATATCCCAGGAAATAGGAGTGGTGCCACTAGATTGGAGAAGAGCGGTTGTGATCATGCTTCACAAGAGTGGGAGCAGAGAGGAGGCTGGAAACTCTAGGCCGGTTAGCCTCACCTCAGTGATATGAAAATTTCTTCAACTCTTTTTGAATGGCTTTGTTCTTACTTTGAGAACTGTTACCAACAAATTTCAATAAGATGATATAAATCAGCATTGCATAAGCTTGAAATAGAAGTACCTCAAGGTTCTTCCTTGTCTGCAATATTGTTCAACATATGTATGTTTCTTCTTTGTCAGTTTCTGGCTAATTTTGGAGTAGGTTATCGTCTCTAAGCAGACGATGTACAATTTTATGCCCCAGTCTCATCTACAATTGATAATACACTGACTCACATTTCTCAATGGCTCAGTTCCATCAAAGAATGGCTAACCACAGAGAAGCTTTCATTGAATTTTAAAAAGACCGAAATCCTGTTTCTATCCTGCTATTATCCTCGCATCCTCCTTCTCACTTATCATTATTGTGAAATGAAATCAATATTGTTACAAAAGTATGTGATTTAGGTGTAATAATTGACTCATCTCTTTCCTTCAAACCACAAATTAGTACTGTGTGTGATACGAAATGCTATCTACAAACTGAGATTGATTAGACACATTAAACCTTTTCTAGGAGAATGATGTACGTACAATTTTTCATGCATTGGTAATTTCAATATTAGATTAGTGTAATATGCTTTACTTAGGTCTCTCTCAGTCCTCCATCAAAGCATTACAATTTGTACAAAATGCAGCAGCTGGTTTGATAACTGGGATTAGAACTTAAGGTGAATTGTAAAAGCTCAGAGTGCACCACAACAGATTGGACCGGTGGTGCCAAGCGGATTTTAAAATCCGTCCGCATACACACATACTTGCGAATACACACATGAAAAGTTCTGAAAAAGGGGTGGAGAATGGACGAGGTCCAGGCGGGGCATGGGCATGCCTGCATTTCACATTGACGTTTGTGCATAAATAATTACATGCACAGGCACACGCTGGGGTCCCCTGCCGCGTAATTTAACTTCTGCTATGGATGACCTGTAAGTAGTAAAACAAAAATATATGTTGTGTGCCCCCTCCGCGGTATGCCCATGACCGGGCCTACTCACCTTTGCAGCACTGCTCCCGGACCCGGAACATCCTCGCTCATGGCTGTGGGCAGGCGCCTACGCCCCCAAGCACCTACTGCTTCCATGGCTGTTCCAGACTCCTCTGTGGACCTCCTCTACTCCCATGGGGTCTCCCCGTATGGGCCGCGGGGAGACGCCGTTGTCCAGCCTCCTGCGGGCCCTGTCCTATGTGCATGTGCGCACCTCCCGTTCCTTTAAAGGAGCCGTGGTGGGAAAGTAGCCTGCAACCCAGGATAATGACATCATCAGGCCCTGGTATTTAAGGCAGGGCTCTGCCACTAGTACCTTGCCTTGGCAACAGGTCTCCACATTTGTTCATGTGCTCGTTGCCCATCGTCCCTGGTTCCTGATCCTGACTTCATTCCTGGTTCCTGATCCTGACTTTGTACCTGACTCCTGATCCTGACTCCATTCCTGGTTCCTGTTCCTGACCCGCACCTTGGTCCCTTCCTTGTCTCGCTGGACTGACTTCTTGGCTTTGACCCTTGCTATGTTGGACCACGCTCAGGTTTGCTTCTCTGGCTTTGACCCTTGCTACGTTGGACCACACTCAGGATTGCTTCTCTGGCTTTGACCCTTTCTACGTTGGACCACTCTCAGGATAGCTTCTCTGGTTTTGACCCTTGCTATGTTGGACCCCGCTCAGGCTGATTCTCTGGCTTTGACCCTTGCTTCATTGGACTACGCTCTGGACTGATTCTCTGGCTTTGACCCTTGCTACGTTGGACCACACTCAGGATTGCTTCTCTGGCTTTGACACTTTCTACGTTGGACCACTCTCAGGATAGCTTCTCTGGTTTTGACCCTTGCTATGTTGGACCCCGCTCAGGCTGATTCTCTGGCTTTGACCCTTGCTCCGTTGGACTCTGTACCTTACCTTCCTCAGCTGCCTGCCCCGACTCTAGCCCATCTTTGACCATGCCTCTGGTATCTCCCTGGACTTGGCCTCTGAAGCTTCGGCCTTCTTCTATCTGGGTGCCCCCTGTCTTTACCCTGTTCCTGTTGACACCCGGGTCTCTGGATCCCTGCCTCATCCGGACCTACACCGGTCCCCTAATACCTCTGCTGGTCCTCGGCAACCCTTGTGTCTCATCTACTGGGAGTCAGCACACAGAGGCCTGCCAAAGACCAGCTGGCCCCGGCACCGAAGGGCTCAATCTGCGGGGAATGAGGGCTAGAATTGGCAAAGCTCCAGTTGGCCTCTGTCTCCTAGTCAGCTCCGCCTCCCGAAGGTGGGGACCCATAGGGCTTGCCCTATGAGTTGCATCAACCCCACCTCGAGCCAAGGGTCCACCACCAGCGCAACAATATAGGCATATCAGCAGGGTTTTAAAGGAAAGGATAATAGGGGATAAGGGAGGCTATTAAACTAAGGGGGTTTAGAAGTTCTATTCCTTACCTGGGCGAACTGGGAACGAACTGGGAGAACCGGTAATGGAGTCAGCGCGTGTCTATTAAAATCCCCCCATTTATGCGGTAGAAGCAACATTTATGCTTATACGTGTGTGTCCATTTAAAATTGTGCACACGTGTGTACGGTCAGGCTATTTTACAGCCGTGTCCCTGACTGCGGGCCGACGAACGCACACATTTGTGCCCGTTCACCTGTTTAAATGTTACTGACTTTGTAAGCACATTACTCCCATTTTGGTTCAGTTTCTTGGGCTCCCTATATGCTGCCGGATAAAATATGTTGGATTTTTTTGGTATACAAAGCTCTGAACAAACTGGCTCCCCCTTGCTTTAATGCCTTGTTCAAAATATAATGTCCGTCTTGCTCCTTGCAATCATTGTCACAATATTTGCTGTCAATTCCATCTTTCCAACAAATATGCCTTGAGGGAAGCACAGAGAGGGCTTTCTATGTGGCAGGGCCTAGTACGTGGAACTTACTACCTAAGCCATTGAAAAGTGCATCCTCATTAACAACTTTTCACAGAACGTTAAAAACTCATTTGTTTCATCAGGCTTTTTAAAATTAAGTTTAAAATCATGTTATAAAATTGTTACCGGAGCTATTAAAAATGCATTATCATTAATAACTTTCCACAAAATGTTAAAAACCTACTTGTTTCAGCAGGCTTTGTAAAATTAAGTTTAAAATCGTATTATGAAAATGTTTGAAATATTTATAAGGTATGTTTCATAGTTACGTGTCTTGCCCTTATCATAAAATAAGATAATAGACATGAATTTAATAAGTAATTGAGGAAATTTTCTGTAGGATTGCTAATATTTTAATATACAAGGACGCCTTGAGATTTACAGAGGGATTTTTATAAGGGATCTTTTTGAATCTTTATCTTTGTTTAGCTGTTAAGCAAGATATCCGATTTGACTTTAATGAGCTATTGAGGAAATGTTATATGTGTATGTTAACACCGTAATATGCTGGGATTGCACTAGTGAGTCTAAGTGAGTTATGATTTATGTTTCTGGATGAGTTTGATAATTGCTATGGATTGATAATGGGTATTAAAAGGTAGATTTTAAGAACTGCATGCTGGCGCAAATGTGCTTGCATTTACCGGCACGTGCACCTGGACGTGCTGATTTTATAACATGTGCGTGTTTAAGCACACATGTTATAAAATCGGCTAGCAGTGCGTACACGCGCACACGATTTTATTTCGACACGCGCTTGTGCGCACGAATCCCAGCTCATGCGCATAAGGGGGAGAATTTTAGAAGGTACACGTGGCAACGCAATAGGCCTATTTCCCAGTTGCTTCCCGATTTGCCCCAGTAAAGGAGCAGACATCCTAAACCCCCTACCTAACTAAGCTTTTTTTTATTTCACTACTTACACGCTGTCCACGGCAGAAGCAAGTTACGCGGTTGAGGGATCCTGGTGCCTGCTAGAGCGAGTAAGTGACTTCATGGGTGCAGTTGCAGCCCTCCCATGCCCTGCCCAGACCATGCCCATGCCCCGCCCCTTTTTTGTCAAATCTTTTTTATCTGCATACCAGGAGACACGCGCGTGGCTGTGGGACTTTTAAAATCCATGCCGCCTGTGCGTGGCCAAGTCACAAACACATCTCCCAGTTTTGCTGCGCATAGGGCTTTTAAAATTCGCCCTTAAGGCTTTTATAAGAGCACATCAGTGTATTTTATTGTTTTAATGTGTTTAATTTGTTTTTCTTTTAGTTATTTACATTTTTTAATTGTTTTAGAATATGTTCTTTTTAATAGAATGTGTATGTAGCATTATAACTTGACTAGTATTGTAGATAGGCGGGCTGTAAATCTATAAAAAAGTAAATAAGTCCAGAAGCAACAGTGGAAGATGGAAGACATGTGGTGGAGAAATAAAACAATAGAATTCCAAGCTTTTACAGATATTGGGGGGGGGGGGGGGGGGGGTTTGGAATATGATCTATTTATTGACTAAGAAGAGCTAATATCTGTCCAAATTTATCCACTGATGGCTTTCCTCTCCTGACTGAGCACAGTAGGATATTAGCAAGTCAGAAAGAACATTTTGAAACTCAGTTGTGAGAAGAGTGCAGAAAAACAGTAGACTCAGTTGAGCAAAGACCAATTTGCTTCAAACTTGAACACCAATGCTGGCAGAGATTAAAAAAAATGAGTATCTGGAACCGCCAAATGGTAAGGCAGCTGGAACTGATGAAACCTCCACGGAAGCCATTAAACCTGCAGGTCTTACACCCTACAAACCTTGCTGGGAACGTGAGGGTTTACCTCAGGACTTTAAAGAAGCCACTAGTTACCATATACAGTAAGAGCAAAGAAGCTAAACATTGTCATGGCCTTTATCTGGTAAGACCTTCAGCAAGCTAATGCTGAGAGATTCCAAGTTATCGCAGATATTGCACTTCTCGAATCTGAAGAGCGATTTTGGTTTTTCATGTAGTAGCACTGCCATTCTTTGTTTTATGCCAGTTACCAAAGAAAGTTCTTGAACAAATGTATCTCCATTTTTCATCTGTCATTTTCAGTAAGGTGTTCAGCTTTGTTAGCTACTCCGTTCTCTGGTGCCTCCTTGCAAAATTTGGCTGTCCAGATAAATTATCATATACTGCTTTCTTGACAATCTGCAGGCTTATGTATTGGCGGGTACTGACTCATCTGAGACCTCGTCTCTAACACCATGCAGTTAAACAGGCCGGTCCACTTGCCCCCTACACTATTTCCTTCGTTTCTGTCAGGAGTGCTTGAAGTCACCGCATGGCATGCACCATTAGCACAGGGGCTCACCCCAACATGATTTGACAGCAGACTTCTAAATCCCTGCTGACGGAGGGCCAAAAGTATCTTTCAAACAGCAAAGCATGTCAATGACTCTTTTTGAAAGTGACTTGAACTTCTGCTGAATTTCTTTCCCCATGATGCATCTCTTGTGGGCCTCTGTGTTATTGTAAAGAAAACAGAAGTCCTATACCAACCAGTTCCTGGCAGAAATCTATCGCCTCCATCTTAAATAAAACTGACTGACAGACAACTAAATAACGTCAAGTCCTCCTGCTATCTCAGCTGCACACAGTTACCGGCATCAATAAAGAGCTTCCATTACTCTTCATGTCAGTTTCTTCAGTCTGTGCCTGTCTATATAAAAGATTCTGGGAGAGATGGGGGGCGGGATGGATTAAAGTATCTGCAGAATACCAAGTTTACAGAGCTGTTGTGCTTTCTTCTATATTCATTACAGACCTACTCCCCTTATAGTCATCATATTAAAAACTTAATTGCCTGCAACAACATCATTTACATAGCATAATGGGAGTTAAATGGTCCGATACAATTACCAATAATGAAGTAATAACACTAGAACTCTACACAATTTGTAAATATAAAAGAGGTTCTTTTCCACCGAGCATTAAAGATTTCTTTTCCCACTTTGATTCCTATAGGTTGGTGGCATGTAACTGCTTTTGAACGTATTCAAACATTTCAGTGTTGTGACTGAAGTGCGGGCAAGTGTTTTTGGCTTCTTGCCTCTAGTTAGAGTTGACATCACCGTCAGAGTATGCTCATTGTATTTCCTGCCCCCAATTCCGGAAAACTGTATTGTCACAAAGGATACGTTACACGCGCTGGCCGGCTGTCAGGACGCTTCCCCAGGACAGGTAATGGCCACTGTCCCGGCTGGCCCATGCCCTGCCCCTCCCTGCCCAGACTACACCTCCCTGCCCGGCATTTCTGCACATAATAGGGGTTACGTGCGTGGCTGGGCCCATTCTAAAATGCACGCAGTGCGTACAAGGCCCGGCAACACACATAGCCCCTGCTTTTCATGCATGTGGCCCTTTAAAATTGGTCCAAAGGTATTTGTGGAATGCATACTGACTAAGGAAGAGCAGGGGTGATATGATACAGACTTTCAGATACATGAAAGGTTTTAATGATCCATGGTCAACAACAAACCTTTAACCCTGAACTTGGTGGTTGATGAAACAGATAAGTATGGCAAAATAAGTGTGGGAGCTTGCTGGGTATTGTGTCCGTCGGTACCCCGACGCCCCTCTCTCTGCCCTTCCCCCCTCTTTTGTCCACGGGAAGATTGGCTGCCGCGTCATTCTTCTGCCAAAGTCCTCCGGCGTCCCCGGACTGGCTGGACGCTGCAAACCGCCATGTTTTCTGGAGGCCTAGGGGCGCGCGCGGCATGGCCCTGACTGAAGTACCGGCAATTGCGTGAACCTCAGGGGCGTCCCCCGAAGATGACGTCACCCGCGACGAATATATAAGGTCTTAGAATTTGCTAACACATCGAGTTAACATGAGATTGTCTACGGACTCGCTTCGACTTCCTAAGCTACTCTGCCTCCTCGGAATTACTAGGGGTACCCGCTCCTCGGGGGCCTCGCTCTTTCCTTTGTTTTTCAAGTGACAGTCTGGAACCGGTACTCGCTCCTCGAGGGCCCTCGTTCTCAGACTTATTCGGTACTCTCTTCTGCCTGGAAGTCATCACTGCCAACTACATCAGTGAATTACCATCGTTATCTCAGAGCTTTCCCTGGAACCAGGTACTCGCTCCGCAAGGGCCTACACATTCCAACTCTTGGGCTTCTATGAGGCATTGTGTGAGTGCCACGAGCTGGTTCAGTACATGAACTTTGCATATCCTGCCTACTCACTATCAGGCCGATACGGTAAAGTCCGCGGGAGAGCGTTCACCCGCTCTCCCGGCGCGCACACCAGCCAATTGCTGGTGCGCGCGATCCTGTATTTAAATTAGGTGGTGCGGTAGAAACAGGCAAAAGGAGGCGCTAGGGACATGCTAGTGTCCCTAGCGCCTCCTTTTGACCCGGAGCGGCGGCTGTCAGCGGGTTTGACAGCCGATGCTCAATTTTGCCGGCGTCAGTTCTCGAGCCCGCTGACAGCCACGGGCTCGGAAACCAGACGCCGGCAAAATTGAGCATCCAGTTTTCAGCCCCACAGCCGCCGGCCCATTTAAAATGTTTTTTTTTTCTTTATTTTTTTTACCCTTTGGGACCTCTGACAATATCGCCATGATATTAAGTCGGAGGGTGCACAGAAAAGGAGTTTTTACTGCTTTTCTGTGCACTTTCCCAGTGCCGGCAGAAACTACTGCCTACCTTTGGGTTGGCGCTAATTTCTTAAAGTAAAATGTGCGGCTTGGCTGCACATTTTACTTTCTGTATCGTGCGAGCATTCCTAATAGGGCCATCAACATGCATTTGCATGTTGAGGGCGCTATTAGGTGCCGCGGGTTGGACACGCGTTTTCCCCCCCTTACTGAATAAGGGGTAAGGGAAAACGCGCCTGTATATTTCAGTTTCTCTACAGCTAACCCTCCAGGGATCGCTGTTCCAGTATCTGAGGGACTACAGCCCAGCCGGGCATTCCAGCTCACTACTGCCACCTCTGGTGGTTCAGTATACTGTCTAATAAAAGAACTAGTGTGTGTCTGTCTCCATACTCTGAGCCTGACCGGTGGTCCCTCTCGGGATCTTCCCCCCATGGGGGCCTGGTCATCTGCCACAGTCCAAGGATCCACCCACAACTCTCCTAAATAACAACAGATTGCTAATCCCAAGCAGACTGTTAACTCCGAATTGAACAGATTGCTAACTCCATGGATCCGGCACAACTGAATGCCTTGCAGGCCATACCGGGCCTGGCCCAGCGCATTGAGGAGCAGCAAGACACCTTGGAGAAACTTACTGCAGTATTTCATCAGCTACACACATAGAAGGTTCAAGGCACAGCCTCCAACCAAGAAGGTCAGACACAGGAGGTAACTTTAAAGACTGCTGTACCACTAGCGGCTCCAATCCGCTTTTCCGGAGAAATCCAGAAGACCCGGGGCTTTCTGAACCAGTGCTGCATGCCTTTTGCCTTTCAGCCGTCTCTATTTCCTACAGCTCTCTCCAAGACTACCTACATCCTTTCATACCTGGATGGTAGGGCCTTGTCTTGGGCATCTACCTTGTGGAACGCAAGGACTCCATTTTGCAGGACATAGAAGGATTTATGGACTTATTTAAATCTGTTTTCGATAACCCTGCTCGAATATCTGTAGCCGGATCTGCTTTACTGGATTTGAAGCAAGGCAACAGATCATTGGCTGAATTTGCCCTAGAGTTCAAAACTTTTACAGCAGAACTCCACTGGGACCCCAGATGTCTCAAGACTCTCTTTTGCAGAGGCCTGGATAACCGGTTGAAGGACGAGCTGGCCACTTGCCAGACACCTGACTTGCTGGACGAATTAATTGCCTTGGCTACTCGGATTGATCATCGGCTCTGGGATAAGGTGAAGGAACTCCGGCCTAGGGTGTTACCCAGGTTGAAACAGGCCAGTGCTGTCTCTACACCTCGGATGGTTCCAGTAGTCCCTGCTACTGATACAGATGAACCTATGCAACTTGGTCATGGTCGCTTGACCTCCAAAGAGAGAAGATTTCGGAAGAAGCACGGCCTTTGCATGTACTATGGTCAGTCCAGCCATAATGCCTCCACATGCTCCATTCATCCGGAAAACGGATGGGCCTAAGTTCTGCAGGAGGACTGTTCTTAGGCCATACCTCGACATCTCCTCCACTCTCTCTCCCAGTCTCTTTACCCGTTCTAGACCTCTCATGATTTTAAAGACCTCTATCATATCTCCCCTCAGCCGTCTCTTCCCCAAACTGAAAAGCCCTAACCTCTTTAGTCTTTCCTCATAGGGGAGCAGTTGCATCCCCTTTATCATTTTAGCCACTATTACTAGCATCAGTACCGTGGGATAGACTTAGGGGCAGATTTTAAATGTTACGCGTGCGGGGTACATTTGTGCGCGCTACCCAGTGCGCACAAATGTACACCCAATTTTATACCGTGCGCGCGCTGCCGCGCGCATGATATAAAATCCAGGGTCGGCGCGCGCAAGCGAGTGCACCTTGCGCGTGCTGAGCCCAAGGGGAGCCTCGATGGCTTTCCCTGTTCCCTCCAAGGCTGCTCCAAAATCAGAGCGGCCTTGGAGGGAACTTTTTTTTTTACCCCCCACCCCACACACACACCTTTCCCTCCCTTCCCCTATCTAACCTAACCCCCAGCCCTAACTAAATCCCCCCTACCTATTTCTCAGGAGTTAGGCCTGCCCGAGGTAGGCGTAACTTGCACGCGCCGGCTGGCTGCCAGCGTGCCATGCTCCGGCACAGGCCGCTGTGCCAGAGCACTCGGGACTGCCCCTGGACTGCCGCCATGCCCTCGACCCCACCCCCGGACCACCCATTTGGAAAGCCTGGGACATACTTGCGTCCCGGGGCTTAGGCTCGGCACACGCAGGGGTAGGTTTTTGGGGGTTATGCATGTATCTTACGTGTGTAACCCTTTCAAAATCTACCCCTTAGTTTTTGGGTACTTGCCAGGTACTTGTAACCTGGATTGGCCACTGTTGGAAACAGGATGCTGGGCTTGATGGACCCTTGGTCTGACCCAGTATGGCAATTTCTTATGATAACAAGGGGCATGTATTTTGATAATGTATTATGCTAGTCAAAGAATAAAAACATTCTAAAAATCCATATTAAGCATGTTTACAAGACTTGTGAGCTATGCAAGAAACCAGAGCATATTTTATTCAACGCAAGATGTGATTGGTTTTTTTTTGGTTCAGCAAATCTGGTGAATATTATTTGCCAGAACGTTTTCTTAGACCTGAATTTGGATGAATGGAGTCTACGGTTGCTTGTCTTATGACAATAAACCACGTTACTTTGCTATAACATAGAATACCAAAGAATCAGATAATTTTAATCCCTTAGCATGGAGAAGCAATGCTGAATAGGATCATTTCTTCGGCCTCAAAACTGCCTGTAGGGTTCAGGGAACAAAAATTAAAGAAAAGAAAGACATGTTCAGCTCATACAATAATTTGTAATTTATTTGGGGGTGAATTTTCAAAGGCATTACAGGTGTAAAGTTAGCATATACACACGTAAATAGCTTGTACTCATGTACACGCTATTTTACAAACATAAAAAATGTGTGCATAATTTTGAAAGTTAAAAAAAAATGTGTGCATATTTTTGCTTTCATGTGCATATTTACCTGTGCAAAAAAAAGAGTGATGCAAGGATATTCTAGGGCAGGGCTAAGAGTTATGTTCGGAAGCTGCCACTTTCATAAGAGACATACGAGATTAAATGTGACAACTAATTTGGCAATTTAACCACCTGCTAATTGTCTTGCACAATTGATAACAGAGTCGTCTGTCCTCTGGTGAACTGGAAGTGAAGAACTAGGAGGTTCTTGATGACCTAGAGAAACGGTGGGAGGTATTGGCAAAGTGGCTATTTCAATTGCACGCATGTTTTAAAATACACGGACTTCGGTGCCTAGATCAGGGCTTTGCGTGAGCAAGTTATTTTTTTTTTCGCATTTAAAGTATACATGTGTGTAACATGGATAGAGAAAGTATGCACTTTCAGTGCATTGCCTGTATTTGCGTGTTACCAGACAGATGCGTATTTTATAATCAGCACATACCTGATACGTGCAGGTTGTAAAATACTGTAGTATATCTCTGCATGCTCATATACTGGGAAGGAGTTCAGGCTTAATAACCAGAAAGTTCTCAATTACCTAGAGAAGGATTTGGCAAACTGTGGACTAATTGGAAAACTGGTTAATTTCTTCAAAGCATGCATGCTGTAAAATTGGCCAACTTACACGTGTAAATCAGCACTTATTCTAGTTTACTTTCACATGTAAAATATATGCATGTATACATTTAAAGTCCGTGTGTGCAATCCATTGATATATATGGTTTCAATCGGCATTGCATGTATTCACGCATAAGCCTACATACATGCGTCTTTTGCATGGAAGAATTACACACATTTTATTAAACATGTATATGTCACATCCATGTATAAAAAAATACTATAGAAAATATGCACATAGCAACATACACACATAGATTGTGCCACGCATAGTTTGAGAGTTATCCTTTCTAAGTGTAAGCGTGCATAATCTCAATTCTGAACCCTCTCAACACCAAAATAAAGAAACATGTAGAGCTCTAGAAGGTATCAGTACCATTCCCAGAGTGAGATAATGAAATAATGATTTCCAGTAGCATTAACCCAGCCCAATGCTAATGTATACTAATTGTGCTTAATAAATAGCTGCAGTCAGCTAAAAGTGAACCCAGGAGAATAAAGTGTCAAAACACGTTCTCCATTGTATAAATGGTAAATTTGCCTCCTTTGCGTAAACACATTGCATCAGTTCACTTATGTTACTGTGAATGTGTTTAATTTTAAAAGTAAGAGCCCATCTACCACTCATATGTAGATGACATTCAACTTGTGATCCTTCTCGATCCAGACCCAGAAAAAGGAAACAACCTCAATAAATGCTTCGAAAAAAATGTCCTCCTACTTAACCCATAAAAGACTGAAGTACAATGGGTTGGGAAAACAGAACCCCATTTTACCTAGGTGCATATGTAACCCTCAGCAGCCTAGCTCTCCTCTACAGCTAGCAAGCTCAGAGCCCAGGCTATTTAGCAGATTCTGACCTCACCACGGAAGACCAAGTCCTAGCAGTGACTAAAGCAGCTTTCTTCAAACTACACCCACTACACCATCTCCAGCCTTTTCATGAAGACTTGGCCTTTGAAGCAGTCACCCAGGCCTTTGTGATTGTCATGTTTAGGGAAGGATGTGAACCACTGGGCTGAAATGAGCGATGTCTTCGCTCACAGGGAGGAGATCTGTGAGCCTCACCATCAACAGGCACAGTCTCAGTGGTGTGGCACACAGCTAGAAACAGAACCTTTATTAAAATAGGAAGGAAAGTAATGTCCACAGTCCTGGGCAATGGGAGTTACCCAGAATGAGACACAGTGGAGAGGATCTGGTAGTGGCCCGTGGAGCAGGGTACACCGGAGATCCCCTCTGGCGAGAGTAGGCACCTCAGGATACAGATCCGGTAGTATCCCATGGAGCGGGTTATGCCGAGGAATTCTGTAGAATAGATGTTGGTAACAATGCCAAACTCGAATTGAGTCCCATGCAGATGATGAGCAGGAATACTGCAGAGTAGGAATGAAGATAGACTTTCACTGAAGAAGGGAGGTAGTAGCCCGAGGATCAGGGTACGCCACGTAGGCTCCTCAGTTGTCCAGAAATGATGGATGTCTGCAGAAGTACTCACAGTAGGTGGTTCCTGGAGCAAGTAGATCAGAGAAGCAGATCAGTAGTAGATAGGCAGGAAGGCCCTCCGAGGAGCAGATAGCTGTGAATGTGCATTCAGGGAGCCCCTGAGGGAGCGGGTACTCAGAGCATCCAATTGCCAAAGCTGTAACAGGAACAGGAAGTCCTTGAATGAGCAGAGTACAGCAAGATGGAACTCCTTGCTAACTCGAGGAATGCAAGGGCTGGCTCCATTAAATACACTTAGTGGGTTGACGTCATCGGGTGGGGACGCCCTGAGGTTCCCGCCATGACATATTCAAATAAGGCCCTGTGTGCGCGTGCCTAGGTAACTCCAGGTCCAAGATGGTGGCCGGTAGCACCCACGCTGTCCCGGGAATGCCAGAGAGGTTGACGTGAATTGGCAGACAAGGCCATTCTTCCTAGACTAGATAGAGCAGAAAAAAAGAGGTGAGCATGAGAGGTTGCAGCCGTCGGCGATCGACAGGCGTAACAGTGATCTCCCACCTGGATTTCTGCGACTGACTATACATTAGAATGCCCATCAAAATAAACTGGCGACTGCAGCTTGTACAAAATACTGCTGTATGAATGATGACAAATGTAGCTAAATTTGACAAGATCACACCAAACTTAAAGACCCTCTACTTTATTTACTATGCCAAAATTAAAATCCTAACTCTATAAGGCCGTCAAAGGCAATGCATTAATCTCAGCTGCTATCTCACTCTCTACCTGCCTGCCTACCCCCTCTACTTTTGGTCCCAGCCTTCAAGAATTATACTTTATAAGTACCAGGAAGAAAGCCTTCTACGGGCCTGTTCCAACCATCTGGAACTCTCTGCAACCAAATATCAGACAATCCTTATACCTACTAGCCTTCAGACGGCAACTTAAAAGCATTACTCTTCCAAACAGCATTTGGCCAACAGCAGCTGGCAACAGCAGCAATCCTGGCTATAGTCTAAATACTTTGCTAATGACCGCTACATCTTACCAGGAGTAAAGCCAAAATAACCCTGCCAAAAACTATTACAATTACGAGGAATGCACCAGAGATAAAACCTAAACACTTTATCAGGTACCCATCTGGGCCATCCAATCTCTACCAATCTGTGACATCAAGTACCTTAATTATGGATGGCCTCCTTCCACCTCCCAAAACAAATCCTGATACACCGGTACCCTTCTACTCCCTTTGCTGAGATGTTGTTATGATGCTTATCCAGTTGCAGTATTCTATCGATGCTTTGCTAACAATTGCATTGTTACCCTCTCAGCTTCCTCTTGGTTTAATGACTACCATCCCACCAACCCATGCCTTATAAATGTGAGTAGAACCTTAGCTATCACTTATGAATGTATGCTTACTAGGGATGTGAATCGTTTTTTGACGATTTAAAATATCGTCCGATATATTTTAAATCGTCAAAAAATCGTTAGGGCCACGATACAATACCAATTCCCCCGATTTATCGTTAAAAAATCGTAAATCGGGGGAAGGGGGAGGGCAGGAAAACCGGCACACTAAAACCCCCTAAAACCCACCCCCAACCCTTTAAATTAAATCCCCCACCCTCCCGAACCCCCCCCCCCAATGCTTTAAATTACCTGGGGATCCGGCGGTGGTCCAGAACGGCGGCAGTCCGGAACGGCCCCCTCAATAGAATCGTGTTGTCTTCAGCCGGCGCCATTTTTCAAAATGGCGCCGGCTGAAGACAACACGATTCTATTGAGGGGGCCGTTCTGGACCGCTGCCGTTCTGGACCACCGCCGGATCCCCAGGTAATTTAAAGCATTTGGGGGGGGGTTCGGGAGGGTGGGGGATTTAATTTAAAGGGTCGGGGTGGGTTTTAGGGGGGTTTAGTGTGCCGGCTCACGATTTTAACGATTTTTCACGATAGTTTACACACCCAAACGGCAACAATACGATTCCCTCCCCCTCCCAGCCGAAATCGATCGTTAAGACGATCGAGGACACGATTCACATCTCTAATGCTTACGAACTGCAGACTGTAAACAGTAGCTATTGCCTATTATATGTTCATAACATTTAATTGCAAAATGAAATTTCTGTAACACTCATTGAACTCTTTTTGCTGGAAGATTATGAAATAAATGACTGATGATACGCTTTTTTATAAGTTCTTTAGAATACACATCACAAGATGGAGGCACAATGAGAAACAATATATACAAAAACAAAGAGTTCCACTCATGTCTAACGCAGCCTTTTTCCTGGAGCATGCGTGCATTCAAGGACCACGTTTGATTCTAGGGAAGTCTGACTGCTGCACCATTTGTGGAAGGATAACTACTGCCCTATCCTTATTGTTAAGGAATGAGGAACTGGAAGACATGTTTTTTGGAATGGGTTTATTTATATTGGTGTTCTTTGTCATTGTTATATTTGAGTTATTTTAATGATGTACATTTTATGTACTCCATCTTGACTTTTTTAATGTTCAGCATGGATAATAAATCCAAATAAATGAAATACAAATGAAATGTATGGGTCTGAAAAAAAAACCCAACCTGTGGGAATCCTCATGTCCCCCTTGTCATGTCCTGAAAACTTGGTGTGGGTCGGATACCGAACAAAAGTTACACCAAGCAAAAGCGATGTGCATTTGTTTTGTTTTTTTAGCTTTGGCTCATTTTTTTCATTATCAGATCCTTTCTCTTTTCATGGGCTTTTTGGTTCATTTTGTTTTGGTTTTATTCGTTTTGGTTCATTTTGTTTTGGTTTTATTAGTTTTGGAAATTAGTGTGCACTATTTTTCAAACTGAATAAAAACAAAAATTGTGGGGATTTTGGGGAGATGTGTGCATTTGTTTCAGGGTAAAATGAACCAAAATAAAAATGGCCACTTTGGTTTAGATCACTCCTCATTTTAAAGCAAATGCACATCCCTGTTAGAGATACACACACACACATATTTACAAGCACACACTCTCATAAACAACATTATAGGGAGCGCAACTTTCAAAGCCATTTCCATTGGTGAAACAGTGTTTCATCTTTTAGAAAATTTCCCTCTCTAATTGAAAAAGGCCTCTAATTGAGTAGGGGTAAAATCTTATGTCATCAGAATGCAGTGGGTCACCCGGGTCCTGCTGGCCCATCCAAATTTTTAGCCACCAGAAATGCTTGGGCCGCAATTCCCTCCAGGCTAGCTTGCTCTATGCAGAAATTCTGCTGGCCGCACCGCATGCTTCTCTGAATATCTCACAAGCCCTGCAGTTCTTTGCAGGAACACCTGTACCCACTCTGATTTGCATGTCTCAGGAGACCAGCACCAGACATGCAGCGATGCATGGGGTGCCACAGGAGCACTTCCCCTACAGAGAGTAAGCCAGCCTGACGGCAGATAAGGGAGTGGCTTCCTGAGGAAACCTTGTTGAGGAGGGGAGGTCCAGAAGCAGGCTGGGAAAGGAGGGGTTCTGAGGCTGAAGGCTTGCCGGAGAGGTGAGGGGGTGTGGGCTGGAGGGTTCCGTGGTTGGAGGCTACCTAGGTGAAGGGAGGCTAGGGGTTGTTCAGCCTGACTGGCTGGAGGAGGGGGGGGTCAGGGCTGGAGGCTGACTGGCTGGTTGCTGTGCATAGGGGACAGAGAGGGATTCAGGGAATACTGGTTCTGGTTAGGGGAAAACAAGGTACCGCAGTGGTGGTGGTGTCAGGAGGTGTTACGTTGTGGATATGAAGCCCCTGTTTTTCTTCAGGGTAGTGGGGGTAAATGTAATGCAAAACGTCACCACCCATTCTCCACAAGAATAATGACAGTAGCTCGGCAGTTCCAACAGACACCCTCCATACCTCTCAAGAGTAATGATGGGGGCTCGGCTTAAACAGGAAGAAATGCTCGGGGGTATCCCTTCCCCGACCCCTGGATGGCACCCTAGTGGCAGGACCTAGGCATGATGCTGCCCACTGCCCCTTCGGTCTGAATATATGAACATAAGAAATATCATCCTGTGGTAAATGAAGGTTCATCAAGTCCAACATCCTGTTTCTGTCGGTGGCCAGTCCATGTCACAAGTGCCTGGCAGATCCCATGGATAGCAAAAGCTTTTCCTAGTATCCCTGGCTAAGAATGTTTTATGGACTTTTCCACCAAAAATGTGTCCAAATCTCCTTTAAACCCCGCTACGCTCGTGGCCTTTACCATTGTCCACTGGTAACAGATTCCAAGGCTTCATTGTGCATTGAGTGAAAAAGTATGTCCTACAACTAGTCTTCAGTCTGCTGGTTGTTAGTTTCATGGAGTGTCCCCTTGTTTAAATATTATTTGAACAAGTAAATAACTGTCCTTTGTTTACTCCTTCCACTTGGCTCATGATTTTCTAAACTTCTCTTATGCCCCCTCTGGGCCATCTCTTTTCCAAGCTGAAAAGCCCTAAATTGTGTTGCCTCACAGCGTAGGGGGAGCTGTTCCGTCCCCTTCATCATTTTTGGAGCCCTTCTCTTTTCTTTTTCAAGTTCCACTATGGCAGGGGTTGCTAACCCTGGTCCTCAAGAGACACAAACAGGCCAGGTTTTCAGGATATCCACAAATGAATACGTGAGATAGATCTGCATATGTATTTATCTCATGCATACTTACTGTGGATATCCTGAAAACTGGGCTTGTTTGTGGCTCTCGAGCACCGGAGTGGGCCACCCATGCCTTATGCCTTTACTGAAATGGGGCGACCAGGACTGCGCACATAATATTCATGAGACAAAACAGAGGCAATATGATATTTCCATTTTATTCTCCATTTCTCTTTGGATCAATCATAACATTCTATTTGCTTTTTTTGACCACCGCCGCACAGTGAGGACGTCAATGTATTGTCCACAAGGACTGCAAGATCCTTTTCCTAGGGAGTGCCTACTAATACAGAAGTCAGCATTGTGAACCTGTAGTTGTGATTATTTTTACCTAAGTGACATATGTGCATAATTTTATAGTTTTCCACCTTAAATTTAACCTTCCAGTCAAGCTCTTAGCCTTGCAAGGTCCTTCTGCATTTCCTCACAAGGTGCTGCTATTTTAATAACTTTGAATAATTTTGTGTCATCTATAAATTTGATCACCTAGCTCTTTATTCTCTTTTCTAGATCTTTTTTTTTAAAATTTTTGTTTTTTGGAGTCAAAATACATCAGTATATGCAAGAAAGATGGAGGGCAGGAGGAGCAGGCCTGAAAGGAGCAGCAAGTGTGGCAATAGAACAGCAAGGCACTGAGGGAAAATGTGTGGGAATTGGCTCACTATAGATGTGCACTCAGTCCCCCTAACACTCACATTGAAATCCAGGGAAACCAAGCAAAGGGAAATTTATTTTAAAGAAGAAGTGCTAGAGCAATCTTAACAAACGAAATAGTAGCAAATCACTGTGTCCTGATGGTATTCACACCAGAGTCATGCAAGAACGCAAATATGAAATTATAGATTTCATACTGATAATCTGCAACCAATCATTAAGATCTGCCTCTATTCCTGAGGGCTGGAAGTTAACCAATATTACGCCAATTTTCAAAAAAGACTTGGTCATACTTCCTCCTCTTTGAAATGTTTGTATTGGCTACCACTCAGGGCTGGTGCAAGAGTATTTAGTGTTCTAGGCAAACTTTCAGTCATGAACCCCCAAATGTACCTACTGGCATCAGTTCCAACACAATACTCCCTACCACAGGCACCAGTGGCTCCAGCACACTGCCCCCTTCTTTGATATTACGGGCTCTGGCATAGTATCCCTCTGGGACACATGCTGGTAGGATTCTGCCACTGCCAAGCTTTTGGTGCTCTAGGCGACCACCTAATTTTCCTAATGGAAGCACTGACCCTGCTACTGATCACTTTTGGAGTGAATTTTTAAATTTTGACAATTGCTCAAAAAGTGATTTATGGTACAGGCTTGATATATCTGAAAGACAGAATTCCTGTTGACAGCAATAAAAATTATAAATTAAAAAAAAAAAAAAAGAATTAATGGGGTCAATTTTCAAGGAGTTTAGGTTCCTAACCTTTGGAGTTAAGCTCGCTAAATTGGCCCTTTCGAAATTTTACTAGGGATGAGTTCCTAAATGTAAGCTAATTTCAATAGGCTACTAAAAAGTGGGTGGCTACAGGGGCGGAGTTCGGCGGGGAAAGAAAGTTAGGAGCTTAGCATTGATTTTTCGGAACCAGGCACTTAATTTAGGAGCCAAAATCTAAGCAAATAAATAGCAGGCCTAAATTTAGAAGTCTAACTCTTAACCCCCTAAGTTTATTTGAATTTTCAGCTGAAAACTTAAGCACCTAATTTAGGCCAGGATTCATCATTCCGTGCAGAATGATGAAACCTGCGCTAAAGGATGGGGGGGGCAAAGGAGGGGGCGGGTGGGCGATAGCCTGCAGCTGATCGCACCATGGTGCTGCAATTTCGCCAACCACAGTATGGCCGGCTGCAGGCTATTGTGGGCATAGTGCCACCGTAAAAGATGGTGCTATTCCCCTTGCTACTGCCGGCGATAATGTTCGAAACTTTATCACCGGCAGCAGTGCCGCCACCGACTCCTCCCTAACTCCGCCCCGACTCCTCCCCTCCCCCTAATTTTAATGTTACCGCCGCGAAATGGCCCTTTTCACATGAAATAGGACCTTATCACGTGCATTAGGCCTTAACGCATGCAATAAGTGCTTAGAAAATAACCCCCTTAAAGACCTAAATTTGGGAGCTCAGCTTTATTTTTAATATCTGCCCCAAAATTTATAATCCACAAAGTCTTACATTCATCTCAAGATCATTTACTAGTTGTTCCTTCCTTGTCTGAAGCCAAATTGGCATTTCCCCTGGAGAAAGCCTTCTTGTAAGTCAATCCACATTTGTGAAATTCTTTTCCCAGAGAGCTCAGAGGATTAAGAACATAAGAACATAAGAAATTGCCATGCTGGGTCAGACCAAGGGTCCATCAAGCCCAGCATCCTGTTTCCAACAGAGGCCAAACCAGGCCACAAGAACCTGGCAATTACCCAAACACTAAGAAGATCCCATGCTACTGATGCAATTAATAGCAGTGACTATTCCCTAAATAAACTCGATTAATAGCCGTTAATGGAATTCTCTTCCAAGAACTTATCCAAACCTTTTTGAACCCAGCTACACTAACTGCACTAACCACATCCTCTGGCACCAAATTCCAGAGCTTTATTGTGCGTTGAGTGAAAAAGAATTTTATCTGATTAGTCATAAATATGCTACTTGCTAACTTCATGGAATGCCCCCTAATCCTTCTAATATTTTTCGAAAGTGTAAATAACCAGTTCACATCTACTCGTTCAAGATCTCTCATGATCTTAAAGACCTCCATCATATCCCCCCTCAGCCGTCTCTTCTCCAAACTGAACAGCCCTAACCTCTTCAGCCTTTCCTCATAGGGGAGCTGTTCCATCCCCTTTATCATTTTGGTTGCCCTTCTCTGTACCTTCTCCATCGCAATTATATCTTTTTTGAGATGCGGTGACCAGAATTGTACACAGAATTCAAGGTGCGGTCTCACCATGGAGCGATATAGAGGCATCATGACATTTTCCGTTTTATTAACCATTCCCTTCCTAATAATTCCTAACATTCTGTTTGCTTTTTTGACTGCTGCAGCCTGTTGGCAGGCAGAGTGGGATGAAGGCCGGAGGCTGGCTGATGCTTCACCAATACCAGCCCTCGTTCCCCGTGGGTTGAACCCTGGGGCCAGCTGGACTTAGGTGGGCCTCCGTATGTCATCGTCGATGGAAGGATCGAGAGGTCAGCCCAGAGGTGGCAACAGAGAAGAGAAGAAGTCTGTACTGGATGAGGCGGAGTCCCAGAGACCCGGGTGCCAATAGAACCAAAGTCAGAAAGAGGGCGCCTGAACAAGAACAGGCCGAAGCCTGAATAGGCCAAGTCCAGGACATAGATTGAAGAAGCATCATAGGGCAAACTGGAGTTAGGGCTGTTGGCAATCTGGAAGCAGTGGCAAGCAAGACTGAGGTCTGAATGAGGAGAGAGTCAATAATGTAGACAGGCAATACAGAGGTCCAGGTTTGGAGAGAGGCAATAGAGTAGTCAGGGAATGCAGAGGTCCGGGCTTGGAGAGAGGCAATAGAGTAGTCAGGCAATGCAGAGGTCCAGGCTTGCAGAGAGGCAATGGAGTAGTCAGGCAATGCAGAGGTCCGGCTTGGAGAGAGCAATAGAGTAGTCAGCGATGCAGAGGTCCAGGCTTGGAGAGAGTCAACGGCGTGGTCAGGGCAAAGCAGAGGTCCAGTCTTGGAGAGAGGTCAACGGCATGGTCAGGCAAGCAGAGGTCCGGGCTTGGAGAGAGCCAACGGCGTGGTCATGAAAGCAGAGGTCCGGGCTTGGAGAGAGTCAACAGCGTGCTCAGGAAAAGCAGAGGTCTGGGCTTGGAGAGAGTCAACTGTGTGGTCCGGCAAGCAGAGGTCCGGGCTTGGAGGAGAGTCAACTGTGTGGTCCGGCAAAGCAGAGGTCTGGGCTTGGAGAGAGTCAACAGCGTGGTCAGGCGATGCAGAGGTCCGGGCTTGGAGAGAGTCAACTGTGTGGTCCGGCAAGCAGAGGTCCGGGCTTGGAGAGAGTCAACAGCATGGTCAGGCAAAGCAGAGGTCCAGTCTTGGAGAGAGTCAACGGCGTGGTCAGGAAAAGCAGAGGTCTGGGCTTGGAGAGAGTCAAACTGGTGTGTCTGGCAAAGCAGAGGTCCGGGCTTGGAGAGAGTCAACGGCATGGTCAGGCAAAGCAGAGGTCCAGTCTTGGAGAGAGTCAATGGCATGGTCAGGCAAAGCAGAGGTCCAGGCTTGGAGAGAGTCAACTGTGTGGTCCGGCAAAGCAGAGGTCTGGGCTTGGAGAGAGTCAACAGCGTGGTCAGGCAAAGCAGAGGTCCGGGGCTTGGAGAGAGTCAACTGTGTGGTCCGGCAAAAGCAGAGGTCCGGGCTTGAGAGAGTCAAACAGCATGGTCAGGCAAAGCAGAGGTCATAATCTGAGGAGGCAATCGAGAGTAGGTTAGGAATCAGGAACACAAGAACGAGGAGAACCAGGAAACAGGAGTCAAAGAGGATCAGGAACCAGAAACAAAGGAGAATCACCAGGAGGCAATGAGTACACAACCAGCGTGGAGACCTGTTGCAAAGTCAATCTTTAGGAGCGGAGCCTTAAGTACCGGAGCTCCACTGACGTCATCATCTGGGGCCATGGCCAGGTTCCCACCACAGGCCCTACTTAAGACTTAATGATGAGGACCGACGTGGAGCACAGGGACCTTCAGCTGAGCCGGAGGCACCGGGAAGCCCACCGCCGCCAGGGGACAAGGAACCAGGCGCTGGATTCATCTGAGAGAGGTGAGAGGGCTGGGCTTTGGGTCTACCGCAGCGGCAAGCGTAACAGATCCCAAATCCTGCTTCCCTTCTACTCTATGTACACCTACCTCAATCCCAGAACCTCCCTCCTCTTCCCATATTCAAGATTCAATCCTGGTCCTCTCATTTCATTTTCTCCTGCCCCATTCCTGAGATCTCCTCCTCACCCAATTAAAAAAAAAATTGTATTGATGCAGCCAGGGTTGGAAAACTACTTTATCTTTATAATGAGATTCAAAACATGGATATGCTTTCCATTGTGCTTTACAAGTTTTAAATTGTTCGCCACAGAATCTACCCCCAGTTTGCCACAGGAAACAATAGGTCTGTGACTTTGATTCTGTTGTTCGACCTTCTTGAGGGTGGCAGTAGAAACAGTGCCTTAGAGGTGGCAAAAACCTAAATCTGTTACCATCAGTGTTTCACATGCTTGATTCATGCCTTACATTTTCCATGTGAGCTGAATCTGCAGAAGAATCAAGTTGAGCTGAACAAATGTACTTTATACCTTAGAGTGTGTGAACAGCATTGCACGAGGCTGATCCAAAGAAGAGAATTACCCACACTACCAATACCACTACCACCATACACACACACACCTCCACTCTTATCAAACACATTGGACAGATATAGGGGAGGCCAGCCAGACTTTTAACTGTGTGGTTTGTTCATAATATCCTTAGAAAATATGCTGCATTGTCAATGGCCAAACACAAACAGCCTTCTCCCAGGGTCATATTTCCGACACAGGATACTGGAGCGTGAAATGCCAAGCGTGACAAATGAACGACTTTTTCAATGTTTCACTGCCAAATGCATGATCCCTCTAACCAGATAAAGACAAACCATTCAGAGCTAGGAACAGTAACCTATCAACCGTGGTACCAAGATCGCCATTAACTTTCTCCTGAGACAATCAAAGACGGCTTCCCTACTTTCTATTTCCTGTGTTCTACAATCTAGGAGGGGAGGTACCTTCACTTTAAAGGGATCTTATCCCACTTGAGATTAAACGATGAAACCTGTATAATAATTTTAGAAAACCTTCGACTGGGACATATTTTTTTCATCAGGGAAACAGCAAGAATGATAGCTGCTTAGGTAAATAAAGCTAAGCGTTCATTAATTGCCAGCCTGAAACCATGCCCTTTGTTTCTCAGATAGAGGGCATTCATTTGCAAGGATTACTTTATATTTTAATTGGAAATTGTATCTTTTTAGCAGCATTGCCAGGAGCAATTAGTAGCTCTAGGGAGCCTCCAATTTAATTTAAACTAAATATCATTCACATCGCCGTGTCATTTTCAGAGATGTTTGTCATGCAGCATGGAACAAAGATGACGCATTTGCAGAAACTTAGCAAAATTTGAGGAAACAGTATTGGAATTTACTTTAAAAACTCATTCTCACACTGCTTGCTTCATATCGCACAGAGCTTGTCTGTTTGATATTAATTGGCAATCAAATCTTCTAGAGGACCAGGACTAAATGATAAAGCTATAATTTTAGGGCCAGGGGATTAATGAATGAAAAACTATCAAACCATATACAGCCACCCTTACATTTTAAATTATGAATGCATGAAATGTCTATGAATGAATTATTAGGCGTGAGCTAGAGCGTGTAATGAACAAGTTATAATTCAGTACATCATCGCTGTTTTAAAAATGCATATTATTTGATATGTAGTTAGCATTACATGAAAGTAGATAGGAAGTTAGTCAGATAGCCGATAAGTCCTAAAAACAGTGCCAGTAAATATATAAAGCCATCTGATATGCTCTACATAACAAGTCATCAATTGTTCAGGAAAACTGGTGAAGGATTTATTCAAAACATCACGGTCTGCATTCTGAGATTCATGGTTCTGGAGCTGCATGATACGGGAAGTTTTATGATTCAGGACTCTGAGAATGATTTAGGACAAGTACTGAGCACCCCAAGCAGTTTCTTTGTACTCTACATAAGGATTAGCTTCCTGTTGTCAGTCAAAGGTAGCTAAGTCAAATGACTTGAACTGAAAAGAATGGAGTTTGCTTGGAAATCTGAATCACTGCAATAAGGATAATCTAAAGAGATTTAATTCTAGCAACCGGGCACTGAGCCCCAAAATGGTCAGATGGATTAGAGACGGAAAATGTCAGAATGCCCTCTGTCTCGCTCCATGGTGAGACCACACTTTAAGGTACTGTGTGCAATTCTGGTTGCTGCTGCATCTAAAAAAAATAATATAGTTGCACTGGAGAAGTACAGAGAAGGGCGAACAAAATGATAAAGGGAAAGTGTTCGGATTCTGAGGTATCAGATGGTGTGTGAACCCTGGGCCGAAGTGAGAGGTGGTACCGCCCACGGGGAGGAGCCCCCGTAAGCCTCACTCTCGGGAGGCTTGGTCTCAGCTAAGGAAGGCACAGAAGGAACAGAGTCTTCATTAAAGAGATAGAAGCTCTACCCGTGGAGCAGGAGGTGCCAGAGAGAGTTGGTCACACTGGCCCTGAGACACAGGGTCAATGGGATAGGTAGTACCCTGAGGAAATACCTCTGTAGCGCTGGTAGTAGTCTGTGAAGCGGGTGCAACGGAGAGATCTCTCATAGAGATGATAGTGGCCCACGAAGCGGGGTACACCGAAGAGGCCTTAACGGAGATGGTAGTGGCCCACGGGGCAGGGTACACCAATGATGTCCTCGGTAGAGATGGTAAAGCCCGCAGATGCAGATGGTCCTTAGAAGAGGTGATAGCGGCCTGCAGAGTGAGGAGCAAGGTCAAGGTCCAAGGTGGAAGTAGTAATGGCCCGCAGTGTGGGCTACACTGGTGAGGGTCCTCAGTCGGTCTAGTAGCGGTCCGCAAGACAGGAAGTATCTGGAGGTTTTCAATAGCGTAGCAGAGCAGGCACTTCTGGTGGAGTTCTCTGTAGCGAAGGTAATGGCCCTCAGCGGGGGGTACACCCAATAGGCACTTGGTAGGTAGGGAGTGATCCGCGGAGCAGAGTACTCTCAAAAGAGCAAGTTGGTTCCAGGAAGCCCCGGGGAACAGAGCAGGCGGAGTTCCAGGCATCAGGCCCTCCGAGGAGCAGATAGCCAGGATGAGAGAGAGGCCCCCGAGGAGCGGGTACCTGAGTCACCCACGCCTGAACTGGAATCTGGAACGCATGGTCCTCAGAAATCGAGGTGGAAATAGCAAGGATGAGACTCTTTGCCAAATCGTCTTCAGAGAGGGCCAGCAGGTTAAAATATCCACAGATCCTGACATCATCGGGAAGGACACCCACGAGGTTCCCGCCATGACGTGGATAAGACCGGTCTGTGTGCGCGCGCCCACCTAGAGGGACCTGATGGCAAGATGGCGGTTGGCGGCGCCTGTGCCGAACCGGGAGGCCTGGAAGTGGTAGGCAAGTCGTAGATAGCTAGCGGAGGCTGCCAATCTACCCTATGGAGTCAGAGGAGTGAAGAAAGAAGTGAGCAGAAGTGGTTGCATCCGTCTGCGATAGACGGGCGTAACATTACTGGCATTAGCAGCATGGGATTTATTTGCTGTTTGGGTATTTGGCAGGTACTTGTAACCTGGATTGGCCATTGTTAGAAACAGGATGCTGGGCTTGATGGACCCTTGGTCTTATCCAGTATGGCATGTCCTTATGTTCTTAACTGTTTGACAGGGGGCCCTGATAAATTGTCTTCTGCCAAGAAAGAAGGGTGATTACTGGACTGCCATAGGGACCAGCCCTTTTAGGCACTCGACACAGGCATTTCTCCCATGTTCAAGCAGTATTCTCACGAGACACTTGAGAGTAAAGATATGTTTTAAAACACTCCAGTTAAAATGTTGTGCTTTGGAGGTTATCTTTGTTCACTTCCAAGTTCATCAGAGAACCTATGAAAGGACATCCTTAGATATAAGACTCTCTGAGTTTACAATGTGCAATTAAAAAATTGACACCTTTCCATTGATATTCTGGTATCAAACTTGATTTACTCTACAAGTGGATCTGCAAGTGGAATCACTAAAATAAAAAAAGCCACCTTATTCTCAGCCCTTTGTGAAATTTTCCAAGACGTGCTTCAATGATAGGATTGAAACATATATATATGCTACAAATCCCCCTGATGAAGCTGTTCCAGTGAAACAGTGGCCTCTGTTGGGGAATTTTTTCTCATACACTGTGTGCATACTTTGTATCTACAAATGTGATTGGGAGAAACCCTATATATTGTATCTATAGGCAGTTTGCAATGTCCTTTTATTCTTTAGTATGTATAATTGAGGTATGTATATTATATGTTTTTTAACTGTATAACTGTTTCTCAGATAATTGGTGAATTTTGGGTAGTGAGGGTTCTAGCCTTGTTTAATCTTTGGTGATAGAAAATCTCTCAAGGAAATTGATATGTAATAAAAGACGAGGCTTAATACAGTACACCACATACCTGTGTCACAATGAATCATACATGTTATCAGGAGCACAGTATACACTGTCAGGAAGCAGAATTTAAACCAGAGCTAGGTTGTTTTGGCGCGAAAACCGCATCAAACACAGGCACAGACCATTACCCAATTACCCACCATTCCTTTGACGTCATGCTTAAACTCAAATAAAGTGATGCCATTCAAGCTCCTGATAACATGTATGATTCATTGTGACACAGGTATGTGGTGTACTGTATTAAGCCTCGTCTGTCCTTGTGTAGCCTAGACATTATACTAAGGTCACGTTTTGACTGTCCTTTGTTTACAGATATTGTTAAATATCCCCCCGAAGCAGCTGGACAGGCGAAACACGGGTCTGTGTCGGGGATTGTTGCTAAAATGTGTGGCAAAGCACTGTGCCGTCAATGCAAGGAGTTACCGTATGAATAATAAACTTCTTTGATTTGGAAACAGTGATCTGGAAAAGTTTTGTGTGCGCTTTTTGGTGCCTGGTGATAAATTGTTAACTGTGCCATTTCTAGACACACCCAACCCAACTGTCTCATCAATGATATAGAGCCAAAAACTGTGCACACTACTATCTAGGGATGTGCATTCGTTTTCAACGAATGTGCAATCCGCTATGAATAGGTCCCTGTTCGTTTGATTCGTGGGTCCACAAAACGCATGACGATCCCCCACGAATGAAACATATCATATTAGTTTCATTCTTTTGGTTCGCGCTTTCTTAGCAGCCGTTGAAATAGGAAACAGACCATGTGGGAGAGTATCCATAGCAACAACCAGCCTTTCCTGTGAGTCATAAGTGACCTCACAGCCCTGTCATAGAGTGGGTCAGACAGGTTGGCAAGGAGACCAGAATGCCAACATATCAGAGCGAAGCATTTTTTCTAATTCAGCCAATCGCTGCTCTCAGTGCTTTGTGATGCTGTTCCTGCTGTATTTCTACCTTAACCCCAGCATAGCATGCTGCGCGCCACGCACTTTCTCTTGGCTTTTGTCTGAGGAGGTTGCAAATTGCTGTACTCAGAGCTAGTCTCTGAGTTTATAGTTTATAGGTTTATAGGTTTATTTAGTGCCTCAAATCTGTATTCAATTGCTATTGCTTGCTACTTGATAGAATTTCCATTGAAAAATATATTTGTTCGTTCGTTTTTGCTGCTGTGCCAGCCAGGCTTTTTTTTTACCATACTTTTTTTTTATTGAACTCATAAGAACATAAGAAATTGCCATGCTGGGTCAGATCAAGGGTCCATCAAGCCCAGCATCCTGTTTCCAACGAGGCCAAACCAGGCCACAAGAACCTGGCAATTGCTGTCTCTCCCACTGAAACAGCTGCCAGCAGGTGGCATTTTTCTGCTGATCTTACCCCCGGGGTAGGTTGCAGGAGGGTTTGGGTGGTATGGGTGGGAGATAGTGTGAGAGTTGCAGTGGCTAGTCTGGGAATTGGTATTTTCAAAGAACAAGCAGCATCACTGTAGGAATTGGGCTTGCTCAGGGCTTCCAGTCTTTTCTCTCTGTGTATATGTAGTTTTCCACACTCACATATATTGGTACAGAGGTGTTCAGTCACCAATAAAGAAATAATTCTTTTAATTGAAATCCCTTAGTGCACAGGTGGAAGGCTTTCTGGAATAGCCAAGTTTTTTAGGCTCTTCTGAAAGACTGGGTGGGGGTTCTAATCTGAGTCATCTGGGTAGTTTGTTCCATAGTGAGGGGCCAGCTATGAGATGGAGCATTCTCTGGTTGTGGTTATGGTGGGCCAGTTTGGTGGAGGACATTGTCAGCAGGCGGTGTTCTTGATCGAAGGTCCTCTTTGAGAGTCATGAGGATGGAGGGGTCCTTTAGCCATTCAATCTTCTCATTGTTGATGGTCTTATGCAAAAGGGTTAGGGCTTTGTATGTATTCTGTGGGTTATGGGGCGCCAGTGGAGGTCTTTAAGAATGGGTGTGATGTGGGTGGAGCGTTTGTTTGTGAGAGATCTGGCTGCTGCATTTTGCAGTAGTTGAAGAGGTTTGAGGGAGGCTGCAGGGAGCCCGAGGAGGAGGGAGTTGCAGTAGTCCAGCTTGGAGAATACGAGGGATTGCAGTACTGTCCGGTAGTCTTGGTGTTGAAGAGGAAGGGTTTGAGTTTTTTGAGGACTTATAGTTTGAAGTAGCCCTCTTTTATTGTTGCATTGATATGTTTTTTTAGGTTAAGTTCTGAGTCTAGTGTGATTCCTAGGTCTTTTACTGTGGATATGAATTGGCTGTTTGGTTGTGTGGTCGGGAGGTCTTAAATGTTCTTTGTGGAGGGTTTGTTTGTTATGTATAGTATTTCGGTTTTCATGTGGTTGAGTGGGAGCGATATCTGAATAAGGAGGTTTTTTATTTGGGATGAGTTGGACTCCCATTGTAGTAGGGTGTTTTGGATGTTCTCTTTCATGGGGAGGAAAATTTGTACATCATCTGCATAGACGTAGTAGGAGAGGCCCAGGTTGGAGAAGAGTTTGCAGAGGAGGAGCATGTATATATTGAATAGGGTGGAGGAGAATGATGATTCTTGTGGTACGCCATGTGAGAGGGGGAATTGTCTTGATTTGCTGGTATTTATTCTTACTTTATAGGTTCTGTTTGATAGGTAAGAGCCAAACTATTTTATGGTGGTGTACCTAGTCCAATCTCCCTTAGCCGGGCTAGTAGGATATCGTGGTTGATGGTATCGAAGGATGCCGAAATGTCCAGAAGTATCAGTAAGCTAGGAGTGACCGGCATCTAGAGCGCTGTGTCTGCAAGGGATAGTATGAGTGTCTCGGTGCTGAGTGACTCCTGAAGCCATATTGAGTGGGATATAGTATTTTATGGGTTTCCAGTTGTTTCGGAGAGTTGGTGGTTTATGAGTTTTCCCAGGATCTTCGCCATGAAGACAGAATTTGAAAGGGGTCTGTAGTTTGCTGGGTTGGAGGGATCCCATTGAGGTTTTTGAGTATGGTTTGATTTCGGCACATTTTCAGGGCTTCAGGGAAGATGCCTTGTTCGAGGGTTATCTTATGTCTGCAATTGGGTCTGGCTATGGTTTCGGGGATTAGTTTAAAGGTTTTGACGGGGAAAGGGTCGAGGGGGGTGGGAGGCGGGTTTATTTTTTGTATCATTTTTTTTAACTTCAGTTGAGGCTAAGAATTCGAAGTTGGTCCATGTAGAGGTTTTGTGTCAAGGTTTAGAATTTCCTTGCTTACTTGGGGGTTGATGCTAATAATTTTGTGATTTTATCAGTGAAGAACTGGGCAAGTTCTTCACATGCCTTTGGGGGGCTTTCTGTTATTGGTGGGTTGTGACTTGGTTGCGTCAGTTTGGAGACTGTTGGGTCTTTGCTGGAGCATGGTTTAGGGAATTGGATGTATTTTTTGGTGTTATAGGTTTCCATGTGGTTGGTTTTCAGTTGGAGTATGGTCTGAATAAGTTTGTGATCAGACCAGGGAATGCTGGTTGCTGTGGGTGGACTGTTGGTGCATGATACATTGTCATTGATAAATATGAGGTCAAGGGTGTGGCCTGATCTCTGGGTCAGTGAGTTGATTATTTGTTTGAATCCAATTGCTGTCATGGTGTCCAGGAGGAGTTTGCATGGGGGTGGGTTACATTCCATTGCCTTCAAACTGTCAGCTGCACAAGTGTTGTCAGAAGATAAATCAAACAAAACAAATTTTGTACTATATTAATTTATTTATTTTTAACTTTTATATACCGACATTCTTGTATCAAATACAAATCATACCGGTTCACATTAAAACAGGAGATTCAGGAAATAAGTTTCCTTTGTCTAATACATTGAACATTTATAGCAAAGAAATTGTTAACAACGAATAAAACTAAAAACATAGAGAAAGGTTAATTGAAAGAGGAAGAATAATGGAATTTAAAAATAAAAAGGTAGCACAAAGGGATGCACGAAGGGGTGCACAAAGGGGAATGCCCCTTTGGCGCGCGACGCCTGGTGGAATGGCGCCGTTTACCGGATCGCCGCTAGGCGTGATGACGTCAGGGGGGCGGATCTCCTCATCGCTGTTTTCCTCTCATCGTTCTCTGTGAATTTTTCAATTTTTTTTGTCTTTTTTTCTCTTCAGAGCTAGCTTTTTTGAGGGGCAGCCCATCAGCATCATGAGATGCTGAGGGGCTGCCCCTCCGCCACAAGTGCCTGGTGGAATGGTGCCGTTTACTGGATCGCCGCTAGGCGTGATGACGTCAGGGGGGCGGATCTCCTCGTCGCTGTTTTCCTCTAATCGTTCTCTGTGAATTTTTCAATTTTTTTTGCTATATTACTTTATTACTACAAAGTGCAGCCAGAGTCATACTCTTATCTCTGTGGAATGCTACAATATCTCTTTAACAGTCAACTGTGTCTCCTTTGACATAGTAACACAGTGAAAAGTTCTCAAGAGGCATCCACCATCCTGTCCATGAAGAAATATTTCTTAATGTTGGTTCTTCTGAGTTGTCCTCCCTGGAATTTCATTATGTGTCCCCTAGTTCTTCTGATTTCTTTCCAATGGAAAAGGTTTGAAGTTAGTGCATTGTTAATACCTATTGGGTATCTGAAGGTCTGTATCATATCTCCCCTGTACCTCCTCTCCTCCAGGGTATACATATTTAGTTCCTTCAACCTCTCTTCATAAGTCATTTGATGGAGACCCCCACCATTTTGCTTGCCCTTCTCTGGATCACCTCCATCCTGTCTCTATCCCTTTTGAGATATGGTTTCCAGAACTGAACACAGTACTCCATGAGAGGCTTCACCAAGGACCTGTAAAGGAGATTACAACCTCCTTTTTCTTACTGGTTATTCCTTTCTGTATGTAGCCCAGCATTCTTCAGACTTTAGCTATCTCCTTGTCACATTGCTTTCTCTATCTTCAGATTGCTAGCCACTATCATCCCAAGGTCCCCTCTCCTACTCCATGCACAACAGCCATTCACCCCCCAATCCCATACAGCTCTTTTGGATTGCCGCACCCCAGATGCATGACTCTACACTTCTTGGCATTGAATCCCAGTTGCCATATCTTTGACCACTCTTCCAGCTTCCTTAAATCGCATCTCATTCTCTCTTCTCCTTCCAGCATGTCCACTCTGTTGCAGATCTTAGTATCATCCGCAAATAGACAAATTTTACCTTCTATCCCTTCCGCAATGTCACTCGCAAAGATATTGAACAGGACTGGTCCCAACACAGACTCTTGTGGCACTCCGCTTAACACCATTCTCTCTTCAGAGTAGGTTCCATTTATTATCACACGCTCACAGATAAGGCAATGCACACTGGATTTGCAGTTCCCAAAAAAATTGTCTCTTTATACAAAATCAAACAGGAGAAGAAAACAACTGCATAACAATCCAGATGTGTTCAATTATTTGCACTCCCTCTCTTCCTTTCTCTATCCCTCTTTTTAAAGTGCAAACTTACAGCTGTTGCAAGGGCACTGAGCTATGCTGCGGGTTGCTAAAGTTGTTATTACTTTTTCCCAGTTCAAACACTATGTTGGAAGTTTCTTTACTCACATGGCCCTTGAACTGCACGGCTCAAACCTTAATTCTTCAGCCCCAAACTGCAGAGAGGAAGTGGAGCACGGCATCACACTGCTACTTTTCTGACCAGCAGGCCTGGATCAGCGGTTGGGCTTCGGAGGGAGATAGTGTCGATGCTTAGGCTGTTGCCACTGCTGCCTTTGGCTCGATCAGGCCTCTGGTGGCCCACAGGAAACCGGAAACTCTGCAGCAAGGGCTGGATTTTGTGGCCCTTCCCATGGCTGCAGAATCATGAGAAATCAGTTTGTTTTCCTCATCGGGTCTGCCTCCTAACTCCCTCCCCCCCCCCCCCCCCCCCCCATGCCTCTTTTTCCCTTTGTTGGTCTTTAAGACCCAAACGAGACAGGATCAGGCCCTCTGTCCTGCCAGTTCAGTAATTCAAAATGGCACTGTCCATCCCTGAGATTGGCATCATCTGGTTCCACAAACGGCCTCAGGGCTAGCCTGTGCCATTTTAAAATACCGACCCTGTGGGGAAGAATGACCTGGGATCGCTGCAGTCCCATTTGGACTTTCAAGACCAAAGATGGGGCATAGACATCCTGGGGAGGGGGGAGTTATGAGGACAGACACGGGGGCCTTGACATTTTCAGTTTTAGAGGCGTTGGGATTTTTTAGCCGGGGGGGGGGGGGGAGGACCAAATTCATTCTGTTCTTACTTTTGCTGTGTTTTCATTCATATTGTAATTTTATTAAAAAAAAAAAAAAATTTCTAACAAAATAAACCACAAATTAAATTTTAAAAAAAATCTAAACTACATTAAATGTAAGTGAACGCTCCTAGGAACACAGAACTTAGCTTCCTCTCTCTAATGGGGAGGTTCAAAACTGGATTATACTGCCACCTACTGGCAGATCCCAATTACTGGACTTTCTAAAGGAAAATTGAAAATAACACACCAGAGAATAGGGGTGTGCATTCGTTTTGAACGCATATGTAAAACGCAACTTATATTTTTAAAAGAGAAAAAAAAGGTTTGAGGAGAAACGCATCGCGAGTTCCAACGTATTCAACATAGCTATGTTGAATACGTTGAACCTAAATAAACACTTAAACCCCCCACCCTCCTGACCCCTCCAAGACTTACCAAAACTCCCTGGTGGTCCAGCGGGGAGTCAGGAAGCCATCCCTGTATTCCTTTGCGAGGAGCACGTGACGTCGGCGTCACGTCGGAGTGACGCGGACGTCACATGCTCCTCCGCGCCTCCGCTCCCGGACCCCCGTTGGACCCAACCGGAACTTTTGGCCAGCTTGGGGGGGTCAGGAGGCCCTACCTGTCATGTGGTAGGAGTACAAGATGGCTCCGGTGACCAAGTGACAGGGGCTGACCAATGGCACTGCAGCCCCTGTGACACAGGCTATCGGCGCCATGAGGAAATCGCAGACGAGTGCAGGGATGGCTTCCTAACTCCCTGCTGGACCACCAGGGAGTTTTGGTAAGTCTTGGGGGGGATTAAGGAGGGTGAGGGGTTTAAATTTTTATTTAGGGAACCGGTGAACGTATGGACAGACCCTCAACTTATGGAATTCTCCATATGTCCATATTGAACGAAATCGACCCTGAACTTCAACTTATCAACTTATCAACGAAAACTTTTTGTCTGCACATCCCTACCAGAGAATTATTTTCCCTTCATCAAAGAAAGGTACTCTGTAAAAATGCCAAAGAAGCCTCGCTGATAAATAAATGGAAAAATATTACTTTGCATTTTGCATTATAAAAAGCTTTTCTAAGATCTTTCTCTGTGATTGTGTTTAATTTTAAAGCCTGCATTTTGTACTATGGTGACTGTCGTATTCATGACCGGGACATTAGCTGAAAGTTACAGTTTTATCAATTGGCCGCACTGAAATGGCAGAGGAGTAGCCCTAGTGGTAAGAGCAGCGGGCTGGGGATCAGAGTTCAAATCCCACTGCTGCCCCTTGTGACCTTGGGCAAGTCACTTCACCCTCCATTGCCTCAGGTACAGACTTACAGGGTCATTTATCAAAATGCGTTAGGGCGTTATCACGTGCGTTAGGGCCCTAACGCCTGTGCTAATGCCGTGATAAATACCGCATCGCAAAATGCGTATGCGAATTTAGAATTAGTATTTGAGTGGGCGGAGTCAATAGAAATGAGTGTCGGTTAACGTGGCATGTGATAAAGTAATGCACAGCAACTCAGCTTTTAATGCTGGAAATAACCACGCCTTTTGTCTGTGTGTTACGCCTGGGTTAGCGGCTGAAACGGTATTTATTATTGCAGGTTTGGCAGGGGAGAGGGGAGGGGGGCCTCTGTGGAGGGTCACTTATAATTGAACTTTTTATACCACTGTAAGAGGGAGAATTATGAACGCAGGGTGAAGTGTGTGGGGTGAGGAGGGCTTTGGGGGAGGGGGGGGCAGTTATCATACGTACGAACAGCACAGTTGCCATCCGTGAAGAATGAATGTGGTTTGGAGTGATGAAAGGTGAAAGAAGAGTAGATTCGTACCATGTTCTCTCTCCCTAGCTTGATGCACACTGTGGATGTAAAACCGCTCCCCCAAAACCCTCCCCACCCCGAGTTACTAGTGCTCCCTCTTACAGTGGTGTAGTTAACTTTTGGGTGAACCTCTACAGAGGTTCTCTCTCTTCCTCCCTCCCTCCCCCCTTTTTTTTTTTTTATCACGGGCACTATTTCTGCGATATTTATAGCATTTTGATGAAACTAGGGGTTAGATTGTGAGCCCTCTGTGGACAGGGAAATACCTACAGTACCTGGATGTAATCTTCTTTGATACTGTCTGAAAAGCAGAATATAAATATATATATATATATATATATATATATATATATATATATATATATTTAAAAAAAAAATCAGCTGTAATACAGGAAGGGACGTGAGTGACCAGGCTAGAATAGCCAGGGGCATCAGACCAGCTCACATGGCAGTTCTCTGCCCCAGTGCCATACGGTGTCCCTTTGCTGGGAGTTCTAAGAGTACAGGATCCAAAATGGAACGATTTAGACTGAAGTGCCTTGTAACTCTTGCTACAGCATCTGATTTGGCCTAGAGAGATATCGCAGAGAATGATGTGCCTGTCCCTCTTTGGAAGACATGACCTTTACGGGCTTGAAAACTCATATTCAATATAATTTCTGTAATTTATGCATTGTTCCAGTAAAAGGTTTTATGGCCTGCAAAGAGTAGACAATCCCGTGGAGAGCGATATAAACCCTGTTCAGGTCAAGAGCGATGCACACACACACACACCCACACAAAAAAAAATATGCAAGCTAACTTGGGCAAAACGCATCGCAGGACAAAAGGTAGAGGGTAAATTTTCAAACTGCTGGCACAGTGGTAAGGTCTGCGGACTTCGCCGAGTATTTTCAGAATGAACTCCCGCATGGACTGGGCTGACTGGCCGACTTCATGAACTTTTTCTCTCTTGCATAAAGCTACACCTTTTCTCTGCACCCTTAACGTGTTAATCATTTTAAAAATCAAAGAGCAGGCGCATAACCGCCAGCTCCACCGCTCTGGAGGCTTCTGCTCAGTTCAGATCAAAGTACCTGTGTTACCGGGTTCCGGATGTACTTTTACAGGACCTCAGCCTATTTTAGTTCAGCCATTTACAATGCAGAAAACCCTTAAGGGTCAGGGCACACGCCTCTTGCTACGCTTTCACACAAGCTTTTGCATGTATTTTTTTGTTTTTTTTCCCCCCAGTGGAAATCTGTTTTCTTTTCCAGAAGTTGCAAGAAAGCATAAGCCCTGGGCAGCAGATTGGACCAGGTCACCCAGGGAGGGGTGGCTGACTTCCTTCCCGAAACTTTCCTGGGTGAGGTGAACTTGCATACACTGTGTGCCGTGTGCCCAAAGAAGACGCAGGGACTATTGGATTAGTGTCCAAAGCAATAACTTTACTGCAGACACTGATGGCTTTATGATGCAATAAATATAAATGTCCAGCACCACAGTTCTCTCTCTCTCTCTCTCTCTCTATTGAAAATCCTGTGTCCTCTGTCTGTGTGAGAGTCTTTTGGAAAGGCTGGGAATCCAGCCACCTTACTGGCTTAGGCTAGGGATGTGCAGCCGGAAAGTATTCGTTGGATTCGGGATACGTATTCATCGGGGCCCAGATACATTGCATTCGGTCAAGAGGGGGAAAGCCCGATCCGTTAATACATTGAATTTGGCATTTGTTCCCTTTAAATGTAATTAACTACAACCCCCCACCCTCCTGACCCCCCTGCCTAAAGTCCTTGGTGGTCCAGCGGGGGTCCTCTATCATCTCCTGCACTCATGCCGTCGGCTGCCGGTATTCAAAATGGCGCCGATAGCCTTTGACCTTACTATGTCACAGGGGCTACCAGTGCCATTGGTCGGCTCCTGTCACATGGTAGGAGCATCTTGTGCACCATCTTGTGCTCCTACCATGTGACAGGGGCGGACCAATGGCACCGGTAGCCCGTGACATAGTAAGGGCAAAGGCTATCGGCGCCATTTTGAATACTGGCAGCCGACGGCCTGAGTGCAGGAGATCGCTCCAGGACCCCTGCTGGATCACCAGGGACTTTTGGCAAGTCTTGGAGGGGTCAGGAGGGTGGGGGTTTTATTCGTTCATGATTCATTGCATTCGTGGGGGTTCGCCATACGTTTCACAAACTCACAAATGAAACGAATAGGGACCTATACGTTGTGGATTGCGCATTCATTCACAACACATGGCCCCTTTAGTGAGCAGCAAACCCTTCCCAGATGGAAAAATCTGTCTCTGCACAGAGAGTGAATGTCTCTCTCTCCCCAAGGTTTTTGTGAAAACTCTGATTGGGTGTCCTCTAATTACAGATGAGGGTTTATTCACACTTAGATGTTTTTGACCTTCATGGGGATCCCTGATGGGAGGGATCCTGGATGGATGGAGCTGCAGGTCTCATGAGTCCACGGATGGGTTAGGAAGAGGGGCAGAAAACCGCTTCCTCCCATGTCCGGAAAAAATAACTTCTTTGGTTTCCCCAAAGTAAATAATACTGGAGATCCCTTGCAACAGGTCACAACTGCTTCAGGGACAGGTCCTCCCTATCCCTGAGCATCCGGAGCAAAGGATTCCCTACTCCCTGCGCCCTGGAAAGGTCCCGGTGTTCAGCAAGGTCTCCTACCAAGCAAAATGTGCAAAAATCTAAATTAGTCCCTGGACAACCACTCTGCACCTTGGGTGGAGAGAACACCAGTGGAGCCCTGACCTGCACTGGAGGATCTCGGAGGGCTTCCAATTCTCCAGGTAGGCCCAAAATGTAAAATCTCCAACTTTCCTCTCAAACCTTCAACTAAGACTGCCCCAGAGCTCTGCTATGAAACCTCCTGCGGGGGATATCCATTACAGCCCCACAATGGGACCCTCCCCCTAATTCTCTATCTAACTGCACTAACCTGTATGGTCCCAGGGCTTACTGGTAACCCGGAAAGGTGTTCCCATGCTTTGCCATCCCTATCTCTTCCTTTCTGAGAATATCTTCCCTTCCCTTTCTTGGGATGACATTGGGAAGATTTGCAGCAATGCTTATTTTTAGAAACAATGTCTCCCAGGCTTAAATTCTTCCAATAACTTACTGCAAACAAATTAACCTTCTGGGATCCTGAGTGCCAGTGCCTTAGACTTGGGATATCCTAGCATTCGGTGCTGATGTTTTGAAACTGTGAAAAGCAGGAGCTCTCTGCAGCAAGTTTTCAGCCTAAGAGGTCACGCTCATCGTTATCTGGCATAATTCAGAAACATAGTAGACCATGTTCCAATTAAATTTCATGGTAAAACAAAATAACAAGCAACTGCTAGAAATGTCAGGACTTGCTAGGGCGCACTAAATACATTTCTGCACATCCTCCACGCATGCTGTTACTGCCTTACTTCTAAGCCGAGTGACCTTTCAGTACATTTCTGTAATCACATTTAGGATCTTTCAGGCCCCGTGCATATGCTGCTCAGGCTTTCTGATGTACATCCAGAGCGGGCGAGCCTTTTCACCATAAGTCACGTTGCAAGAGTCCGATCGGGTTTTAACAGAAGGCTTGAAAATTAACTCATTTTATTTAACATTCTTTTCAAGGTAACAGGCAATCAGACGGGGCATTGGTGGGATGCACTGCAAAATATTGAATGGAAGGTATTAAAGATCAGCATCGTGTTGGGTGGCATTTTCCTTTAGTTGAGAGCTCCTTTGCTAATATAAAACTATTAAACATAGAATATCCTTGCCATCCCTCCATATCTCTCTTTGTGATCTGGCGCCAGCTCTCTCACCAGTTCTAATAAAAGACCCCCATCCTATCATCTTTCTTCCTGCTTCCTTAAGTTCTTTGGTGATGACAATTGCCCCCTTGCTTGTGTGACTCATATTAATTGGAAGTATTTCTTTTTCAGAGCAGCGTTACCATACAGCGAGCCACCAGACACCCAACAACAGGATAGAAGGTGGACGAGGGATAGACCCAGGAGTCACGCAAGCAATTATTTTTTTTCACAGAAATTACGGAGGATGCACGGGGAAAAGCCTCCAAGTGGAAGTTATGGGGAACAGGAATAATCATCAGAAATCCAGAAGGCTTGGGATAAAGCACGGAGTATCCTCAGCAAGCGGAAAGGAAAAGTAACGCCGGCGTTCAGTGCGATATATACTTTGCAGTATATTTAGGAGTAAGACCTGAAAGTGAAATTTGCAACAGAGCAGACACACTGGCGTGGCAGAAGAAATGAAAGCTGACCCCCCAAAAAAACGAAGAGAAATGTTCAAGGGATTGGAGGCCGTGTTTCTGCGCAAGAAAATCATGAACTTTCCTTTGGATTCGTCGCTTTGCCCCCCACGTTCCCATCAGCAGGACTGCACAGCAGAGACGGACGCCCTATTCCCTTCCAAAATGGCACAGCTGTGCGCTACCCGGCGTGCACACATAGACACCTGATTTTATAACATGAGCCTGCATGTTATAAAATTGGGGGTCGGCGCACGCAAGGGGGTGCACGCTTTTGCATTCTGCGCGCGCCAACACCCGCAGCTTTCCTCAGTTCCCTCCCAGTCCCCTCCAATTTCGGAGCGTACTGGGAGGGAAATTCCCAACCCCCTGTACTAACCTCCCTACCCCTTCCCCTAACCTTCCTGCCCCCTAGCCCTACCTAGCCCCCCTCCCAAAACTTTATCTTACCTTTTGCACCTGCCTTGGGGCAGGTACAGGTTGCGCTTGCCGGCACCCTGCTGGCACGCAATCCCTCGGCACAGTAGCAAATGGCCGCAAATCTCCTCCAAGAACTTATCCAATCCTTTTTTAAACACAGCTACACTAACTGCACTAACCACATCCTCTGCAACAAAGTCCAGAGTTTAATTGTGTGTTGAGTGAAAAAGAACTTTCTCCGATTAGTGCACATACATAGCCCCTCATGCAGGCTAGAGATGTGCAATCGTTTTTCACGATTTAGTCAATGCCAACGACATTGTCTAAATCGTCATTGTTGGGGAAGTTGGGAAAAAGAATCAAAATTCCACGAATTTTCGGGTTAAAGTCGGTTTTTTATTACTGCGCACTAACGGATGTTAGTGCGCATGGACTATCCGTTAGCGCGCAGTCGCTGGACGTAGTGCGCAGTACATGGCGCCTCACCATACTGCGCACTAACGGATTATTAGTGCGCGCTCGGTACATGGCAGTGCGCGGTGATATATGTTAGTGCGCACTAACGTAAATTGATACTAAATTGACACTTTTTTTTAAATTGAAGGTTGAATATGTATTCCTATTGGGTGTCTTCTTGTTTTTTATTCATTACCAAGGTTACCAACAGCCAAGGTGCTGTTTTTTACAGATTGATTTATATGGGGGATGGGGAATGGGAATGGGGGATAGAGCTATTAGCTTGAAGTTCTAATCCTACTGTAGTAGTGTGTCTGTGGATATTGTGATTAGGTCATCAATCATGTGACTAGAATTTGTTTGATATATTATGCATAATATTCATTTGCATCATTTTTGAATTGGCCACTTAAATTAATAGGTTTATTTTCCCTCCTACTTTTAGTCAATAGGTAGCTATAATAGCTATATAATAAGGGGTGCTCTGCTTATGTGTTGCTTTTGTTTTGTGGGTTTGAGGAGAAAACATCAGTCAATCAGTCATTATAGCTAGCTGCAGCTGTTGATTGATAGCTAATATTATACAGCCTTTATTGTTATTAATAAGGGGTAGCTGCTAGCTGGCTTAGCTAGCTGATACTAGTATCAGCCTATGATACTAGCCAGCCAGCCAGCCAGCCAGTAGCCATTGCCACTAGCCACAGTAGCATATAGCTACTGCTAGCAGCCAAGTACCACTAGCCAAAATAGCCAATAGCCACAACCAGTGAGCTGAGCTGAGCTCTACTCTTTTTTTCTGTTTCTTGAGTGAGCTCTTCGTTCGCAGCATTCCTAGCCTAGGCATAGGCAGGCACCAGCACTCCAGTCCAGCAGCAGTGCTTGCTTATAAAGGACAAGGTAGGTGCTTTGACTGCTTTCTGAACATTGTAGCAGTAGAGTTTTAATAGATTTATAAATATATAAAATTATATAATATTATATTTATCAATATTATATAGATGTATGTGTAATCTACTAGATTTATCACTAATAGTGTTTATAGCTAGCTAGCCATAGCCAGTGACACTAGGCTAATAGCTAGCTTGGCTATTAGCCTAGTGTCACTGGCTATGGCTAGCTATTAAAGCCAGTGAGTCACTACTATCAAATCAATTCTACTACTAAACCTATAATTGGCCAATAGTCTGTCCAATATCCTATATTATGTTTCTTGTGCTTGGCTTAAGGCTTCTGCTCCTGTGTGTGAGATTTGTGGGTAAGACTTGAAGTGGGAGGGAGAAGTTATTTTAGTCCAAAGAACAGAATAGGCCTGAAAAGGATATGAAAAAATAAGAATAGGACTTCTCTAACCTCAATGCTTGGCTTGCATGTAGTATTAACAGAAAAGCCTAGCCAGTCCTGCCAGGAGGCTAATGTAATGAGTGAACTGAAGTATTGCAGCCTAGTTTCAGTCTCAGTCTGCTGCAGTTTGATGCTCTGGCCAATGCATGGTATAAATTGCAATATAATATATTAGTAAGTATACTATATCAAATTATCAATTGTCAGTGTCACTCACTGACTAATAAAAAATAATCACTATATCCTTCTTTGTCCTGTGGTCTGGGGGTAGCCTTAGCAAGCAATAGCTAGCTAGCTAGCTAATGCTATTAGCTCAATAAAGTTTTAAATATGAATACCAAACTAATTTATTAACTTGTTTAATGTACTATATTTATTATATATTTCTTTGACCACAGGATCATAATGCCCCTACCAGTACCCTCTGGAAAAAAACGTGTTGCTAGTGATAGTGCTACTGGAAAGAGCTGTCTGCCAGTCCCTAGGAAAAACTGCGATTTTTTGAGAAGAAAGAGGATGTAGAAGTGCAAGGAAACTTGTTGCAAGGGAAGGAACGAGCAGAATTTGAGGGAAAGGTGAAAAGATTAGATGAAAGAATGGTGAAACAGAAAATATTTGATGATGATGAAGAATCAGATATTGAGGAGGAGGAGGAGGAGGAGGAGGAGGAGGAGGATGATGATCAGGAGTTTTTGGCTAGTAAACATTCAGAGGAGAAGGAGGAGGAGGAGAACAGAAGCAATGACAATGTTAGTCAGATTGCAAAACAAACAACTACTGCCAGTGCCAGCAGTATTGCTGGTACCCTGTCCCCTACACCATTTGAACATCCACGTGTGACTACTACTACTACTACTACTATTTCTACTACTAGTATGAAAATGACAAGTATCCAGCCTAGAGTAAGGAACAGTACAAGGACATCAAAGATTTGGAATCATTATCATGTTGTGGCTGACCAGAGATTTGGACAATGTATCCATTGTAAAAAGATGGTGAGCCGTGGAAGAATTATTGGACATCTTACTAACAGCAACATGAAATATCACCTTGAAAGAGAACATAGAGCACTGTTGCTTGCAGAAGAAGCTGGTCCCACCGTGCTTGCCCAGGCTTCAAGTAAAGCAACAGGGAAGCAGCCACAGAAGGAAAGTAGTAGTACTAAAGAAGATACAGATTGTGTGCATCTGCAGAAGCAGCAGTCTCCTCTTCCTCATCCCCAGCAGCAGCGGCAAGCTACCATGGAGCAGATGGGGTGGTGTTCTTCTGCAATGTCACAGAGCAGGAAGCAGGCAATGTCTAAAGTGGGTACACGACATATTGCTCTAATGATTGCTTTGGATGATCAGCCACTGCAGATTGTAGAAAATGAGGGATTTAAGCGGATGCTCCATTATTTCGCCCCTTACTACAAACTTCCTTCAAGAAGTACATTTAGCCGTCAGGTGCTTCCTTCCCTATACAGAAAATGTCGTGCTGAAATGCAGATTATGATGGCAAGGGCAAAGGGGAGGAGCATCCATCTCACCACTGATGTTTGGACTAGTATGAATGCAATGCATGCATATTTGTCTCTAACAGCACATTGGTGGCAGCTGGATGAGGCATTAATACCTGTAAGCACTAGCAGCATTGGCAGTGGCAGTGGCAGCAGCTCCAAAAAGGTTTCACCAGGATACCATTGGGCTTTACTGCATGCTCAAGTGCTAGACAAGAGACATACTTCAGAAAATATCTTACACGCAATTCAGGGGATGATGGAAAAATGGAATGGGCTCCTTAGAAGCAGTGATATGGAATGCTTAAATGGATTTTTCATTACTGACAATGGTTCCAATATTATTAAGGCTCTGGCTGATGGCAGATTCAGCGGCATCCGATGCTTTGCACATACCCTGCATCTGATAGTGAGGGATGCTTTGGGGCTTAGTGGCAAGGAAGGTGGTACTACTACTAGTTGTAGTAGTCAACTCCTGAAGCGGTTGATTGAAAAGTGTCGCAAAATAGCTGGGCATTTCAATCGTAGTGTAAAAAGTGGGAAGCAACTCAGAAAGAGGCAAATAGCAGTTGGCGCACCTTTGCACAACCTTCTTCAGGATGTGCCTACCAGATGGAATTCCACCTATCTTATGTTGGAGAGGTTGTCTGAACAGCAGACACCTCTTCATGATTTGGCAATGGCAACTGAAATTGGATTGGAAAATCCTCTTGGATGTCAGGACTGGACAAACATTGCACACATGGTGCATGTCCTCAAGCCTTTCAAAGTATATACTGATGCATTGAGTTCAGCTAATGCCACTTTGGGTGGTGTCATCCCTGTAATAAACTATCTGGAGGAGGTATTACAGGAATTTCTGCATCATCCAGATTTCTCTAAGGAAGTGTTAATGCTTGTTAAATGCTTAAAAGAGCAAGTTGAAAAAAGATTGAAACCTCTCATGCAAAGGGATTGCTATATGTTAGCCACGATGTGTGACCCACGTGTGAAAGGCAGTATTGCTCTCAAGAACAATACTCTTACACATTGGAAAAAAAAGTTGATTAAAATGGTTGAAAACATAATGTCTAACAGGGTCTGTTCCACTGGTAACAATGAAAAAGAATTAGTATTATCCTCTCAGTCTCCAACTCCATCCTGCTCAAGTACTAGTATGATCAGCTGCTCCCCTACCCCTTCCATAACACATCAAAATATGAGTCATTCCACATTTAATGAACTGCCTGCCATGTCACAAGCAATCGCATCAGCTGTTGGCAGAAGAGTTACTACTACTGAGTCCTACCTGCAGGAGAATGTTTCAGAACTGCATGTTAAGAGTTTTCTGTCTGAGCCAATTCAGAGCATGGACTCAGATCCCTTGAGATATTGGGCACAGAAAGCTTCAATGTGGCCTGATCTTGCAATACTAGCACAGCACTTTCTTTCCTGCCCGCCAACAAGTGTGCAAAGTGAAAGAGTATTTTCAATGACAGGGAACATAGTGAGTCCACACCGTGCACGTTTGTCTCCAGACTTAGTCGAGCAATTGGTTTTTATCAAAACGAACTTTCCACAGCTTGGGTATCCGAACTTTCCCTGTGACTGGGAGGAGTGAGCCTCTTGTCGAGGGCCGAGATCCAAGGTCAAGGGGTGGAAGAGAGGCTTGGCTCTATGCAGCTGTGCTCCCCGCATCGCTTGCTGGGGTGCCCGGCCACAAGAGGCAGCAGCGGCCACAACACTGCCGCTGCTGCCTCTTGTGGCCCACAGGAGAAGCCAGTCTGGGAGTCACAAGACATGAACACTCTGTCCTGCTGCGTCTCCAACACAGGCTTCTCACTCCCAGGCTCCTTTCCCCCAGTGTCCACCTCTGAGGCAGGCAAGTCCTCGCTGGGTTCTTCTGCCTCAGTGTCCATCTCCGACAGCATGATTGTGTGAATGAAGTATGAAAGAATTTCAGGCCAATACAATATAAAATTGCACTTACAGTGCACAGAGAGGTTGATACTCTAACTAAGTAGCTAGTGGTTGTACTAGTAGTAGCTAGCTACTAGCTAGCTACTACTACTAGCTACTACTTGGATATCCAGTTTATATCCAACTAGTAGCTACTACTACTAGCTACTAGTTGGATATAAACTGTTACTGTTATATCCACTACTGTAACAATATATTGATTAACCAAATATATACAAACACCCTTGAGTGTAATAAAAAGAGAAAACTGAGCACCCAGAAGTTGTACATTTCTGAAGGATTTTTTGTTCATGAGTCTGCTTTCTCCTAGTCCTTACTCCTACTTTAGTATCACAAGCATTAAAGTTTTTGCTTCAAATGGCTGTCTTGGTCATGGAGCAATTTTTGGCATTGACGTGTGAGTCATTGCAGTAGCTTGAGTGCTGCACACACTGCACACAGTGCACAATATTGTATTGGCCAGGTTGAAAGATGTGTGAATGGTCAGTAGCCACGGTTGAAGCCTTGACGTTGGCGCTACTGCTCACAAGTATACAACTTGTGCTAATTCAGCCAGACTGAATGTTGTATGGAAGTGTATGACTAACTTAGTTACTACTAAAACAATGAAATATGTTGGATTATAATAGACATACATCCGTACATGTCTGCTCTTTGTAATTTAGTAGTACCATACTATATTATTTTTGAATAATTATTATTAGTTAAATGACTAATAAAATAATATATAAAAAAGAACAAACAAACATTTTGCACAATGTTAACACATTTATTTTCTTTAACATATATTTAACTATTAGACAATAGACAAACATTTTTGTCAAAAAAAAAAATTAAAATAAAAAAAAACCAGCCCAGCAGCCCAGGTCAAGGCGAAATATGATGCCTTGACTTCATGATGTTGCAGCAGGGTCAGGCTCATGTGGAGAGGAGGGTGCCGCCACTGGAGAAACCTGCTCTGAAGCAGAGGGAACTGGCACCTCCTCCTCATGAGGCATCTCATGAGGAGGAGAAGCCATTTCCCTCTGCTCCTGAGGGGCCTCCTCCAGGGCTAACAACCTCCTCTCCACAGTGCAGACACTGGCCTGCACCTCTTCGACCTTCTGCTGCAACATCATGTAGTCGGCATCATATTTCGCCTTGAACTGCCGTACTTCCTGCAGGATCTCCTCCAACTTTGAATATTGTGCACAGCAGCACTTACAGGTTGGAGGAGATCCTGGAGGAAGTACGGCAGTGCTGGTGCTGGCACTGGCGCTGGCGCTGGTGGTGGTGCTGGTTGCAGTGGTGGGCCGCTGGCTCCTGGCAGCTTTATCTTGGCCTGTAAAGAAATTAAAAAAAAATAATAATTCAACATGAGACACAGAACTATACATTATACATACATTACACATAGTCAGATATGACAAATAAAAAAGCAAATACTGGATGCGTGCGAGCAAGTTTATAAAATAATCTACCCCTTATTTAGTTTATTGACCTTGAGGATTATAGAAAAATGAGGAGTCCATTGCAGGGGAGAAGGAGTGAGGGGGAGAGTGGAGGGATATCAAATCTATCAACATAGATTAGAGAGAATACATAATTTGAAGGATTGGAAGGAGAAATAATAGTCAATCTCAGGTTACACAGAATATGATGGTAGGAGATACACTACAAACCTCTTCTTTTTTTTCACCTTCAATTCTTTAGTTTACTATCATAGCCACTCAGTGTCATTTAATATATACAAATAAATAAATACACACTTCCCCCCATTCCCAATCCCCAGCCACTAAAACTGATTGATATAAAAAAAAAAAGATTTTGTTTTTCAGCCTCAGATAATATATACTACTTTACTGGCCGTGCCAAGAGATATATTATTTCCTACCTAGACCACTACTTGTTGCTGCCTCCGTCCTCCTTTGGTGACAGCTCTGCCTCCCACTAGGCCCAGGAAGCCCCGCCTCGTCCCTGCCTGGGTGTGGTTCTGTACAAGACAAATCAAAATTCAGAGAACAGTTAGAATTTTAAAAACAAGAATGAGATCAGACACAATGATTCATTCACTGTTATAGTAAAGAAACATTTTTAAACACAAATTCCATTACAATTAATTGAATACTTGTGTAATGTGTGTTGTTCTTGTGTAGTATTCTGAAAACAACTTACCAGGCACGGAACGGGCCACGGTTCGGCGGATCTCCTCGAGCCACCTACCCTCGTGCAATCGCAGATGGCGACCTGAAAATTAGAGGGATATACAGGAAAAAGAATAACATTGATTAATTTTTACAACATGCCCATGTTTTGCCTTGACCTACTAGATTATTTTTTATGCAACATACAAAAGTTAGTTATACATAAATACTATTTTATTTATATTTCAATGTGGCTTTCAAAAAAATCCCAAATACCACCATTTCAAAACGATAAATATAAATATCAATAATATACCACAGATAATTTTATTTCCTTTGTAGTCTAGTTATTAAGTATTAATACTAGTATAGTATAGGGTAAGGGTGGTACACTAGTAGCTAGCTAGCTAGTAGCTAGCTACTAGTATTTCTGTTTTTTTTAAATATATTTACTTAACATTATAACTTTTATTACTTATAGTAGTTAATTATTACATTATAATTATATAACTCAATGTATGCTACTAGTAGCTACTGTAGCTAGTATTACTATCATACTCTATTTAATTTTCAATGACAAAATAATATACATAATTTATAATTGAATATTATGATCAACATTATTATTTCTCACCTTTCTTTTTCAGGTCTTCCACCTCACGAGGGTAGGAGGCCTGCCGGCAAAACTCCTCCTGGAGAGAGGCCCAGGCAGCAGTCTCCCTTTGCAGGTTAGGCCTGCTGCCTGGGGGGGTGTAAAGGTTCCCCTCATCCAGGAGCATGAGCCGGGCTAGGAGGTCCACGTCGGCCTGGGTAAAGCGGGGCTTCCTGGACCTTGCTGCCACCTTGGAGGAGGACGGTGGGGAGGAGTCAGACTCCCTCCCCCTGTCACCACCAGACTCCCTTTCACGTTCCATCCTACCATGAGAAAATAAAAAAGGAGATGAAAAAAAGTATGTGCTATAGGACAGCTGTTTGTTCAGAAGCTCACACACTAATGCAGGGAGGGGCTAGGCAGCTCCCCCCTGTCTGTGAAGCCAGCCCTCAGCCCTCACCCTCACAGTGACAGTACACTATTCAGTTCAGTGGCAGGGACATGGGGGGAGGGGAGGAGTGAGGGTCAGGCAGCTGAGCTCCCCCCCCCCCCTACGTAATGCAGGCAGGGAGGGAGCTGTCTCAGCCCTCACCTTCACAGTGAGGGCTGAGACAGCTCCCTCCCTGCCTGCATTACATAGTGAGAGGCTTGCTGGCTTCACAGACAGGGGGGGGGGGGGAGCTCAGCTGCCTGACCCTCACTCCTCCCCTCCCCCCATGTCCCTGCCACTGAACTGAATAGTGTCCTGTCACTGTGAGGGTGAGGGCTGAGACAGCTCCCTCCCTGCCTGCATTACGTAGGGGGGGGGGGGAGCTCAGCTGCCTGACCCTCACTCCTCCCCTCCCCCCATGTCCCTGCCACTGAACTGAATAGTGTACTGTCACTGTGAGGGTGAGGGCTGAGACAGCTCCCTCCCTGCCTGCATTACGTAGTGAGAGGCTTGCTGGCTTCACAGACAGGGGGGGGGGGAGCTCAGCTGCCTGACCCTCACTCCTCCCCTCCCCCCATGTCCCTGCCACTGAACTGAATAGTGTACTGTCACTGTGAGGGTGAGGGCTGAGACAGGGAGGGAGGGAGCTGTCTCAGCCCTCACCCTCACAGTGACAGTACACTATTCAGTTCAGTGGCAGGGACATGGGGGGAGGGGAGGAGTGAGGGTCAGGCAGCTGAGCTCCCCCCCCCCCTACGTAATGCAGGCAGGGAGGGAGCTGTCTCAGCCTTCACCCTCACAGTGAGGGCTGAGACAGCTCCCTCCCTGCCTGCATTACGTAGTGAGAGGCTTGCTGGCTTCACAGACAGGGAGGGGGGGGGGGGGAGCTCAGCTGCCTGACCCTCACTCCTCCCCCCCCCCCATGTCCCTGCCACTGAACTGCATAGTGTACTGTCACTGTGAGGGTGAGGGCTGAGACAGCTCCCTCCCTGCCTGCATTACGTAGTGAGAGGCTTGCTGGCCTATACACTATTCAGTTCAGTGAGGGTCAGGCAGCTGAGCCCCCCCCCCCCCTACGTAATGCAGGCAGGGAGGGAGCTGTCTCAGCCCTCACCCTCACAGTGAGGGCTGAGACAGCTCCCTCCCTGCCTGCATTACGTAGTGAGAGGCTTGCTGGCTTCACAGACGGGGGGGGGGGAGCTCAGCTGCCTGACCCTCACTCCTCCCCTCCCCCCATGTCCCTGCCACTGAACTGAATAGTGTACTGTCACTGTGAGGGTGAGGGCTGAGACAGGGAGGGAGGGAGCTGTCTCAGCCCTCACCCTCACAGTGAGGGCTGAGACAGCTCCCTCCCTGCCTGCATTACGTAGTGAGAGGCTTGCTGGCCTATACACTATTCAGTTCAGTGAGGGTCAGGCAGCTGAGCTCCCCCCCCCCCTGTCTGTGAAGCCAGCCAGCCTCTCATGCAGGGAGGGAGCTGTCTGACACTGACAATCTCTGTTAAACTTTTTTTTCACTAAATTAGCATAAAATTTAATGAAGTACTTTTGTGTGTTAAACTTTTAATTTCCCCTAATGTAAGTAACTTCATTTAATATTATTTTAATATTATTTTATGCTACTTCACCGAAAAAAAAAGTGCATTAACTATTTAACTTAACCAACTAAGTAGCTAACTAAAGTAATACTGTATAAAAACTAAAACAAAATCTTATATGTTTTTATTATATTATACACTTACAGTGGTAGAGTTGATGATAGGTAACGAATCAAGGATAACGTTGTGTTGATTCGAATCAACTGTTGATTTTTTGCTGTGTAGTGTGTGTGTACTGTGTGCACTGCTGCTCACTTGCTCAGCTCACTGCTCACGCTCTGTCTCAGAAACAGCACGTACTAAGAAAATAATTATTAGTGCGTGTATTTTAAGCAAAATGGCCTCCGGGGACCTCACAGAGCATGCTCAAGGTAGTGCGCACTAACCCTAGGTAGTGCGCACAACCCAGCGATAGTGCGCACTAACTACGGATGATTTAAAATACTGATTCTACATTCCCATTGGCTGTTTTCCAGGTGGTGCGAACCAGTGGGAGCAGGGAACCGTACATTTAGCTAACGAACTCCTTAAAAATTGATACGTTTTACTTAAAAGTTGCAATTTTTGGCCGTGCGCACTAACATTAGTTAATGCGCACTAACGGTAACATTGAGCGCACTAACCCCGTTAGTGCGCACTAACTACGGATGATTTAAAATACTGATTCTACATTCCCATTGCCTGTTTTCCAGGTGGTGCGAACCAGTGGGAGCAGGGAACCGTACATTTAGCTAACGAACTCCTTAAAAATTGATACGTTTTACTTAAAAGTTGCAATTTTTGGCAGTGCGCACTAACATTAGTTAATGCGCACTAACGGTAACATTGAGCGCACTAACCCCGTTAGTGCGCACTAACTACGGATGATTTAAAATACTGATTCTACATTCCCATTGGCTGTTTTCCAGGTGGTGCGAACCAGTGGGAGCAGGGAACCGTACATTTAGCTAACGAACTCCTTAAAAATTGATACGTTTTACTTAAAAGTTGCAATTTTTGGCAGTGCGCACTAACATTAGTTAATGCGCACTAACGGTAACATTGAGCGCACTAACCCCGTTAGTGCGCACTAACTCCGTTCGTAAAAAAAAACCAAACACATGTGAAAAACTAAACTTTTAAACGAATCGGTCGACCGAAGCCAGACCCGATTCCTAAAAACGAAGCACATCTCTAATGCAGGCTCCCTCTCGCTCGCACACACACATCCACTCATACATGCTCCCTCTCTCTCACTCGCACACACACAGACCCCTCACAGACTCCCTCTCCCTCTAGTCACACACAGGCTCCCTTTCTCTCTCATGCATACAACCTCACACAGGCTGTCTCCCTCTCTCTCTCACACACACACTCCTACACACAGACTCCCTCTCCCACACACACATCCCTTCACACATGCTCCTTATCTCACAAACAAGCACCCTCACGTACACCCAATCCCTTTTTCATGCATACCAGCTCCCAGTCTCTCACACATATACACACTCCTTCACAATCTCCTCACATTGACTCCTTCTCTCTGGCACATATACCCACCCTCACACATGTTCTCTTTCACACATACTCACCCCCCCACACACACACATATCCCTACACACAGGCTCACAGTCTTACACACACACCCCTACACCCAACCTCGCAGAATCTCACACACACACAATCTCTATACACTGACTTGCTCTCACTGGGGTCTTCTCCGTCTTTGCTGCAACTGGGGCCCTCACCATTTTTGAGTAAGTGGGATGGGCTCCGCTCGCATGTAGCATACAACCTGGGGGAATTCTGCACTACTTCGGAATGCAGAATGTGTGCAGAATTCCCCTCCTGCACAGAATTTCCATTTTCTGCACAGAATTTGAAGCAGGCCCCGGTGTGCCAAGAGTGGACCCGATCCTGCTACAGCAAAGTTGGAGCAGGTCCCGGAGTGCAGAGATTGGAGTCCATCCCTCTCATGGTGAAGATGGAGCAGCGTCGTGGTGAAGATGGAGTAGGCCCTGGCTTACTGCGAGTGAAGCCCATCCCGCTCATGGCGAAGATGGAGCAGGCCCCGGTGTGCTGCATTGTGCTGAAGAGGGTGCAGGTCCCAGCATGCTGTGTAGCGGCAAAGATGGAACAGGCCCCGTGTGCTGCGAGCAGAGTCCATCCCGCTCACGGTGAAGAGGGTTATTTTCCAGCACACTTTTGCCCCCACAAAGTACAGGTGCATTGTTTGCAGGTTCTTACAGCCCACAAATCTTGTAGGCAATTGTCAGAGTACCCACAAGCTCTGTAGCTTCACAGCTATTTGAAAATTGCCCTTTCTATGTGTCTTAGTTGGGCGTCAATAAATTCTGGTATTACTCAGTCGCATGCATGTGTGTTCTGTGTTTGAGATTGAGAAGATGAGTCAGAGACAGAAAGAACATGAGAAACAATTCAACCATTAGAATCACTACCAGCTAGAAAGCCAAATCTGAAGAAAGAAACCCATGAAGAGTGGAAGGGATAGGTCGTCCCTTAATTATGCATATGCACTACATCATCTGCCGTTGAAAGTTTTCAGCTTCTATTTCAGATTTGTGGTTGTATAGTGAGAATTTAAGTCAAGGCAATGAATAGCCATTTGCTGAAAAATGGAAACAAATTGGTGAAAAATGCTACTGTTAAGCTTGCCGGTTACAGCAGCACCCTGACACCACCACAGGCCCTGGAACATCACAGCAGAATGCCACCATCATTGCATGCTCCGACGCCTCTGATGCTCCCAGACCCCCACCATCCCTTAGGTGCATGCACGTGCATACGCACACATTATATAGGCCACCTCGGCTGGAAATATTGAGCGGCACCCTCCGATGACTTCAGGCCGACTGGTCTATTTAAACAAGGACCTTGCAGCATTACCTTGCCTCATAACTGGGTCTCCTGCATCTGCAGTGTGTGTTGCTCCTGCGTCTTGGTTCCTGGTTCCTGTCTTGCTGTATCCTGTCTTGCCTCATCCAGTCCTGCCTTGTCCAACCTTACCTCATTCAGTGTTGCCTTGTCCAGCCTTGCCTTGTCTGGCCTTCCTTATCCATCCTTTCCTTCTCCTGTCTGTCTTGTTCAGTCTCATCTTGTTCAGTGTCATCCAGCCTTGGCCTGACTTTCGGATCTTGAACTCTTGCTGGACCTGACCACGATTGCCTCCCATCTGGATCTGACCTCTTGCTTGAACCTGACCACATCTGTCTGCAGCCTGTCCTGACCTTGCCCTTTCCTTGACTCCTCAAATCTACTGCCTGCTCTGAGCCCAGCATGCCCTCAGACTCTTGCTTACCTGACCCTGCCAGCCACCAGAAACCAAGGGCTCAACCTGTGGGGTAGGCTACTGCTATAGGTGAAGCTCCAGCCTGTCTTGCTTCAGGGCACATTCGCTAACTGTTGTCCTAGGCCTTGTAGTTTTGCCTACAAGTCTGCATCAACTATGCCACAGCAGCAAGGGCTCACACCCACACTACCCTCCACAATTTGCTGAGGCCATGAGCTTGCAGACTCACATCAGGCCTCTGCTATCACCAGGCTAGAGCACCTGCTTCTGCAGCAGCAGGACCAGCTGACTACCATGGCTGGGCACCTCCAGTGTATTGCTGCCTGGTCCTCTATGGCTTAAGATCCAGCAGCCACAATATGGCCTACTATGCCCACGCTTCATTTACCTTTGCCTTGGAGGTACAATGGAAATCCAGTGAAATGTAGAGGCTTCCTAAATCTATGTTGGATGCAGTATGAATTGCAGACACTTTTGTTCCTGATGGAATCAAAGTGACCTATATTCTATCCCTGACGGGCAGCTCCATCCTGGCTTAGGCCTCACCCCTTTGGGAAAGAGATGATTCACTCCTTGTGGAAGTGAAACACTTCTTGCAAGAATTCCAGCAGATTTATGATGAGTTTGGTCACACGGCTTCCAAGATGTCCAAACTCCTGCAGGTCAGACAGGGTTCTTGGTCTGTGGGGAAGTATGCAATGCAGTTCCACGCCCTAGTCTCTGAACTTCAGTGGGGGAGTGACAGTCTGATTGCAATCTTCAGGCAAGGGCTCTTGGAGCACATTAAAGACAAGCTGGCTGCCAGGGATCTGCCTGACATGTTGGAGGGCCTAATCAACCTATTCATCTGTCTGGACCTGAGGGTCCCAGAAAGGGCCAAGAGAGGAACTTGACCAGTGGCTCCCACTCACCTCCTGAGCTGGGACCAGCACCGGTAGATGCCATGCAGGTCAACCACCTCAAGCTGTCTGTGGAGAAGAAGCAGAGGTGCCATAATATCAATCTGTGCCTATATTGTGCTGCATATGGGCATTTCGCAAGTTACTGCCAAATAAAGCCAGGAAACTCGAGGACCTAGGTCTGGTGGGACAGGATACTCTAAGTCATCCCTGTACCTCTCCTCATCTTCTAGTACCAGTACATCTCTCTCTTGAGGACATTCTTCTGGACACTCTTGCCTTCCTGGATTCCGGCGCTGGTGGCAGTTTCATCCACGGGGCCTTGGTCCATCACTACGAGATACCAACATTTCCTTCTGATATTCCGCTCTCAATCTCATCCATATATGGAGAACCTTCGCCTGGACATATGAGAGCCACCGTATCACTCACCATGCAAACAGGTATTCTGTATAGAGAGCAAATCAGTCTTTATGTGTTTCCTAAAACTGCCAATGCAATCATCTTGGGCCTACCATGGTTCATGCTACATCAGCCCCACATCGACTGGGCCAAGTTACAGATCGCCAAATAGAGCTCTCACTGTCATAAGCAATGTCTTGCCAAAGTTCCACCTGTGGTGCCTCTGACTCAGACAGTTACGTCAGAGCTTCCAAGTCTGCAATCACAATACACAGAGTTTACAGATTTGTTTAGCAACCAATAGGCAAAGGTCCTTCCATCTCATTGCTCCTATGACTGTGTCTTTGATTTGTACCACCTAGAAGTTGGGTATACCTGCTAACTACCTCAAAACAGAGGCTATGACCAAATATATTAAAGAGAATTTGGACAAAGGCTTCATTTGTCCCTCTTCATCACCTGATGGGCCTGGATTGTTTTTTTGTAGGGAAAAAAGACAGGTCGCTACATCCCTCTATTGACTATTGTGATCTTAACTCTATTACCAAGAAGAACCTCTTTCCTCTTCCCTTGATCTCCAAACATTTCACTGCCTTCAGGATGTGCAAATATTTACCAACCTGGATCTTTGTGGGCATACAACCTGATCAGGATCTGAGAAGGCGATGATTGAAAAACCATCTTTAATACCGGTTGCAGACAATATGAATACCTAGTGATGCCCTTTGGGGTCTGCAACACCCCAGCAGTCTTCCAATTTATGATCTTTTGAGACCTGCTCTACTCCCATGTGGTGGTCTATCTGGATGATATCCTGGTGTTCTCTAAGTACTTGACAGAGCATCAATTTCAAGTGAAACAGGTCCTCCAGAGACTCCGTGAGCATCACCTTTACGCCAAGTTAGAGAAATGTACCTTTGAACAGGAAGGACTTCCCTTCTTGAAATATATAATCTCTCGCCAAGGACTAAATATGGACCTAGACAAGTTGAAGGCTATATTGACGTGGCCCTGGCTTGTGGGCCTCAAGGCACTGCAGCACTTCCTGGAGTTCACAAATTACAATAGGCAATTTATTGATGATTACTCCATCTTGGTGGCCCCACTCATAGCCCTTACCAAGAGGGCTCAGACACCAGAAACTGGACCACAGATGCTATCCAAGCCTTCGAGCATCTCAAGGAGTTTACCCTTGATCTGTGTCTACATTACCCAGACCCTTCCAAGCTATTCATTTTGGAGGTAGAAGCATCCATCCTTGGGGTAGGCACTGTCCTCCTGCAGCATAGCCCTGCTCCTACTTCTCAAAAAATTTCTCTCCTGCTGAGAACTATACCATTAGAGATTGTGAGCTACTGACTTAGAGTAATGGCGATACTTGATGGAAGGGACAGACATCCAGTAACCATTTATATGGATCACAAAAACCTGGATCACCTGACACAAGGGCAGAGATTGAACCCTCGGCAAGCCAGGTGATCATTGTTTTTCAATCGGTTTAACTTTGAGTTGCGGTACCACCCCACAGAGAAGAACCTTCGAGCTGATGCCCTCTCACAGTCCTTCAATACTGAAGGCTCTCTGGAGACTCTGTGACATATCATCAACCCTGTGAAAATTGTGGTTGCTGCCACATTCACAGTTCCTCCTGGGAAGACCATTGTCCCCAGCATCTAAGTCAGAAGGTCCTTCAGTGGGCCCATGACCAGTTGGCAGGTCACTCAGGTATCACCAGAAAATTGGAGTTAATCTTCCAACACTACTGGTGGCCCTAGATGAAGACTGACATGAAGCGCTATGTAGTGTCCTGCCCCTCGTGTGCCATGAATAAGAGTGCGTGAGCTCAACCTTGGGGGTTGTTACATTCGCTGCCAGCCACCAAGGAACCTTGGACCCACTTGGCCAGTGACTTTATCACTGACCTTCCCCTTTCTAGTGACAACACCACTATATTGGGTATCAGTGGATCAATTTTCTGAGATGGTGCATTTCATACCACTCCTGGGCCTCCCTTTGGTGCCTGAATTGGCTAAACTATTTGTTCAACATCTCTTCCGTCTGCATGAGCTTCCCCTTCACATCCTCTCTGACTGGGGAGTACAGTCCACAGCCCGTTTCTGGAAAAGCTTATGCAGAAAGTTTGGAATTACCTTGGATTTCACTTCTGCTACCACCCCAGAGCAATGGACAAACTGAGGAAGTAAATAAGGATCTCAAGGCCTTTCTATGAGGCTATGTGAACCAGCGACAGGATAATTAAAGCGTCCCTCCTCCCATCGGCTGAATTCTGCCACAATAACCATGTGAGCAGTTCCATTGGGTCCTTACCCTTCTGTATAATATTTGGGCATTATCCCCATACACCTAAGCCTGTCCCATTCACTGTCACTTGCCTTGCAGCCAACCTAATGGGAACTGAACTCCAGGATATCTGGCAGAGGATGCACTGCCTCCTGGAGCAAGCGGCAGAACTGTTGAAGAAACAGGCAGACAGGAAACATCGCCCAGGTCCCCAGCTACAACCAGGTAACTTGGTATGGCTCAGCACAAAGAACCTATGCTGAAGGATTCCTTCACTGACGTTTCTGCCCAGGTTCACGGGCCCATTCCGTATCCTGCAGCAACTGGGACCAGTGACTTACAAACTAAAGTTACCCTCGTCCCTATGTGTCCACAGATCTAATAATGACGTGTCCCAGAATCTACTCAAATTATACATGGCATACAGCTTTCTTATATACAATCTTGATGGCAAAGTGCTTTACTATTTTTTTCTTTTCTGGGGCTTCCATATAAGAGATGGAAAAAAAATATTGAATCTTCTCTAAAAACTATGGCTAATGTTACAGGTTGCCAAGTGTCTTATCTGAGATATACTTTTTCTGTTGGGCTGCTCATGTTTCTCACAGAAATGCCTGTTTTTCACTTGTGCTCCATTTTTGCTGAGTTAGTCTTTTTATTATTTATTATTTAATCCAGTCTGTCTTCACCACAAGGACTTTCACGTGTCTCTGCTGAAACCCGCAATTCTCTCATGGCTGGGCAGACCTCCCCTCCAGGCCTACTGAAGTCTCTTCAGGAGAAGATACCTAATATGAAGTCCAAGAGATCTTGGATTCCTGGAAGATCTGGAACCAGATTCAATATCTAATCTCCTGGAAAAACTATGGACCCGAAGAAAATTAGTGGGAGCCAGCCTCTAACCTCCAAGCTGCCCAGCCGGTACTTGAGTTCCAAAAGAATTTCCCCAGGAACCCCAAGAACAGAAAACTGGGGGGGTGGCTTTGGTGGTGGGGGGGGGGTACTGTTATTTTATACGGTTGTGGCAGGCCACTGCAACTGACTATACTCACCCCGAAACCACCACAATCCCAGGAACATCACTGCAGAACGCCACCATCCTCACATGCTCCAGATGCCACTGATGCTTCAGGGCTGCTGCATTCCCTTAGGAGTGTCCACACGCACATGCATATTCGCACATTATATAGGCTCCAGGGTGGGAAATGCTGAATGGTACCCTCCAATGACGTCAGCATTATTTCAGCACAGCAACAGGTCTCCTATATCTGCAGTGCAGGTTGCTCCTGCGTCTTGATTCCTGCTTCCTGTCTGTGTAACTGGCTCCTGGTTCCTATTTTGCTGTCTACTGTCTTGCCTCATCCAGTCTTCCTCATCCAGCCTTCCTTGTCCAGCCTTGCCTTGTCCTGTCTGTCTTGTCCGGTGTCTTCTGTGTGTCTTGATCCATCCTTGGTCCGACTTCTGGATCTTGACCTCTTGCCTGGACCTGGTCATGATTGTCTGCCACCTGGACCTTACATATTGTCTGGACCTGACCATGACTACCTGCCGCCTGGACCTGACCTCTTGCTTGCACCTGACCATGTTTGTCCGCAGCCTGCCCCAACCTTGGCTTTCTCTGGCTAACTTTCTCTGGCTAACTAGCCGGGAATATTCAGCAGCGCTGTCTCGATCTCAATATACCCCGCTATCTTTAAGAACAGGTCTGTGGCCTGACCAGAATTAGCCGGATGTTATTTGACTAACGCTGAAAATTGGCGCTAGCCAGATAATTTATTAGGTTAATGCTACTCCTCCCCAGAACTATCGTCGCCTCCCCCAGTTATTTGGCTAAAATTTATCTGGTTAAGTGGCTGAATATGTCGGTTTTGCCATTTAAAGTGATAACTTTAAAGTTATACCTCTAAATGGCTTTTGAAAATCAATCTCTACATGTATAAGGCCCCTTTGCTTTACCTTTCCCTAAATCAGGGGTGGTCTGATCTAGTATCCAGAGTTCTAGAGTCCTGTGCATGCTTGTGGGTATGCAGTAGGTAGTTTCTGCCAGCAGAAGGTGTATAGGAACTTTTCTGGAGAGTTCCAGTTTCCCAGGATATGGATGGAGAGTTGGTTTGCTAGAGGCATGAGAGGTTTTCCATGGATGGTGAGGGGAGGTTTTTTTGCCAACCAGATCAACATGAACCAGTTTATCAGTCGCCTGAATTCAGAAGCTGGGAGCAAGTGGCATTTGAAGAAGCAAAATCAGAATAACACCATAGACATGCTAATGTTTGAAAGCAGTAAAATCTTTGAAGTGACAAAATGGCAATCTGGTTCTAAACCAGCTTTAGATCCAACTAATGGGGTGGGGAATAGACGAAATTTGTTTTTTCAAGAGGAGAGAATGCTCTCTGTTAATCTTGTTGCAGATAAAATAAGAAAGTGAAATGTACTGTTGGGGATATCCTGCTCTTTAAAGCAGAAGTGCAGGAGAAGAGGAGTAAGTATATTGTTTGATGCATTGGTTTTCTGTATTCTGTTACCATTTACTACAAAAGTGAATTTTTTGGGAAACAGGAGTGGTTTGCTTGAAGTGTAACTGAGTTTAAAAAGGGTTTAGACAAGTTCCGGGAGAGAAACTCCATAAACCACTATTACCCATATAGATTTGGAAAAGCCACTGCTTATCCCTGGTTATGAGCAAGAGGGAGGATTAGACTTATTCATTGGCATCCTGTTGAGAACTTGTGACCTTGGTTGGCCACTGTTGAAATACAAGATGCTGGACTTGATAGGGCTTGATAGACCTTTTGTGTAACCCAGGAGGACATTTCTTAAGCAAGATTACTCTTTAAAGGTAGCAATATTGCACTGTTTTCCCCACCAGGGAGCTAAACTGTGCATATGTTTTAATCATTGGAGCCAAATTTTATATGGCCATACTAGACCTCAAACCCACCTGAAGAAGCCCAGTCACTCATGCCAGTCTTGATGAATTTAAATGTGTTGAATGTTAATTTTGCAAGCACAAATTATTTAGTAAACAGCTACAGAATGATTATGACATAGTAAACTGACCTGGGGACAGGTCAGCATAAGAACATAAGAACATAAGAAAATGCCATACTGGGTCAGACCAAGGGTCCATCAAGCCCAGCATCCTGTTTCCAACAGTGGCCAATCCAGGCCATAAGAACCTGGCAAGTACCCAAAAACTATGTCATAAACTATTTAAGCTTAGAATAAATCCGTGCATATCAGAATATAAACTCCTCCCATTTGTCATCATTAATGGGTTTTATTACATCTATTACAATAAATGTAATGGTTTTCAAGTATTGAAACATTACACATTCAGTAATTGTCTCACATAATAAAAAAATAAAAATAGATTTTCATATGATTATAAAATAAGGCACTAGAATATCAAATTAATTTTAATTTCCACTTTACCAAGTAAAATAGTCTTACTATCCCAGTTTTAATGATATAAAAGAGACCAAGCCATATAAGTGCTGTGAGTTTCATAGATGCTTGATTATGTTGCTTCCGTGTCTCAGGAGCCACTCAAAGAGTTCAGGAATTTATTGCAGTCCGACCATGCAGTGCCCAATCTCTGTCTTGTAAGAAAAGCAGAAATGGACAGCACAATAAGGCTGTGAAGCGAGAATCCAGTTCCCGTGATGTCCAGAAGAGACCAGGACCACACAACAATGAGGGATCCCACGAAGAACATAGAAGCCAGGCAGGAGCAGAAGCAGAGAGTCCTGAGGAGGACTAGCCCCATGCAAAGAGGCAAACAAGAAATGGAAGCAGGACCCTTAAATAGGGCTGAAGAGTAGGAGACGACCAGGGAGGAGTTCAGGTGGGGCCCGGGTCAACTCCGTCTGCAGGCCCTTTTAAAGAAGAAGAGAGGCGTGGCCCTGCACCTAAGAACCAGGAAGCAGTAAGGAGTGTAGGACCATGGACAGCGACCATGCTGCAGATGCTGAGATGCCGGAGCAGGAAGGAGGAATGGGCCACCGGGCAGGCCCCCAACGTAGGATTGGCTTCCTGCTGCGGAGAGCCAGCTGGGTGCGGCTCCCTGCCACCAGCAAGGTCAGGGATGAGGGCCCCTCCCCACGGAGGGGGCAAGCCATGTTGGCGGCCTCTAGTCCACATGGAAGCATGGCGGCAGGCCTGCCGTGCAGGAGAGGAACACGGGCGGCTCCTGCTGCGAAGGAGGACCTCGGCAATGGCTCCTGCTGTGCCGGCACAACAGTGGCCTCCAGGCCATGAGGTAAGCACCTGCTCGCGGCAGGTCATAGGAAAAAACATTGGAACGGGAAATTTGGAAACACAGAAACCAGACAGTGGAGATGAATTTCTGGGTGTAGGCACCTCCTGCAGGTCATGTAGAACCCAGAAATAAAAATTTCCCCCCCAAAAAAAATTTCTTGGGTTGAAGATAAAGTCCAGGAACAAGATCTGGGACAAGGACAGTCCCACCGGGCACATGGCCTTTGCAATCTGTTATGCACACAGGCTTTGGCAAGGTGTTGTGCGCGGGAGGCTACGAACATCTGTTGCACGGGAACGAGGAGAGTGTGCCCTTGGACCTCTGCGAACCGGGAGAGAAGCTCCAAGGAAGCGCTGAGGCAGGTGAGATGGAGCTTCATCTGGGCAGTGACCGGAAGCCCAGGCCCCCACGAACCTGCACGGCCTCTGTGAGACCAACTACGCAAGGTTGAGTAGTCCTCTGACCACTCCAAGCCCTTTCGGACCTGCTGCTGGGTAACGGCAGAGGCGGCAGGCCAGACAGGAGGAAAGGGCGGACAAAGACTCTGGAGCTGAAGACTCAGATGAGGAACTTGGAACATGGAGACTCAGATGAGGAACTTGGAACGTGGAGACTCAGACGAGGAACTGGAACAAGGAGACTCAGACGCAAGCGAGCAAAGTCCCTCATGCGCCCTACACAGCCCAGCCAGGCTGGTCGTGGACCACACTGTCTCCTATGTGCCCTACACAGCTGGTCTGCTGGTCGCAGACCACAAGGAGAGCGGGCAAGCTCTGGACATCAAACACGGGTCAGGAACGAAGCAGCACCCAGACCCTCTGAGGTCGGAACAGGATACTAGACTCAGGATAGAAACTCGAAACTTGGAATACGGAACTTTAAAAACAAGGAACCTCCGGAGGCGCGGGCTGCTCAGGAACATCAGGACTTGGATCACAGAACATCAGGACTTGTATCACGGAACAACAGGACTGGATTGCAGAACATCAGGACTGGATTATCAGGACTTGGAACATCAGGACTGGATCACAGAACATCAGGACTGAATCAAAAAACATCAGGACTTGGATCACAGGACATCAGGACTGGATCGCGGATCATCAGGACTGGATCACAGAACATCAGGACTGGGTCATGGAACATCAGGACTGAATCACAGAACACCAGGAACATAGACAAAGGACATCCAGAAGAGACCAGGAACATACAACAATGAGGGATCCCACGAAGAACATAGAAGCCAGGCAGGAGCAGAAACAGAGAATCCTGAGAAGGACTAGCCCCTTGCAAAAAGGCAAACAAGGAATGGAAGCAGAGCCCTTAATTAGGGCTGAAGAGTAGGAGATGCCCAGGGAGGGGTTCAGGTGGGGCCCAGGGCATATCTGGCAACGGGCCCTTTAAAAGAAGAAGAGAGGCGCGGCCCACGCGCCTAAGAAGCAGGAAGGAGTGCAGGACCATGGACAGCGGCCATGCTGCAGACTCTGAGACACTGGAGCAGGAAGGAGGAACGGGCCGCCGGACACGCCCAACGTAGGAGCGACTTCCTGCTGCAGAGAGGCAGCTGGGGGCGGCTCCCTGCCACCAGCAAGGTCAGGGATGAGGGCCTCGCCCCACAGAGGGGGCAAGGCAAGGCGGTGGCCTCCAGGCTGCATGGAAGCACGGCGGCAGGCTAGCCGTGCAGGAGAGGAACACAAGCAGCTCCTGCCACGAAGGAGGACCTCGGCAACGGCTCCTGCCACGCCAGCATGACAGCGGCCTCCGGACCGCAATGTAAGTGCCTGCTCACAGCTAGGCCCGCGCGCAGGAGCGCAACTGCACATTTTCCCTATGTGCTGAAATATTGCAGACCCTGCTGATCTCAGTTTTATTTTTCCCATTAAGTGATACACATCAAAGCACAGAAATTCCAGTTCCAGTATAAATTAGATTAGGTCTGACTGGAAACTGGAAAAAAATCTGAAATTAATCAATTCTAAAGTGGCATTCAAGTCAGTCATGCCTACTTTGCATTTCTCTTTTGGCCAGTTGTTGGGATAATCCTGGCAAAGTGGACAATCACATCCAATTTTGCAACCACACATCATCATGATGTTTTTCGACGGGGTTGATGGAGCATAACATCTTTTATCACAACCGGTTCGCTACAAGAAATCAGTTCAATTTAATGTAATGCTTCATCAGGTAACAGGGCCAATCGCCATGTTGTCACTGCTGTACGGCAGCAGGTGTAGCATTCCAGCTGTTGTGCAGAGCTAGTGTAGTGCAAGCTTGTTGAGTTTAGCAGATGTAGATTCCAACCGTTAAGAAGAGCTTGCGTATTCAAGCAGCACAACAGATGTAAAGCCCCAGTCTTTAGAACCTGTACTAAAGGCACAAATAAAACACATCTGCATTCAGTCAGTTTTTGCCCTAATAGATGGTCCTGGACAATGAAATCAAAAGGCATTTATATTTGTATTCTATCCAAAAGTTTTCTAAAGTAGACTTTACTATTATGTCATAGTTAAAACAAAGCTGAAGAAAAATACATATATTAACATTTAGCCTTCTGAAATTATTTAAATTAGACTTAACAAGTAAGCCATTCTTAGGATGTAGAAATTAGTTATACCAGAACCCAATCTTCCATAACTTAATCTACCTTATCAGCTGCTGTCAGGCTATAATAAGCAGAGGAAGTACAAGTTTTGCATTATGGACTAATGATGACATAATCATCAAGCATGTCCATTCGAAGCATGTCAATAATGAGATGCAAATTTTATGGAAAGAAGATTTGAGGAAAATCCAGCTATACTAGTCGATCCAAAGGGTAGAAGTTTTTAAAGCAGTATGCAGAGTTCCATGATCATGCCAAGAATGATAGCACAGCTAATTCTGCTGGGATCTTAGGGTGGTTTCAGAGATAAGACCTATCAGCACCTAGATAAGCTGGCCAGTCGGGAGCCAAGATAGGCGTTCAGCTAGGTACCTTTCTGGTCACTTGGGTGCTCAAAATGTTGCCTTGTTAAGTTGGCCGATCGGGCACTGAGATAAGCGCTCAGCTAGATGCAATTCAGAGTGCTTGGACTCAGAGAAAAGCACCTAGCTAAAGTGGCCGGTTAGGAGCCGAGATAGGCGCTCAGCTAGGTGCCTTTGTGGTCGCTCAGGCACCCAGAAAGTGCCTAGCTAATCTGGACGGTCGGTCACTGAGATAGGCGCTCTGCTAGGTGCCTTTCTGGTCACTCAGGAGAAAGGCACCTAGCTAAGCTGGCTGGTCGGACACCGAGATAGGAGCTCAGCTGGGCACGATTCAGGATGCTCAGACACTGAGAAAAGCACTTAGTTAAGCTGGCCGCTCAGATGCCAAGATAGGCCATTTTCTGGATGCCCAAGCAACTTGAAAAGTAGTGGCATTGAGGCACCTGTCTGAGCGCCTATCTCAGCACATTGAAAAATAAGTAAATATAAATAAAAGAGCATTTAAATTCATTATTTTTCTATGTGGCATACAAAATTACCTTGTAGGCAAAGGCAAATTTTGGTCATGTTTTATCATAATTAATTTTATTCCTTTATTGCTCCACATCTAAGGTCATCTTTTGAGACTTCACAAGGGTAATGTTGCGCTGGAGGGGGACCCTTGGCCTGGTGCAGGATTGGTACGGCCCTCTGGTCGGACCCAGAGAGCGCCTGCCACCAGGAGGCGGAACACAAAAGGAGACAGAGGCTAACTAGAGCTTCACCAATAACAGTCCGGGGTTTCTGCAGGTTGAGCCCTTGGGTACCCGGACCGCCTGGACTTAAGTGGGCCTCTGGTGGTCTCTTGGAGAGATAGCAGAGTGGTGTGCCCACCACGAGCAAGGATGCATGGCTGATGCAGAGTGGATGGACTAGACCTGAACTGGAAGCTCCGAAGATCTCAGGGAGGCAACAGTTCAGGAAGGTTCTCCGGGCAAGACAGGGAGTGCCTGCAGGCCTAGTCAGGTGGAAGCTGCAGTTAGTTTCCAAGCAGGTTGGTCTGATAGTCACAGTAGGCCAGAAGAGAGTGTCCGAGTGAAGTGCAAAGGTCAGAGCCAGGAGAAGTCAGCCAAAGCAGGGGTCAATACCAGAATTAGTCAGGGCATGGTCAAGACAAGCGAGAGTCGGTTCCAGGCAGCAGACAAGAGAATGGTCAGGCAGGTAGTGGTCAGTACCAAGGGTCAGTCCAAAGAGCTACTACCTGAGAAGGGTACAGGAACAAACGGAGCCACTGGGAATGGAAGATAGGGATGTGAATCGTGTCCTCGATCGTCTTAACGATCGATTTCGGCTGGGAGGGGGAGGGAATCGTATTGTTGCCGTTTGGGGGGGTAAAATATCGTGAAAAATCGTTAAAAATCGTTAAAAATCGAAAAATCGAAAATCGAAAAACCGGCACATTAAAACCCCCTAAAACCCACCCCCGACCCTTTAAATTAAATCCCCCACCCTCCCGAACCCCCCCCCAAATAACTTAAATAACCTGCGGGTCCAGCGGCGGTCCGGAACGGCAGCGGTCCGGAACGGGCTCCTGCTCTGAATCTTGTCGTCTTCAGCCGGCGCCATTTTCCAAAATGGCGCCGAAAAATGGCGGCGGCCATAGACGAAAAAGATTGGACGGCAGGAGGTCCTTCCGGACCCCCGCTGGACTTTTGGCAAGTCTCGTGGGGGTCAGGAGGCCCCCCACAAGCTGGCCAAAAGTTCCTGGAGGTCCAGCGGGGGTCAGGGAGCGATTTCCCGCCGCGAATCGTTTTCGTACGGAAAATGGCGCCGGCAGGAGATCGACTGCAGGAGGTCGTTCAGCGAGGCGCCGGAACCCTCGCTGAACGACCTCCTGCAGTCGATCTCCTGCCGGCGCCATTTTCCGTACGAAAACGATTCGTGGCGGGAAATCGCTCCCTGACCCCCGCTGGACCTCCAGGAACTTTTGGCCAGCTTGTGGGGGGCCTCCTGACCCCCACGAGACTTGCCAAAAGTCCAGCGGGGGTCCGGAAGGACCTCCTGCCGTCCAATCTTTTTCGTCTATGGCCGCCGCCATTTTTCGGCGCCATTTTGGAAAATGGCGCCGGCTGAAGACGACAAGATTCAGAGCAGGAGCCCGTTCTGGACCGCTGCCGTTCCGGACCGCCGCTGGACCCGCAGGTTATTTAAGTTATTTGGGGGGGGGTTCGGGAGGGTGGGGGATTTAATTTAAAGGGTCGGGGGTGGGTTTTAGGGGGTTTTAGTGTGCCGGCTCACGATTCTAACGATTTATAACGATAAATCGTTAGAATCTGTATTGTATTGTGTTCCATAACGGTTTAAGACGATATTAAAATTATCGGACGATAATTTTAATCGTCCTAAAACGATTCACATCCCTAATGGAAGACACTGGAGCACGGAGACACTGGAACACGGAGACACTGGAACAGGAGACACTGGAACACAAAGGCAAACTAACACACCAATGGTGTCAACCTGATTGCCAAGGCAGGGATTAGGTGTTTGAGCCCTGCCTTATATACAGGGCTCTGGTGATGTCATCCAAACGCTCCTCCCTCGGTTTTCCCGCGCTAGTCCCTTTAAAAGACTGGACGTCGACCACGTGCGCACCTAGGGGCGGCGCCGAGACGGCCGAAGACGCGGAGCCCCGTCGGGAGCTCCGCTGCGAGGTCTGCAGGGATGAGGAAGCCGAGGGATGAGGAAGCCGAGGAAGGCCGTAGCGAGCGACGGGGACCCCGGGGGTTAGCGGCAGCTGCCAGGCCAGTGCTTGTGGAGGTCAGCGCGAGGTGAGCAGGCCCGGTCGCGGCCAGGACGCACAACAGGTAAGTGGCTCGAGCAGGCCCACAGAACCCTGCCTCGTCCCTTGTCTGGTAGGTTGTTTTTAGAATATTACTGTGACACAAATTATTATTCATTCATGGGCCGATACAGTAAAAATCGCAGGACACTCTCCTGTGCATGCGATACAGTAAATTAATTTATTTAAATTAGGGTCCGGGGGTTAGCGGAGCAGCGGCTGTCAGCGAGTTTGACAGCCGATGCTCAATTTTCCTGGCGTTGGTTCTCAAAATCACTGACAGCCACAGGTTCGGAAACTGGACGCCGGCAAAATTGAGCACCCGGTTTTCAACCCGCGAGCCGCGGGCCCATTTTCTTTTTTTTTTTTACTTTTTTTAACTTTTGGGGCCTCCGACTTAATATCACCATAATATTAAGTCGGAGGGTAGGCGCTAATTTCTTAAAGTAAAATGAGTGGCTTGGCTACACATTTTACTTGGTGAATCGCGTAGGAATAACTAATAGGGCCATAAACATGCATTTGCATGTTGCGGACGCTATTAGGTTCGGGGGGGGGGGGGGGTTGGACACGCGTTTTCGACGTGCTATTACCCTTTATTCAATCGCGGGTTAACAGGGCGCTCCGCCGGAGCGCACTGTACTTTATCGACCAGCTGCTGCTGTACTAAATTTTAATTGTAATGAAATTTGCTATATATATTTCTGTTATAACATTCATTGCATGAAATTGCTTGCGGCTGTAGTATTACTACTCATGACTTCACTCCTGTGTCTTTCAACTATGATTCTCTCAATTTTGAACTGTCTTTTACAGAACCTCACCCCAGCAGTAGGGACGCGGGGTCTCCTGGACCTAGCTACCACCAGCAGAGGCCGGAGGCAAGGGCATCGACAGCCTCAGCCAGCGGGGGCAGGTAATATAGCAGTACATCTGTCTGAGGCGGCACAGCAGCTGGCACGATTCTGCTTTCTTACCTCTACTTACTATCGCAACGAACAATACTGACACTGGCAGAATCACATAAAGCTCCCGGGGAAGCGTTTAATAAATTTGTCGCTTTAAAATGGGCGCCTTGGCCAGGCAGCAATTTTTTGGCATTGAAGTGTTACTACACATCCAGGCCGTATATATTGTAATCTGTGCATGTATATTGTGCCTGGAGCGGGATAAAATGGACGCAAAGCCCTATCTCCTGGGCGCACGATGCCAAGGATGCACATTTTATACGTGCGCTTTATTGCGCCGAGCTGAACATCATTCATACTTCATTCGCACAATCACTATTTTGTTTTGGAAATGAGTCTAGGGCTGACTTTAACCTACGATAGAGGTGACTGTGCTTGACATTGTATTGACTCAGTAGTAGCTGGTTAGAAAGAAAATGCAAATACCTCTGACTGAATTTCCAAAACAAAAACAATGGTACTGAGTCTGACTTTCTGACTAAACGTGACTTAAAAAAATAAAGGAAAGAAGTTGGTATGGATTGCACAGAGTGAGAGAGACTACTGGCCTGGTGCTGCTAGTAGTGCGGCGGTGACACTGGTGGTGACTCATTACCAGCTCCAGTAGTCTCTCGCTCTGACCACCCCTGACGCCGGATTCCATCGACCTCCCCTGCCTGATCCGCTCCAAACAGCTGTTGAGGTGAAGCAGGCAGGGGAGGTCAGTGGGAATCAAGCTTCAGCGGTGGCGTTTGGAAAAAGGAGGCAGAGGAACCCAGCGGAGTCATGCCTGGAATTCAGCACGTTTGGTTCTAATACCATTCCTCTAAAAAAAGAAGAGAAAGTAAAAAAGAAAAAAAGAGCTTTTATATTTTATTTGCACCCTCTTTTGTGTTTCTTTGGTATTAGTCATCGCTTGTTCAGACACGTGCTCCTCGGTCAATATTTTAAAGCTTTCTAAAGACCGGAGTCTATTGTCCAAGCCCACGTTTTTCTCTGCCAATAAGGCCACTTAAGATGTAATAGCCTTACTTAACCCTTTAATGGCATCTGATCTTGCCTCCAGAGTAATCGTAGAGGGCCTGACCAAGCTTGAAGCTCTCCTGCCCATTTTGGCTAACCCGAGAAGAAGGGTTTTTTTTGTTGGTTTTTTTTTTATATACTGACATTCGGTCTCAATTGAGATATCACACCGGTTTACATTCAGGTACTGTAGGTATTTCCCTAACCCCAGAGGGCTTACAATCTAAGGGGCGGATTTTAAAAGCCCTGCTCGCGTAAATCCGCCCGGATTTACGCGAGCAGGGCCTTGCGCGCCGATGCGCCTATGTTCCATAGGCCTACCAGCGCGCGCAGAGCCCCGGGACTCGCGTAAGTCCCGGGGTTTTTCGAGGGGGGCATGTCGGGGGCGTGTCGGGGGCGTGTTGGATCGGTGCGGCGTTTTGGGGGCGAAACGCGGCATTTCGGGGGCGGGCCCGGGGGCGTGGTTTCAGCCCGGGGCGGTCCAGAGGCGTGGCCGCGCCCTCCGGAACCGCCCCCAGGTCGCGTCTCGGCACGCTAGCGGCCCGCTGGTACGCGGGGATTTACTTCTCCCTCCGGGAGGCGTAAATCCCCTGACAAAGGTAGGGGGGGTCTAGATAGGGCCGGGGGGGTGGGTTAGATAGAGGAAGGGAGGGGAAGGTGAGGGAACGGCGGCAGGCTGCGCGGCTCGGCGCGCACCGGCTACACGACATCGGCAGCCTTGCGTGCGCCGATCCTGGATTTTAGTAGATACGCGCAGCTACGCGCGTATCTACTAAAATCAAGCGTACTTTTGTTTGCGCCTGGTGCACCAACAAAAGTACGCGAAGGCGCGCTTTCTTAAAATCTACCCCAAAGTTTGTACCTGAGGCAATGGAGGGTAAAGTGACTTGCCCAAGGTCACAAGGAGGGACAGCAGGACTCGAACGCTGGTCTCCTGGTTCACAGTCCACTCCTCTAAACACTAGGCTGTTTCTGCACATCAAAACATGAAAACAAATGCCTTAGCTAGCGGACACAGTTTTTATTTACAGTATCAGTCTTTAATTTAAAGAAAATGTTTAGACATTTTCCTTTTAAGCAGGGGAAGGATAGCTTTGGACCCTGAGGGCTTCAATCCAGTTTGATACTCAGGATCTCCACAGCAAATACTAAAGAGATTTCCCTGCATGTAACAGTCCCAGTCTATGGGTAATTTAATGTTCTGATTAGGGATGTGAATCGTTTTTTTGACGATTTAAAATATCGTCCGATATATTTTAAATCGTCAAAAATCGTTAGAGGCGATATTTAATAGGAATTCCCCCGATTTATCGTCAAAAATCGTAAATCGGGGGAAGTGGGAGGGGAGGGGGAGGGCGGGAAAACCGGCACACTAAAACATCCCTAAAACCCACTCCAACCCTTTAAAATAAATCCCCCACCCTCCTGAACCCCCCCAAAATGTCTTAAATTACCTGGGGTCCAGTGGGGGGGTCCCTTTGTGATCTTCCACTCTTGGGCCACGAGAGCGTTGATAGAAAATGGCGCCGGCGCTACCTTTGCCCTGTCATATGACAGGGCAAAGGTAGCGCCGGCGACCTCCTGCACTCGAATCGTGTTGCTGTACGGCCGGCGCCATTTTGGCCGTACGGCCGGCGCCATTTTGCAAAATGGCGCCGGCCATACGGCAACACGATTCGAGTGCAGGAGGTCATTCCTGGACCCCCGCTGGACCCCCAGGGACTTATGGCCAGCTTGGGGGGGCCTCCTGACCCCCACAAGACTTGCCAAAAGTCCAGCGGGGGTCCGGGAACGACCTCCTGCACTCGAATCGTGTTGCTGTACGGCCGGCGCCACGACCTCCTGCACTTGAATCGTGTTGCCGTACGGCCGGCGCCATTTTGCGATATGGCCATATGGCCGGCGCCATTTTCCAAAATGGCGCCGGCCGTACGGCAACACGATTCGAGTGCAGGAGGTCGTTCCCAGACCCCCGCTGAACTTTTGGCAAGTCTTGTGGGGGTCAGGAGGCCCCCCCCAAGCTGGCCAAACGTCCCTGGGGGTCCAGCGGGGGTCCGGGAGCGATCTTCTACGCTCGTGACGTCGGGGACAGGAACCAAAATGGCGCTGGCGCAATTTTCTATCAACGCACTCGTGGCCCGAGAGTGGAAGATCACAACGGGACCCCCCCACTGGACCCCAGGTAATTTAAGACATTTTGGGGGGGTTCGGGAGGGTGGGGGATTTATTTTAAAGGGTCGGGGTGGGTTTTAGGGATGTTTTAGTGTGCCGGTTTTCCCGCCCTCCCCCGATTTACGATTTACACGATATTTAAAAAAACAAAACCGCCACGATCCGATTCCCTTCCCCCCCCAGCCGAAATCGATCGTTAAGACGATCGATCACACGATTCACATCTCTATAAAATAGCACTAATCATAATCATAAGAGTGAGTCTCAGAGCAGAACTAGGACAGATCACATGCACAAGAAAAACTAATTCAAATTCTGGTATCACCTCAGCAAAACAAAATCCTTCCACTGCTAAATATTTTGTGAAGTTAACAAGCCCCTGCAAAAAAATAGAAATAAAGAAAACCCCTAGAAGTACTAACTCTCAGGCATCAAACAGCACTCTTATTCATAAAAGGCAGCAAAACAAATATTACTCCAGGCCCCAGAACCCCAATACACCACCTACTGGGGAAAGACAACAAGCTGGACTGGTGCAAATCCCTACAGAGAAAATCCACACAAACCCACCCTTATCTAACAAAGAAATAAGAGACTGCAAATTAGAAACCGAAAGATGCAGACAAAACCAAAACAGAAAGCCTGGGAAACCGGACTCTGAACAGTGAAACTCTAAAGAAAGAGCCAAATACAAATACATAAGAAATGCACATTCCCACGGATGGCACATTCCAATTGCTAAAAAATCAAATTTTTTTTTTTTACCTTTGTCTGATCTTTTCATTTTTCTAATCAGTTGGCCCTGGTCTCTTTGTTCCACTTTCCCCTTCTCAGTCTTTTCCTAATTCTTTCTCCAGGATCACTCTTCTCTTTCTGTTTCTTCGCTCTCCTCCTATATTCTTCCCTTCCTCCCCTACACACACACACACACACACACACACACATAGACACTGACTCTCGCTCTCACATGCTCTCTCTTCTCTCACAAACAGGCTCCCACGCTCCCAATAATTCCTAACATTCTGTTTGCTTTTCTGACCGATGCCACACACTGAACAGAACCTTTCAAAGTATTTTCCACTACGATCCCCAGGTCCTTTTTGTTATGGAAGTGGACCCTTGTTTCGAGGTAGAGGACTACCGTCGAAGGGCGAGGCCTCTTGGACTGTAGAGACTTGCTAGAAGTCTTCACCCTGGAAGCACGCGACCCCCCCAGGAGGAGCCCGTAGGGGTCCGGCCGCTGGAACTTAGGCGACTCCTCTGAAGACTGTAGAAGGTCTGGATGCAGGCGCCTCCTGCAGGTCGAGGGTTCCAGACGGCTGGTGCCTCCAGCAGGTCGAGACAGTCTGAAGACGGAGACGAGGAAGAATCCAAATCGGTCCGAGAATCAAAATACCAGCGGGGTCCGAGTCCAGTCCAGGGTCAAGGCAGGAGAAGGGTCCAGAGCCGCACCGGGATCAAGTCAGGAGAAGGGTCCAATGCCGTACCGGGATCAAGCCAGGAGAAGGGTCCAACGCCATACCAGAATCAAGCCAGGAGAAGACACGTCCACTGGTCCAGAGGTCAGGAGCCAAGAATCAATCCACGGAGCAGGGAAGAAGAGCGGGACGAAGAACCAAGAACCAGGAGCCAGGAACACACTCAGGTCAGAACCTCAATACCAAGGCAAAGTCTGAGGAGCAGACCTTGCCTTTAAATACAGGAACCTGGAGGAGGTGCTTCAGAAGGGAGCCACGACACTTCCTGTCGTGGCCCCTTTAAATCTTGTCTTCAACCGCGCGCGCAGCCCTAGTGCAGGAGGGGAAAAGGGGCGGAGTCGCCGCAAGCTGCAGAGCCCCGCGGCCAGCCGAGCAGTGACCCAGACCGCGCGGAGACCGTCGTCGGAGGCTCCCTGCACCTGCAGGAGCCTCAACAGAGACCCGACGCCGCGGGTAAGAGCTGGGACCCGGACGCGGCGGTCCGCGGCTGGTGGCCATGACAGTTGGCCCCGGTTGCGGGTTGCTGCGGCCGCCGGCGGTTGTAACACTTTTCATGTCTTCTAACTCCTAGTATGGAATCTAACATCACTCTCACACACACACACATACACACAGGCTCTCACTCTCACATACTTTCCCGCACACATACACAGGTTCTCGGTCTCAGGCTCCCACACACAAACACAGGCCCCCTGTGCTCTCTCACACACACCCACCTATACTCTCGTATACACTCACTCACACACACACACACACACACACGCATGAGAGAAATGAGTCTCAAAGTCATTCTTTCACCTCCTACCTTGTTTTTTCTCCTTTTCTCTCACTCACCCTCTTCCCTTCCCCCTTCCCTCTCACTCACTCCTTTTCCCCCTTCCCTCTCACTCATCCACCCCCTTTCCTTTCCTTTCACTCACCGCTCCTACCTTTAATTCCTTCCCTCCAGTCTCACCTCTCTCATTCCTCCTCCATTTCTTTTCCTTTCCTTCCCTCTCACTAAGCCACTTGGTCCAATCCTCTTTCCCTCTCACTCAGCCCCTGTCCCCCTCATTCACCCCTTTCTTTCTTCTCACTTCTCCTCTCTTTCCTTCCCTTTTGCCATGTTCCCTCTTACTCACTCTTCCTTCCCTTCAATTCCTTCCCTACGCTCTCACCCCTTCCCTCTCAATCACTCCTCTTCCATTCCCTTTCCTTCCCTTCCCTTCCCTCTCACTCACCCCTCCCATAAATCACAACCCTCTCCCTTCTCTTCCCTTCCACTTATTTTGGTCAGTTCCCTTTTCCTCCCCTCCCTTCTCAGTAATAAGGAAGGGGAGGGAAAGGAAGCTGAGTGAGTGAGGCAGATGGAAAGGTAAGAAACGGGGAGAAGAGGTGAGGGAGTAAGACATTCTCACTCTTCCTCTCTTACCTTTCCCAGCCTGTCTCCCTCACCTACTGTGGTTGTCTTCAGCCCACTAGAAGTGATAAGCTTGCGGGCCATTCTTCGCCAGGCCGTGTCGTCCTCTTCAGTCTGCGGGGGGTGGGAACCCTCACAGGCAGGTCTTCAAGGTGCCGCCGAGGGTCTGCTCATGTGCCCGTGGGGAGGTGGGATCTCTGCGAGCTGGTCATTATCGTGTCGCCACGGATCTGCTCATATGCCTGCGGGGGGGATGGCTACACCTCTGCCTCACGGCCTTTCCTGCTGCCGCCAGCCTGCCGCCTCCCTGGGTGTGCCACCTTGTGCAAATGCACAGTATGCACACCCGGTCAGGCCGGGCCTGTCCTTAGGAGTTCAATATTAGTGTGGGTTTCATTTATCACACACGTTAAATAAAGCAGTCCCCGTGGGATGCAGGAAGCTAATGACAAACAAATAGACTAGGTGTAAAAAAGTGTGCTAAACTGAAAAACCTTCCTTTTTTTGCCTCTTGGTCCATTTGCATGCCAATCCACGCTAAAAAAAACAAACAAGCTCCCCAACCACCTCAGTGCCCTGGCCGGGCTAGATCGGCCAAGCGGGTCGGTCCAGCAAGTTCTTCCTCTATACCCAGAATGCCAAACCCCTCCCTCTCACATTTAAATGATGTCAGGCCTGGCAGACCAGACAGTGCAGGGCCAGGTCCAGGTCTGGGTCACTCTTCCCAGCCCACTCCCTTCCCCCTCACTTTAAAATAAAGTTGGCTCAGCAGGGCCAGGTTGGGTCCAGGACAGAGTTTGACTCCCCTGCTTTAAGGGATAATATAAGCGGGGAGAAGTCCAGTTAGAAATGCAATAACCTGAAGCGATATGAAGAAGGTCACTTAGAAGCCTGGACTCGTAGGCACTAGACAAGCAGACGCTGCTGTTGCACATCTGTCAGATACAAAAAAATGCCCGTCTTTAGCTAAGATGCTCTAACAGTATCTGGCAGGTACGCTGCATTTTCCGTAAACCAGCAGCAGTGGCAGCTCACAGCATAGTAGGTCTGGCAAACCCCTGTCATTTAAATTCTCAGGCTAACAGTAAAGGAATCCATCAGACTCCTCCTGAAATGTCAGCTTCAATGGACTGAATTAAAAAAAACCAACCCTGCTGTACTTCATCTGCTCCTCCCTGCAAAGAGGAAAGCCTGCAGTTAGAAAATATTATTATTTAAGTGGACAGGTCACTTTACACATCTGATCTGATTTACCTGCCCCTGCCCACCTCAGCTATTGAACTTATCTTTAATCCCCGAGGGGAAATAAATCCTGCTGTCACAATGTGCAACAGACGCGTCCCACCTTTCAGGGAAGGAGGCATAGCTGTAAGGTGGCCTTGAAAACACTGTAAACGGAAAATGAAAAATCGTCTACGGAAATGCAAACTGCATTTTTTTACAAAAGCTGGGGCTTTTAGAAAGCATAAGATTTGCAGTATCAAACGCAAAAAAAACCAGCCGCAGAAAATAACAGATAAGGAGCAGAGGGCCCTGTCTGGTCTGCCCCAAACCGTCTCCCTTTGCAGTGTCACAGTCCTTCGGATGGTCTCTGACGTCCCTTTTCTCTGTGGCAGCTAGGGGCTCCTGCGGGGTTCATCTCTTACCTACCTTCCCTGGGAAGCTGTTCCAGGTAGCTCCATCCTTTTCTGCAAGTCGGCTTACCCGAAAGGGAAGGCAGTGCCTCCGAAGTACCCTTAGTCCTCGCCCAGCTGTCCCTTGCATACAAACTGCCCCACAGTACTACCTCCCACCCGAAGGCATAGAAAGATGTAAATCTTCACAGACATGTCCGCCTTCTCAAACTTTACTTAAGGGGTGTCCAGAAGGGCTAAACAGAACCAGTAACAGAAGAGCGAAATCCAACAGCAGTTAATGAAGCGAGCAACTGTCACTGCGAGGGGAAAGGGGTGGAAAAAAATCTGGAAATAATATAAGGTACACAGTACATACTTCAGTCCTTTCACTGCAGGTTACAGTTCCTTTAAATACCAGGAGGAGCCGCACGCTCCCAGCTACTGAGGTTTCAGACCCACCCGAAGAATGAAGTGGACAGTCTCGTTTGTGCGATGGAGGCCATAAAATAAAGGCCCAGTCTTGAGCAAAGATTTAGGAGGCGCTCCCTTAATCTTTCCTCTCTGTTTCTTTTACGTTGTGGGGAGCTCTGCGGGCTCCGTTTCTACACTGCCTGCTAGATGATACTGCAAGAGTCTCGAGGCAAACAGCTGCAGATATTTTTTGCTTGCTTGGGGGAACTGCAAGCCACATGCTTTCCTTCTTTCTCTGCAAGTGCGGCCCGGCCTTGCCTCCCACTAATATTTCTGCCAATTGTTCATCGAGGGGTTTTGCATTTTTGGGGTCCTGCCCCTTGCTTTATCCCCACCTTTTTGTGGGCTGCAGCTCAGTGATATAAATCCCCGCCCCCCGAGCATGTGACTGGGGTCATTGCCTCTCCCTAAGAGGTCTGATCCAGAAGGGTCTTCCTGCTTCCCTGGTAGATTGTACCCCAAGGAGAGTGGAGTGTTTTTAAAGATTGGACTTTTGGAAGAGTTTTGGAAGATTGCTGAGTGCTAGAGGTTTTATCAGCAGAGGCGTAGACCTGGGGATTTATTGCTGTTGAAGTGATTTTTGGTGAGAGACTGGTGGAGTTACCTGTTTTGAAGAGGTTTATTTTTGAGCAAGGGATTTTTGTCATCTCAGCCCTTGTCTTACACTGGTTGCTACAGAGAATTACCCTTCCCTGCAGGGGGGAGGCATTTTTGAATTGGACACTGAAAATACAGTCTTTCCTGTAAAATCTAACACAGAAAATGGAGTTTCATTATACGTGCTCAGACCTTTCAGTAGAAGAACGCCGGTATTACTTGATCCAAGTGCTAGCTATAGGCTTGTTAAAAATATGCTTCACTTTGATTGGTCCTCCATCCTGTCTTCTTGCTTACTTCTCCCACCTTGTCTCTGGCTGGACTATTACCTCACTGCTTGGCATAGCTTAGTAGCTATAGTTACCTTTAGGAGAAAAAAACACTTGTCTACTTGTTGCAGTTTTACATAAGCCATAGGCTTGAATAGGAAACATTAAATGAATGAAATGAAAATTTTGTTTACTTTCATGGGCACATCCATTCTTTTTTTTTTGGGGGGGGGGGTGGGGGGAAGAACAATGAAATGAAAATAGTCTTATTCTTAGAAACATAGAAATGACAGCAAAAAAGGTCCAATTGGTCCATCCAATCTACTCAGAAAATGGATGGTAGTATCTGCCGCACCGTGCAGGATACCTCCATGCTTATCAGTTTCCCAAACCATAAAAGTCAGGGCTCTCCTTGGATTCTACCTGAATCCAATTCCCTGTAACTCCTTGCCACTGAAGTAAAGAGCAATGAAGGGGTTGTGTTAACAGTACATAGGCTTAGGTTAAGGGTAGTAACGCCGCACCAGCAAGTTAACTCCATGTTTGTTTCCTCAGGCCATAAACGTCAGGGTCCTCGTTGGTAGCTGTCTGAATCCATTTCCCCTTTTCCCCTGCCATTGAAGCAGAGAGCACTGATGGATTTGCATTAACAGTATGTAGGCTTATTGGTTAAGGGTAGAAAGTGCCAGAACAGCAAGTTACCCCCATGTACTTTTTTTCTTCATTTCCATCCTCTAGTTTTAGGGATCTACAGTGTTTATCCCATGTCCCTTTGAATCCTTTCACTGTTTTTGTCTTCATCACCTACTCCGGAAGGGCATTCCAGGCATCCACCACCCTCTCGGTGAAGAAATATTGGTTCTGAGTTGTCCTCCCTAAAGTTTCATTTCATGATCCCTAGTTCAGAAAAGGTTTGATGATTGTGTATTATTAAAACCTTTCAGGTATCTGAAGGTCTGTATCATATCTCTCATGCGCCTCTTCCAGTGTATACATATTCAGATAATTCATCCTCTCCTCATAAGTCTTCTGATACAGACCCCACACCATTTTGTTCACTCTTCTCTGGACCGCCTCCATCCTGTCTTTATCCCCCTTCACATATGGACTCCAGAACTGAATACAGTACTCCAAATGAGGCCTCACACAGGACCAGTACAAGGGCATTATCACCTCCTTTTTCTTACTGGTAATGCACCCAGCATTCTTCTGATTAGCTATCGCCTTGTCATATCGTTTTGCCATCTTCAGATCTCCAGACACTATTATCCCAAGATCTCTCTTCTGGTCTTTGCACATCAGTCTTAATTCCCCCATCACAAATGGCTCTTTTGCATGATTCTATACTTCGTAGCATTGAATTCCAGCTGACAAATCTTCGACAACTCTTCCTGCTTTTTAAAATTAATTTTCATTCTCTCTACTCTTCTGGCAGGCCACTCTATTGCAGATTTTAGTATCATCTGCAAAAAGGCAAATTTTACTTCTTTCCTTTCTGAAATATCACTCACAAAAGTATTGAACAGAACTGGTCCCAACACCGATCCCTATGGCACTCCACTTAACACGGTTCTCTCTTCAGAGTAGGTTCCATTTCCCATTATACTCTGTCTCCCATCAGTCAACCAGTTTGTAATCCACACCACCACCTTGGCGCTCACTCCCTAAGTTCTCATTTTATTCATAAGCCTCCTATTCAGGACCATATCAAAAGCTTTGCTGAAATCAAAGTTGATCGCATCTCGCACTCTTCCTTGATCCAATTCTCTAGTCACCCAATCAAAAAAACAATCAATCAGATTTGTCTGACAGGACCTTCCTCTGGTGTATCCATATTGCCTCAGGTCTAGCAACCCACTGGATTGTAGATAGTTTACTATCCTTTCCTTCAGCAGAGTCTCCATTAATTTTCCCACCACTGAGGTGAGGCTAAATGGCCTATAGTTTCCTGTAGAGATGTGAATCGTTTTCCATATCGTCTTAACGATAGAAATCGTGTGGCAGGAGAAGAAAATCGTGTTTGGCACGATTATTTCGTTGAAAAATCGTTAAAAATCGTTTTTTCCGATTAGTGCGCACTAACTCGAGTTAGTGCGCACTAACTCAAAATGATACAAATAGACACTTTCCAGGTCACTGAAGGTCAGTTAGGAATGAATATGTGTTCCTATTGGCTGGCAGCCCTCTTATCTATTGATGTTACCAAGATTACCACTGAGGTGATGGTTGGGGGGATGGGAAATGGAACTGGAAACTCATGAACACCAACAGAAAATGAAACAAAGTGTTCACACTTCCCAGGTCAGTAAAGGTCACTTAGGAATGAATATGTATTCCTATTGGCTGGCTGTGCTCTTATCTATTGATGTTACCAAGGTTACCACTGAGGTAATGGTTGGGGGGGTTGTGAAATGGAAACAGTTGGAAGCTTGACATGTGATGATCAGCACTCACGTGACTAGAACTTCTTTGTTTATTATTTTTGTTAGCAGACACGTGCATGTTGAATTTGCCAATCACTGTGCATTTTAGAAAGGTGGTCCTGGCTGGAACTGTACACAGTTCAAATATATGTAATTGATTGTTGGTAAGTGTATTTTTTAAGTAGCCACACTGGCACAAGTATGTTTACTTTTCCTCCTACTTAACTCACTAGCTCAGCTTTGTAAGAAGGGCTTCTCTGCTTGAGTGAGGGTCAGGCAGCTCCCCCCTGTCTGTGAAGCCAGCCTCTCACTAGTAATGCAGGGAGGGAGCTGTCTCAGACTTCACCATCCTCCCCCCCCCCCCTCACCCACACACCATTCACTAGCTGGGACATGGGGGAAGTCAGGAGTGAGGGTCAGGCAGCTCCCCCCTGTCTGTGAAGCCAGCCTCTCACTAGTAATGCAGGGAGGGAGCTGTCTCAGACTTCACCATCCTCCCCCCCCCCTCACCCACACACCATTCACTAGCTGGGACATGGGGGAAGTCAGGAGTGAGGGTCAGGCAGCTCCCCCCTGTCTGTGAAGCCAGCCTCTCACTAGTAATGCAGGGAGGGAGCTGTCTCAGACTTCACCATCCTCCCCCCCCCCTCACCCACACACCATTCACTAGCTGGGACATGGGGGAAGTCAGGAGTGAGGGTCAGGCAGCTCCCCCCTGTCTGTGAAGCCAGCCTCTCACTAGTAATGCAGGGAGGGAGCTGTCTCAGACTTCACCATCCTCCTCCCCCCCCCTCACCCACACACCATTCACTAGCTGGGACATGGGGGAAGTCAGGAGTGAGGGTCAGGCAGCTCCCCCCTGTCTGTGAAGCCAGCCTCTCACTAGTAATGCAGGGAGGGAGCTGTCTCAGACTTCACCATCCTCCTCCCCCCCCCTCACCCACACACCATTCACTAGCTGGGACATGGGGGAAGTCAGGAGTGAGGGTCAGGCAGCTCCCCCCTGTCTGTGAAGCCAGCCTCTCACTAGTAATGCAGGGAGGGAGCTGTCTCAGACTTCACCATCCTCCCCCCCCCCCCCTCACCCACACACCATTCACTAGCTGGGACATGGGGGAAGTCAGGAGTGAGGGTCAGGCAGCTCCCCCCTGTCTGTGAAGCCAGCCTCTCACTAGTAATGCAGGGAGGGAGCTGTCTCAGACTTCACCATCCTCCCCCCCCCCCCCCCCCCACCCACACACCATTCACTAGCTGGGACATGGGGGAAGTCAGGAGTGAGGGTCAGGCAGCTCCCCCCTGTCTGTGAAGCCAGCCTCTCACTAGTAATGCAGGGAGGGAGCTGTCTCAGACTTCACCATCCTCCTCCCCCCCCTCACCCACACACACCATTCACTAGCTGGGACATGGGGGAAGTCAGGAGTGAGGGTCAGGCAGCTCCCCCCTGTCTGTGAAGCCAGCCTCTCACTAGTAATGCAGGGAGGGAGCTGTCTCAGACTTCACCATCCTCCCCCCCCCCTCACCCACACACCATTCACTAGCTGGGACATGGGGGAAGTCAGGAGTGAGGGTCAGGCAACTCCCCCCTGTCTGTGAAGCCAGCCTCTCACTAGTAATGCAGGGAGGGAGCTGTCTCAGACTTCACCATCCTCCCCCCCCCCCTCACCCACACACCATTCACTAACTGGGACATGGGGGAAGTCAGGAGTGAGGGTCAGGCAGCTCCCCCCTGTCTGTGAAGGCAGCCTCTCACTAGTAATGCAGGGAGGGAGCTGTCTCAGACTGGTATCAGGGTTAGGGCACTGTGTGCAGGAAGATCACAACACTCCTGGTATTAATAGGGATAGGGCACTGTAAGAGATGACTGTAGTAGATTGAATAAAGATCTGATGTTTCTGCTCTCCTCACACCAAACAAAAACAACACACAAGCAGAGAAGCCCTTCTTACAAAGCTGAGCTAGTGAGTTAAGTAGGAGGAAAAGTAAACATACTGTGCCAGTGTGGCTACTTAAAAATACACTTACCAACAATCAATTACATATATTTGAACTGTGTACAGTTCCAGCCAGGACCACCTTTCTAAAATGCACAGTGATTGGCAAATTCAACATGCACTAGCATTTCAGGTGCCTGCTAACAAAAATAATAAACAAACAACTTCTAGTCACGTGAGTGCTGATCATTACATTACTTTTTTTGTCAAGCTTCCAACTGTTTCCATTTCACATCCCCCCAACCATTACCTCAGTGTTAGCCTTGGTAACATCAATAGATAAGAGCACAGCCAGCCAATAGGAATACATACATACATATTCATTCCTAAGTGACCTTTACTGACCTGGGAAGTGTGAACACTTTGTTTCATTTTCTGTTGGTGTTCGTTAGTTTCCAGTTCCATTTCCCATCCCCCCAACCATCACCTCAGTGGTAACCTTGGTAACATCAATAGATAAGAGGGCAGCCAGCCAATAGGAACACATATTCATTCCTAACTGACCTTCAGTGACCTGGAAAGTGTTTATTTGTATCATTTTCAGTTAGTGCGCACTAAATCGAGTTAGTGCGCACTAACGGGGAGTTAGTGCGCACTAACTCCCGTTAGTGGCACTAACACGATTTAACGATTTTTAACGATAAATCGTTAGAATTTCTATTGTATCGTGTTCTATAACGATTTAAGACGATATAAACATTATCGGACGATAATTTTAATCGTTGAAAAACGATTCACATCCCTAGTTTCCTGCCTCCTCTCTGCTACCACTCTTGTGAAGTGGGACCACCAGGACTCTTCTCCAGTCCTGCGGCACCTCTCCCGTTTCCAGGGATCTATTGAAAAGTTCCTTCAGTGGACCCGCCAGCACATCTCTCAGTATCTTGGGGTGTACTCATGCAGCCCCAAGGCCTTCTCTTCTTTCAGATGGCTTAGCTTCTCCCATATATTCTCTTCTGTAAACAGAGTTTCATCTACTCCATCCCCAACTACGGTGTTGTTAATCAGCAGTGAGCCTTCTCCAGGGTCTTCTTTAGTGAATACCAAACTGAAGTATTTATTTTATATTTCTGCCATTTCTTTGTTACTCTCCACACATTGCTCCTTGTCACCTTTCAATTTCACTATACCACTTCTGATCTCACTTCTTTCACTGATATAATCTGAAAAATGATTTGTCTCCTCGCTAAAGCCATCTTTGGCCATCCTTTTTTCCACTTGACCTTTTGCTTTCCTTAATTATTTCTTCGTTTCCCTCAATTTTAACAGATATTCTTCTCTGTGTTCCTTTTTTTGGGATCCTTTATACTTCTATAATGCTGTTCTTTTTGCCTTTATTTTTTGAGCCACTTCCTTAGAGAACCAGATCAGTTTCTTTTTCCTCTTACTCTTGTTTACTTTTTTAACATACAGAGTTGTTGCCTTTGTAATAGCTCTTTTTAATTTGGCCCACTGTTGTTCCACCTCATCCATTTTCTCCCAGTCTTCCAGTTCTTCCTCCAGGCATGTTCCCATTTCAACAAAGTCTGTATTTTTGAAATTCAAAACTCAGGCCTTGGTGTGTTTTCTCTGTATTTTGTTTATAAAATCGAACCATACTGTCCGACGATCACTGGTGCTCAGGTGAGCTCCTAACCAAACATTAGAGACATTATCACGATTAGAAAACACTAGATTGAGCATCACACCCTCTCTTGTGGGTTCCATTACCATATGTTTGAGCAGAGCCTCTTGAAAGGCATCCACTAACTCTCTACTTCTCGTAGATTTCACAGAAGGGATACTCCAATCCACATCCGGCAGATTAAAATCTCCAACGAGCAATGCTTCACCCTTCTTTCCCACCTTTTGGATGTCTTCTATGAGTTCTCTGTCCAGTTCTTCTGTTTGAATCGGTGGCCTGTAGATCACACCAATAACAATGAAACTGATGGTTTCCAACACTTCTCTTTAACTGATAAGGTGCAATTGTGAATTAAAGTCTTTACAACTGTGTACTTCATTTTTAAAGCTGGTACAAGTTCTTATAGTAAGTTTGTGACTTCTTACTGTTCAGATGTTATTTCAATTGATATGTATATTATACAGGAACCTCCGGTATATAAATTATTTAAATAAATAAATAAATAAAATTTAATTCGTTTTTTTAGCTACTTGATCTCTTCCCTCCCAATGAGTTTTGGGCAAAGCTTTTGTGCTTTCTTCCATGATAGTTGAAGCATTAAAGGTATACTTTAAAGTATTTAGTCTTTTATGTCCTATCTCTTCCTGTAGTTTTAAAGGTGATAGATATCTCTTACTTCTCTTTCTCCCAATTTTCAGTAGATGCTCATGGGTCTTTGATGAGGTCCATCTCCTCTCCTTCTCTCCCCTTGTCTCCATCCTTCTCTCAGAATGGTTGGAAATCATCCCTTCCTTGGATTCTTTTTGTTACGCCCATCGGTCACAGATGGCTGTGACCACGTCTACTTACATCCTGCACCGTTCTCCTGCCCTCCCTGCGTCTGCTCGTGGCAAGGCTAGTCTCCACCGCCGCCGCCCACGTCGACTTCGGGCCTTCCTAGGCGTGCACATGCATCACTTGGCTCTCCTTTGAAGCCTCTTTGGCAGGAACCTCGGGGGCATCCCTGATTGATGATGACATTAGATCAAGGTACTTAAGCTCCACCTTCGCACTCAGCCGACTTGGTAATGAGTTCCCTACATCTCTACAAGCTCCTGCCTCCGTGTTCCTGTGGCTACGCTATCGGACTCCTTGGACTTTGGACCCTGCCTGTACGGGGACTTCATTTCCTGGCCTGCCCCGCTCCTCGGGCTGGCCCTGCACCTCCTGAAATCCTACCCTGCAAGGCTCCCCGCTCCTCGGGGCTGCTCCTGGAACACCTTACTACTCGGGAATTCTACCTCAGTGCTTCCCCGCTCCTCGGGGTTGTGCCTATGTGCTGTACAAAGACTGTCAGTTCTTCCCCGCTCCTCGGGGCTGCGCCTGCGCATTATACAAGAGACTGTCAGCACTTCCCCACTCCTCGGGGCAGTGCTCCTGTGCCATACTGAGACTGTCTGTGCTCTCCGCTTCTCAGGGTTGCGCTTACGTGCTATACAGAGACTGCCAGTGCTTCCCCGCTCCTCGGGGCAGAGCTTCCGTGCCATACAGAAAGTGTCAATGATTCCTGCTCCCCGGGGTTCAGCATACGTCATCACTGGAGACCCGTCTCGGGCTTCCCTGCCCCGCAGGTTGGCCTACGTCATTGCATCAGCACCTCCTTCACTGTGCAGCTCTGCCCCTCGTGATTGCCTCTCTGGAATACCTCTTGCTCGGCCAGTCTCGCGCCTCCCACTCTGCGGCCTGCCTAGCACCTTCCCCCTCGGGGGTCTCTACCCAGGTACTATCTCCAGCCTGTCTACCTATTGTGGGAATCTCTCCTGGCTCCTCGGGACCTCTCCACAGTCTCACCCAGAGCTCCCTACTGTGCCTGACCTCACCTCCCGACGGTGGGGACCTGTGGGGCTCCTCCCCACAGGTGGTAACAACTCTCATCTTGGGCCAAGGGTCCACATATCCACAAACTATAACACTAGTGATCTCAGGTTCCTCTTGCATGAAGGAAACCTCTTCCATTAGTTAGAAAAACTCAAAACCACTTAATTGAGTCCAAAAAGATTTGGCAGTCCAAACTCAAATAAGTTAAAGTGGCAAGTAACTCTCATCCAAAACAAAAGTCTAAACTGAGCTTAAAGTTAAGACTTAGAAAAAAGAGAACGCACTGGAAAACATGCTGCCTCCTTGAAAGCAAAAAGGATCCATGATGATGGGACATTTCCATTGCTAGCTACCAAATGGTGGAGCTGCAAACCTTACAGTCACCAAATCTGTCCCTACAGCCAAATGCTATAATCCTTATCCAGTATTAGTAGAGAACTAACGGGATCCCTACATTTAGAAATGATAGTGATAGAAGGAAGTGCAAAAGTGGCATTGTGAGACTCAGAGGTGGTAGGGAGAAATATGTATAGGTTGATGAGAAAAAACCGAAATTGCTGAAGAAATGTTTGTTTGATGTTCAATGTGGAACGGCCAAGAGCAAGACCATATAAAACAAACAGAAATAAGACTGGGAGTGAGGCAAATCTCAATTGATTTTTAGAACAGTGTGCTTGTGAGAAGCTAACTAAACTTAAAGTAGATAAGACGATGGGGCCAGATGGGATACAACCAAGGGAATTTAGAGATGTCCTGGCAGATGAGCTGGCTGACTCCTTCAATGCTGCTTTAAAGTCTGGAATAGTTCTGAAGTACTGGAGACAGGCAGATGTGGTTTCTATTTATAAAAGTGGAAGTAAGGAGGAGGCTGGGAACTACAGATTAGTTAGTCTGACTTCTGTGGTGAGCAAATTAATGGAATTGCTGCTAAAACAGATGGGGTAGATTTTAAAAGAAGCGCATGCAGCCTACATGTGCGTACGCTACCCGGCGCGTGCACATGTATGGGAGTTGGCGCGCGCAAGGGGGTGCACAACTGTGCACCTTGCACGCGCCGAGCCGCACTGCCTTCTTCCGTTCCCCCTCACCTGACCTTCCCACTGCTTCCCCTAACCTTCCCCCAGCTCTACTCTAACCGACCCCCTAAAATTTTTAATTTACCTTTTGTGCACGCTGGCAGGCTGCTGGCACGCGATCCTCCGACAGAGCATCAATGGCCACTCTGTTGGAGGCCTCTGGCCCCACCCCGCCCCACCCCAGACTGCCCCGCCCCTAGACTGCCCCTTTTGTAAAGCCCCGGGACTTACACGCATCCCGGGGCTTTACGCGTGTCGCTGGGCCTTTTTAAAATAGGCCCAGCAAGCGTAAGACAGGTTACACGCGTTACCTTTTTTAAATCCAATGTTATGACCGCCACCCGCGGCCAACCCAACTCACGTCATGTGCAGCCCTGTTCTCCTCTCTGGGCGAACTCGCGGCTGTGGCTAGCCACTTCTGACACATGCCGTCTACCTTCCAGGGCTTCTAATGGGATAAATATAGGGGATCTCAAAGGAATTGATGGGAATTATAAAGCTAAAATAATTGGGCAGATGGGCCATACAGTCTTTCTCTGCCGTCATGTTTCTGTTTCTCTTTCAATAGCCAAAAAATTGGAGCTAAGTAAAATACAAATTATAGAAGATACGTCCTACTGAATAAATTGCACCCCAGCATTTTGTATAAGATTTAAGCTAGTACCATGAGGAAAAAAAAAAAAGTAACTATGCTTCAGGCACTGCAGGGAACTTACTACATCAAATTGAAAAGTCCAGGAAAATCTATTGTAATGGACTTTTGAGATCAGCCGATAGTCTCCTTAAGCAATGAGCTCGCAACAGGAATGTCTTCAGTGTAGCACAAATTACAGCTGTATTTTTTTTTTTTAAACTACGTTTTCATTGTATCATCTTGGATGCCTTCCCGCACTGAAGACTCAGAAGAGCTGCAGTTGAATACACTAAGCGCAGTTCAGCTTGCATTGAGTGGTTCTTAATATCGGAAGCTCGTGAGAAGAAGTAGTGTGGGATGTAAGGAAGAAGGGCTGTCTCTCGGGCAGGGTGAGTACGGGGGGGGGGGGGGGGGGGGATAAAAAAAACCCCAAAACAAAACACAAACCTGTATAACCTTAATGAAGAGGGCTTCTCTCTGCCAGCCTGCAATACCTGCACTGTCCCTGCCTGACTTTGAAAGAAATGGTCCAGTGGCAGAGCCAGGAGGAAGGAGACTGTGCACATTTCTCTTGACCCACTTTGCACTTCTTCCGAGCCCGCCCTGGGGAAGCCTTAGCTGAGGAGTTGGAATGCAAATGCACTTTTAGGCAAGCAGGACAGGGTAACCTTTTCTAGCAGGAGCCAGCTCAGCCATATGCTCACCTCCAGATAATGGGCCCCCCTTGCTGCATTCCTAGCGAAATATCACAGCTGTCACCTTGACTGCCGAGGAGGGGATTGGGGGGCGGTGAGAAACCTTCATGTTCTCGCTTTAAAACTGCCTCGCTTAGCAGAGGTAAGTGCCAGTGACAATGAGCTCATGAGACTGGAAATGCTGCGGCCAACTGGTTGAGGAAGCAATGACTTGACCGGACACACCTGGGCGCGGGTCCCCAAGGTCTCTGCCTCTGCCTTCACCCAGTTCCTTCACCTGCAGGTTGCTACTGACAGAGTCAGCACTTCATTTCAGGAGCCCAGCGACCGCAAACGGGCTTTGCAATTATACTGCCTGGGAATTTATTTTTTTTTTTTTGTCAGCAGGCTATTTATTTATTTTATTTAAAATATTCCTTTTCCAGCAAATACAGAAACACTGTTCTAAGCAGATTACAGCATCGGTAACGTTGATCCTCGGTAATGTGGTTGATCCATCGGGACATTAAACAACAACGCAGAGAAGACTAGCGTGAAATGAAGTAGCAATACCAAGCAAAAAAAAAGTTGTTAGTAAACTCAGGGTTGTGTGAAGATTTAGGGTTTCCTAATCGATCCCAGCCAGGATCTCGGGAGGTTTTGGAGCTAGGTAACTGGAATTGCTCCTGCACTGCTGGGCATTTTGGAAGGTGCAGGTCCCCTGCCTACTGCCTAGTAGCTCCTTCTGAAACACGTGGTTGCAACATGACAGATTTCCTGCTGGGTTATGTTCTTGAATTTACTGTACTTAAATCATTTAATCTACTGGTCTCTTACAGTTCTGGGTGTGGCACAATCAATGCCAAACAGTGGAGCGGATGTAGTAAATCTCTTTCCCCATTGTCTGTGGGGGAGAAAAAAAAGCTCAATAAAATCAGGCCCAGAGTGTAGTAGAGAAGAACTGAGGATTTCTGTGAAAAAATGAGAAAAAAAAAAAAGTGATACATTCTTAGGGTTCACAGCTGCACAATCCACTGACTTGGAAATTCCTCCACTCCTACATTCAAGCTGCTCCTTCAAGGAGGAGTCTGCAGACCCAGCGTACAATCCCCAGTCCTGGCCTTGCTGACTGTAATCGGCTGGTTCAGGGCATCTCTTCAACAAGTGGGCTATCTCCTCTCATCCTGTGTAGCATTTTTACCAGCCTGCAGCTGACTGAAGGCAAGGAGGGCTTTTGCAGACGAGCTCTTTCTCACAGTAGCAAGGCAAAACTGTGACTGTACTGAAAGTCCCTATTGCCCCTGCCCGCACCCCCTCCAGCTACATGGCAGGAGCACATCTCAGCAAGATAGAACCAAACATCTCCAAAGCAAATCCTTTTTTGCCATATACGAAATCACAATGTAAAAGTAGAATAACGCAGGTAGGGGTGATGCAAGGGTATTACGCACTGTTAGGCGAACCCCTAGTTTCGCATCTCCCCCCTCCCCACTCCCCCCCCCCCCCAACTTCCCGGCACCCTTTTTCTCTCCAGCTGGTAGCATCATAGCTATTTCAGGATTTTTAGATCTAAATACTGTAGGTGGTGGTGTGGTTATTTTCTTCCCACACAAGTGGGAGGGAGTGCAGCCTTGATATCATTGGCTTAGATTGTAATGCTGTCTGTTCCAGCTCCTTAACAAGAGCTGGGGAGGGTTTGGCTGTAGTAGGGTTTTGTATTGCTATTCTTATGTTTATTTTATGAGGATGCTGGTTTATGATGTGCAAGTTATGGGGGGAGTGTAACTTTGATGACTGCAAGGCAGTCTGTTCCAGCTCCCTAGTGAGAGTGGGCAAAGGGTCAACCTGCTAAAGTGATTTATATTGTTTTCTTTTTTTTTTTTTTTTGGATGATGTTAGAATATTGGATTTGATATGTTTTTGTGCATGTTATTAGGACAATTGCAACATGTATTTGTGTGGGCTTGGCGTGAGTAAGCCTACATTACACACATGTAGTATATATATGTATACATGTTGATGTACGTTTGTGGTATATATAATGAAAAAAATTGCAAAAACTAAAGCAAACTTGGCATAAATGTTGAAAAAGTTATGGTCCCTCCAGAAAATAAACACCACTCTCAATGCTGAGATCATCCAAATTATAAAACCGTAGCAAAAAATTAAAAAAAAAATTCCTTTTAATAAATGAATGAAAAACTTCTAATGTGAATTACCCTAAAATAGGGGTAGCCAATGTGTGGCTCTTTCATGTGCAAAATGTGGCTCTTGCCCTCATTGCAACTGAGCACCACTGCGGAGGGGAGGGGCTGGAACAGGAAGCGCACACAGCAAAATAAAGCAGAAAAGAGCCTTTCTGCTCACTGCTCCAGCCCCTCCCATCCTGCCCTCCCAGTGCTGCTGGAAATGAGGAAGCAGGGAGCCCAGGGTTTTCTCTGCTCACCCCTGCTCTGCCCCTCCCCTCCTGTCTGCAGCCAGCAGCACTGGAGGACGGGGACAAGGCTAGAGCTGACAGGATAGCAATGAAAAGCTGATGCTTCACCCCGCTCCCACCCACCCTGCCTGCTACCTTGAGTAGAGAGCTCTTCTTTGTTCCGCTACTAGGCGAGGAGAGGCTGGAGTGAACATTGCCTCAGGCCCAGCAAAATCACTGTGGTCTCAGGGCTTGGGATTCAGCTAACAGTAGCTGAAAGTATGGAGTTACCCAGAGCTCCAGTCAGGCCAGAATGATTTATGGTGAGGGAAAGGGGGTGAATGCTTGGAAGGGGGTAAGAGAAATACAAGAAGTGATGAATGTTGGGGACGGTGAGGGGAGTGAATGCTTTGAGGGGGGGGAAAGAGTGGTGCAAGAGGGAGTGAATATTTGGGAAAGTAAGAGGGTGAATGCTTCTGCGGGGAGTGGTATTTACTGATGAGGATGTTGGGGAGATACTAGTTCCAGAGATGATTTTCAGGGGTGATGAGTCAGACGAACTGAACAAAATCACTGTGAACCTGAAGGATGTAGTAGGCCAGATTGACAAACTAAAGAGTAGCAAATCACCTGGACCGGATGATATGCATCCTAGGGTACTTTAGGAACTCAAAAATGAAATTTCTGATCTATTAGTTAAAATGTGTAACCTATCATTAAAATCATCCATTGTACCTGAAGACAGGAGGGTGGCCAGTGTAACCCCAATATTTAAAAAAGGCTCCAGGGGCGATCTGGGTAACTAAAAACCAGTGAGCCTGACTTCAGTGCTGGGAAAAATAGTGGAAACTATTTTCAAGATCAAAATCATAGAGCATATAGAAAGACATGATTTAATGGAACACAGTCAACATGGATTTACCCAAGGGAAGTCTTGCCTACAAATCTGCTTCATTTTTTTGAAGGGGTTAATAAATATGTGGATAAAGGTGAAACAGTAGATGTAGTGTTTTTGGATTTTCAGAAGGCGTTTGACAAAGTCCCTCATGAGAGGCTTCTACGAAAACTAAAAAGTCATGGGATAGGAGATGATGTCCTTTCGTGGATTACAAACTGGTTAAAAGACAGGAAACAGAGAGTAGGATTAAATGGTCAATTTTCTCAGTGGAAAAGGGTAAACAGTGGAGTCCCTCAGGGATCTGTACTTGGACTGGTGCTTTTCAATATATATATAAATGATCTGGAAAGGAATACAATGAGTGAGGTTATCAAATCTGTGGATGATACAAAATTATTCAGAGTAGTTAAATCACAAGCAGACTGTGATACATTATAGGAGGACCTTGCAAGACTGGAAGATTGAGCATCCAAATGGCAGATGAAATTTAATGTGGGCAATGCAAGGTGTTGCATATAGGGAAAAATAACCCTTGCTGTAGTTACACGATGTTAGGTTCCATATTAAGAGCTACCAAACCAAACTGAGATATACCTGTATTGTTGGTAAAATTCTATAAATAAATAATAATAAAAAAAAAGTGGATAATACTTTAAAATCGTCGGCTCAGTGAGCTGCAGCAGTCAAAAAAGCAAACAGAATGTTAGGAATTATTAGGAAGGGAATGGTTAATAGAACGGAAAATGTCATAATGCCTCTGTATCGCGACGCTCCATGGTGAGACCGCACCTTGAATACTGTGTACAATTCTGCTCGCCGCATCTCAAAAAAGATATAGTTGTGATGGAGAAGGTACAGAGAAGGGCAACCAAAATGATAAAGGGGATGGAACAGCTCCCCTATGAGGAAAGGCTGAAGAGCTAAGGGCTGTTCGGCTTGGAGAAGAGACGGATAAGGGGGGATATGACAGAGGTCTTTAAGATCATGAGAGGTCTTGAATGAGTAGATGTGAATCAGTTATTTACACTTTCGAATAATAGAAGGACTAGGGGGCATTCCATGAAGTTAGCAAGTAGCACATTTAAGACTAATCGGAGAAACTTCTTTTTCACTCAATGCACAATTAAGCTCTGGAATTTGTTGCCAGAGGATGTGGTTAGTGCAGTTAGTGTAGCTGGGTTCAAAAAAGGTTTGGATAAGTTCTTGGAGGAGAAGTCCATTAAAGGCTATTAATCAATTTTACTTAGGGAATAGCCACTGCTATTAATTGCATCAGTAGCATGGGATCTTCTTAGTGTTTGGGTAATTGCCAGGTTCTTGTGGCCTGGTTTTGGCCTCTGTTGGAAACAGAATGCTGGGCTTGATAGACCCTTGGTCTGACCCAGCATGGCAATTTCTTATGTTCCTATGTATGAAAAAGGATGAATGTTGGGGGAGATGAGGAGGGGGGGGGGGGGTTGATGGCTGGAGGAGGAACTGAATTGTGGGGGGTGAATGTTCATCTCCCGCCTCATTTCTCTGAAGTCTGCAGTACAAATTGGATTTTTGGAACCTTCTCCCTCCCCAAGATCCGTGATTTCTGCAGCAGGAGTGGGGGGACCAGGGCTAGGGTGGAGGGAATAGAGGGCGAGAGAGAGGGCCAGGGCATGCAATTGCATGTGAAATAGTGGGTGGGGGAGGGGAGTCAATGGGACGTGAGAGAGCCAGGAATGGGGTTAGAAGGGGTTTAAAAGAACAAAGGGAAAGTCACTAGCAGGGTTGCAAGAAAGCCAGAGGTGGTGATGAGGGAGAGAAAGGTGGTGAAGGGGGAGAGGGAGTGACACAGAAGCAGGCGAAGGGTGGCAAAGATGAGTGACAGAAAGCCAAAGATAATGAAGGGGGAGGGGGAACCAAGGGAATGAGAGCCAGAGGTGTGACGGGGGTGGAGGAGTGAAAGAAAGCCAGAAATGTAATTGGGAAGGGGGAGGGTTTGAGAGCGACACACACAGAAAGAGGCAATGGGAGAGAGGTGTGTGTGAGATTCGGACTGGCTGATGGTTGAAGATATAGGGGGGGGGGGGTTGGGGCAGAGGGAAGGAAGAGAGAAAAAGAGGGGGGTGGGGGCAGAGGGTACTGTTGTTGGGCATAAGGTAGGGGATGAGAGAGGGATGGGCCAGGAAAAAAAGACAGGGTTTATCATGAGCAGTCAGAAGCGTTGAAAGTGTACAGAGCAAAGGCGAGGGAAGGCTGGACGAGACAAGGCAGGAAAGCTGGATGAGACAAGGCAGGAAGGCTGGACGAGACAAGGCTGGAAGGCTGGACGAGGCAAGGCTGGACGAGGCAAGGCGGGAAGGCTGGACGAGACAAGATGGGAAGGCTGGACGAGACAAGGCTGGACGAGGCAAGGCGGGAAGGCTGGACGAGACAAGATGGGAAGGCTGGACGAGACAAGGCTGGAAGGCTGGATGAGACAAGGCAGGAAGACTGGACGAGGCAAGGCTGGACGAGGCAAGGCGGGAAGGCTGGACGAGACAAGGCTGGAAGGCTGGACGAGACAAGGCTGGAAGGCTGGACGAGGCAAGGCGGGAAGGCTGGACGAGACAAGGCGGGAAGGCTGGATGAGACAAGACCAGGCAAGGCAAGCTGTAAGGTCAATGGAGCCACGCTACAATAGCTCCTAAATGGGAGAGACCGTTCAGTGTACACAGGTTTGTATGTCAATGGTATAAAAGCCAAAAATGTTTGTAAAGAAAATCCAAGGGGCAATTGCACTAAAGATTAAAATGCATGGTGAACGCATGGTTAAAAAAAAGAAATGTAGTATGCATGCACTAACAGGTTATCATGCATGCTAAAAATTGTAACATAGTAGATATGCAGAAAAAGTCCCTCTGGCTCATCCAATTTGCCCAGCTATTCTAACCACTCTAAGGATACATCCCTACTGTCAGCCACAGGGTATGACCACTGGTGAAATGTTTTCTATCTAGGACAATGTTTTGATCTTCCTCCATTGTACTCCATCATCTTGGGTAGAACACACAAAATCTCTACCTAGTTCCCTCCAATTCCTTCTTTTCCCATGCCTAACCCTAAAGTTCTGTATTAATCTAAATAGCTAGCAATACAAGCATGCCATCTAATCTGAACGTTTGGTCTACCAGGTCCCTTACATGGCCTTCCAGACTGCCCTGGCCACCTGCGAGCCTGGGTTTCCACTAAAACGTTTACAGAACTTCCTCCCAACCCCCTCCAATACACTTCAAGCCAAATGCCCTAGTCCACTGCTAGGCTGCAGCTCTGTAGGCCACAGAGTGGAGCAGTGGCTCTCTCTCTCATGCCAGTCAGTCAGTGGATTTGTTTTTTGTTTTGGGTTTTTTTTTTGTCTTTTCCCACATACACCCCCCCAGCCCCCTCAATCCTCCCTCCCACTCATTGAGGGCATGTGACCAGCACTGTGCTGTCTAGAGATCTAGGGGAGACAGGCTGGTCGCAGAACGTGTCTCTGTGCTGCTGCTATACCTGACAGAGGGGAGCGAGATAGAGGAACAGGGAGACCACAAAATGAGAGTCTGGGAAGGGACGAGAGACAGAGGAGGAGGTGAGGGACTGGGAGAGGGCAAGAGGTGGAGGGAGAGATGGCAGAGTTGGAAGGTGGGCTGGAAAAGGATAAGAGATGGAGGGGGAGAGGATGAGAGATGGGGAGGGATATGAAATGGAAAGGGAGGCATAGATTTCTTAGATCTTGTGGAAAATGTGCAAATTTTCCTTGTTAATGATTTTTAAAAAAAATAAAATCACACATCCATAGACAAATAAAAGATAGTCTAGTAGTGGCTTTTATTTATCTCTTTAGATTTGATATTTTGCTTTATCCCGAAAAAGTACAAGGAGGAGTAAATATAAAATCAATAACTACATTATTAAAAGGGAAGATAGAGCAACATACAAAATAATGCACAGTTCAATATGAATATTACATTGAACTACAGGGTTCTTGTAGCCAAATTGGTCCTGTAGGTTATTACAGCTTTCACAAACAAGAAGATTTTCATCTGCAGAAGCATCCACCTGCAGGATTTTTTTTTTTTTTTAATCTCAAATCACATTTCTAAAATACACTGACACCTCCTGGGCTTCTGTTGACTGATGACAGAGAGGTGACCATCAAATTAAGGAGCCGCAGATGCTGAATACAGACAAGAGTTCCCACATAGTAATCTCAGTGGACCTCATTATCTTTATTTAGGGCCAGATGTACTAAGCATTTTTCCCATAGATGCAAACCATAAAAAAAAAAACAACCCTTCAGTACATCTGGACGAGTCTGAAGCATCAGCATTGAATCCCCAACCATCTGCAGGCACGAAGTGTTGACATTGTAGCAAGACGCTAGTGAAATACCTTGCTGGAGAAGCGTATTGTTAATGCGCCCCCTTAACGGCATCTGTTTGCATCATCAGCACAATCTCTCGTTGTATGGAAGGAGGTGCTTTGATGGGTTGGCGCTAAGCAATTTGCACCATAAGGCTTCTGAGAGTTGCGCCTGGGTGTTTCGCCCCCCATGGCCACTCCATGCCTGCGTGCTGAGCAAAGAGTGCCTTCCATATGCGATTACCATGCACTAACTGCAGACAGCATGCCCTGTTTGTAATTAGCATGCTTCATTTGCCTGGAGCTCTCACCGCAAGCAGTGTGTGCTGGGCGCCCGGAGCGCACACCCAGAGCAGCCGCAGGAATTTCCTGAGCCGAGGTTGGACATGATCAGGGGGTCAGAGGTGGTGAGGAGGAATGGAAGGGGTTGGAGGAAGACAAATGGTGAGGGACTGCAAGGCATTGGAAGGGGGCAGGGGAAGTTTGGCGGGGGCAGATCTGGCCCCATAGTGGGGCAGGAAGAAAGCATTTCATTTTTAAGTTCACTTATTCAAATTTAATAGCACTGCAATCATATAGTTTCAAGGTGAGTTCTTAGTAAAACACATTTTAAAAGCAAAATGCAAAACTCATATACAATTAACCAAATAAGTATCTTAAAAACCCAGATAATAAACATTCTTAACTTGGATAAAATTCTCCCCTTCTTCAAATTCACCCCCCTCCCAGTCCCCAAAAATGAAAGAAAACCTCAATGTTATAGATTCCTTCCAAGAACTGAATCAAACGATGAATCTAATCGACTGCAGATACACCTCCTCCACAGAAAAACCCTGGGTCTATTAGGTCCAGATTCCCAACCTTCAACTTGGTTCCTCCCCAAAATACTCCATAAAGTGCCATACAGGGTGGAGCAGAGGGTAGAGGACAGGCCAGAGGTGCGAGAAGTCAGTGGGGCTAAGGGAGGACTCTGTTAGGTCCCAAGACTTGCAAACCTCTCTGCTTTAGCCCTATCATTTTTGATGGCTCTGTTATACTATTATAACAAATAATGATGTTTTTCAAAAGGACCAGCATAAAAGATATCATAGCACATAAACTTCCAAGCCCCCTTCTTAAGCAATGTTGTGCTACACCTAGATATACACACTTCATCAGAAAAGCAATCCTCGTGTCTTTACACCTCACCACGTCCTCCGTGACCTACCCCAGTGCTCTATCTGCTGTAGGCCACATCCACATAGGTCATGTAGGTCTTCCATTATTACTCTGCAACAATCCCAGTCCCGATCAACTTTGATTGATCTCTAGGTTTCAATTCTGCTTTTGTTGTGGAAATTATGTGTGTTCTTATGTAACCCACCCCGAACCTTGGAGAGCGTGAGCTAAAAGTAATTTTAGATAAATAAAGGTGTTGAGCTACCACTCACTCATTGGTCTGACCCAGGTTTAATGTACAAATTTGCAATTGTCCTTCATAGGACAAGTAAATTAATAGCATACCAAGTATGTAGTGCCAACCCTTCATCCCTGGAGATGGATGGGCATTTCATGATGATACATCAAAGAAAACTGAAATAATTAAGTCCATTGAGCTTCCCATTCTGGTTCTTTTTTTCTTGTGTGAGCATCTGTGGCTCTTTAATTTGATGGTCACCTCTCTCTTGCCAGCCAGCAATGATCCAGAAGTGTCAGCATATCTTTGAACTGGGGTTTCAGCTAAAAATGCAGGTGGAAGCTTTTGGAGATGAAACTTTTCATGGTAGTCAAGGCTATCATCCTGTGGCGACCCGTGAAGAGGAGTCCCAGAGGTTAGAGAGAGGCTGAGGGTCTGTAGAGTGTGTATGTGTGCGTGTATGAGATGAGTTGAGAGATTGTGTGTGAGAATGAGTTGAGAGACTGTGTGTGGGAGTGAGGACCTGAATGTTTGCAGAGACAGCATGAGAGCCTCTGTGTATGTGAGAGGGACAGCATGTGCCAGTGAGAGCCTGTGCTTGAGCAAGACAGCATGTGGGAGTGAGAGGGCCTATGTGTGTGAGACTCAGACAGCATGTGCCAGTGAGAGACTGTGTGTATGAATGTTTGTATGAGAGAGAGCATGTGACAGTGAGAGCCTGTGTGAGTGTGTGTGTGAGAGAGAGAAAGCATGTGAGAATGCGAACCTGTGTATTTGAGGGAAGAAGATGGAGAGAAAAGAAATAGAAAAAAAGACAATATAAAAGGAATTGGCAAAAAAATAAGAAAGAGAAGGTGGAAAAAAATAAGAAAGGGAAGGTGGAAAAAAAAAGTCTGTGACCAACTGATTAGAAAACTAAGATCAGACAGCAAAGGTAAAAAAAAAATTACTTTTTAGTGATTGGCACATGTAATCTTTGGGAATGTGCAAGAGTAGCACTTTCTCTATGCGGATCTCACAATGTACGAGATCAACATGGAGGAAGTGGAAGCCCATGGGGCCTGCACAGAGGAGGCAGCAGAATGGGCTTCAGTGTCAGTAGCAGCAATCGGCACCTCCCCAATAGCCATGCAGCAGCAGTGTCAGTGGCAGCAGAGGAATGAGAGAGGCTCTGAGGTTGCTGGCAAAAGAGAGGGGGGTCTGCCTTTAGTGTGTGCATGTGTATGAATGGGACTCTGCCTGGGGGTGTATGTGTGTGAATGCATGGGTGCCTGCGTGAGAATGAATTGGTGCCTGCCTGGGCTTCTGTGTGTGACAATGAATGTGTACATGCCTGGGGGCTGGGGAGGGAGTGGTGTGAAAATGAATGGGAGCCTGTCTGGGGGACAGTGTGTGTGTGTGTGTGTGTGTGTGTGTGTGTGTGTGTGTGTGTGAGAATGACTGGGAGCTTGCCTGGGTGTGTGTGTTTGTGTGTATGTGAGGGAGCCAGTGAGTGTGAGAGCATGAGTATGTATGAGAAAATCCAGGGGAATATGCGTTTGTGTGGGGGGGGGGGGGGGGGGGGGGAAAGTGTCTTAGAGCCTGAGAGTGTGTCAGGGTCTGTGAGAGCAAGAGGTTATGGTGGATATAAGAGCAGGTATGTGTATGTATGTGACAGTGTATGTGTGAGAGAGAATGGACATGTGAGTATGTGTGAGAAAGAGAGGATAATCTATTTATCAGTAGTTTTAAAATATTCTTTTATTATGATTTTACTGTTATAACTGATGCTTTATGTTTCTTGGTTTTATTTTGTTTTTTTTAGTGTTTTATGAGGAATGGTGGTTTTGTTTTTCCATTGTTAATACACAGAGTCTGGCTTCTTGGAGTTTCCATTTCAGTTTTTATCTAATTTGTGCTCCTTCATTTTGTATTCTGTATTTGGTGAGAGTCTGTCTCTGCTCTGTGTGTGTGACCATGATGAGAGATTCTGCTAGCATGTAATGTCTGTATAGGGATCTATAGCAATCAGGTTTGTTTTGTTTCCTCAGTAGGTGGTGTATTGGTATTCTAGGACCCAGTGTAATATTTACCCTTGCTTTTTCACAGGTTAGGGTTATTGTTGTTTGAGTCCTTGGTGTTATTACTGTTATGTTACGATGGGATTGCAGTATAGATTTTGAGTGTCTTTTTTGTGGGGTTTTGTGTTACTTTACAATGTGCCTGGCAGTGGAAGGTGTTTGTGCTGCTGTTACTGTGAGGTGACACCAGAATTTGAAAATATCTTTTACTATGATGAGCTGTAAGGGAAACATCCAAGCTCCATTGTTTGGGGGAATTTCAGTGGATGCACAGAGTTACAGAACTGGAGGTGCAAGATTTATATTGACATTCTGTCCCTTCCTATATATTCCAGATTTTACTCTCCTAGCCATATAGAATTAGTTGAATGAGGCTATCAAATAATTTTATAGTAGTTTTACTAGAAGTGTGAAACTGGCCAGCTTTTTAAAATTACGCAGAAGACCCTTTGAACTTTTTTATTAACTTTTTTTTTGTAACCAGTTTTAAAGCAGGATCCATGCATTGGCTCCCGGGCGCTGGAGACCCTTGGTGCGCCACTGGGTGAGAACCATATGGGGCCGCAAGCGGCAACAAAGAAGAGTGACGATTTGGCGGGCCGAGAGCAGTGCCCAACCTGCTCGCGACCCAGAAAACCACACAGTCGGTGGGCGTGATCGAGAACGATGTAGGAGTCGGGGCCGAGACCGGGGTGGGGGGGGGGGGGCACAAGGGAGAAGGCTCGCCTAGGGCGCCTAATCCCCTTGCACTGGCCCTGGTTGAATGTGAGGGAAGAGAATGAAGCATGGCAACTGTCTGTGTGCATGGGCCCTGATAGCACAAATGCTGAGAGTATACTTAGGAAGATGAGTGGTGAGCCAAAAGAGGGGGACAGGATGAGGATCACAAGAGTACAAGTCTTAATGATGAGGAACAGCAGTGGAGTGCATAAGAACATAAGAACATGCCAAACTGGGTCAGACCAAGGGTCCATCAAGCCCAGCATCCTGATTCCAACAGTGACCAATCCAGGCCATAAGAACCTGGCAAGTACCCAAAAACTAAGTCTATTCCATGTTACCATTGCTAATGGCAGTGGCTATTCTCTAAGTGAACTTAGTAGCAGGTAATGGACTTCTCCCTCAAGAACTTATCCAATCCTTTTTTAAACACAGCTATACTAACTGCACTAACCACATCCTCTGGCAACAAATTCCAGAGTTTAATTGTGCGTTGAGTAAAAAAGAACTTTCTCCGATTAGTTTTAAATGTGCCCCATGCTAACTTCATGGAGTGCCCCCTAGTCTTTCTATTATCCGAAAGACTAAATAACCGATTCACATTAACCCGTTCTGGACCTCTCATGATTTTAAACATCTCTATCATATCCCCCCTCAGTCGTCTCTTCTCCAAGCTGAAAAGTCCTAACCTCTTTAGTCTTTCCTCATAGGGAAGCTGTTCCATTCCCCTTATCATTTTGGTTGCCCTTCTCTGTACCTTCTCCATCGCAATTATATCTTTTTTGAGATGCGGCGACCAGAATTGTACACAGTACTCAAGGTGCGGTCTCACCATGGAGCGATACAGAGGCATTATGACATTTTCCATTTTATTCACCATTCCCTTCCTAATAATTCCCAACATTCTGTTTGCTTTTTTGACTGCCGCAGCACACTGCACCGACGATTTCAATGTGTTATCCACTATGACACCTAGATCTCTTTCTTGGGTCTAGCACCTAATATGGAACCCAACATTGTGTAATTATAGCATGGGTTATTTTTCCCTATATGCAAGTCATGCTGGAGAGAGAGGAGGTGGAAGAGGGAGGCAGAGTTCAGTGTTAAGACTCAGTGACACATGAGGAGAAGAGCAGGAGAAGACAAAAGGGGATGGAAGAGATGTCAGGGAAGCAGGGAGGGCCCATCAGCAACAACCGATGCAGGTGCACAAGGAAGAGCAGGGAGGGGGAGCAGAACCAAGCAGCAGAGGTGCCGAGGCAATGGCACGGTTGCAGATACTCCCATACAGCCAAGACAATGACAAGGTCCTGGAATGTGTTCTGAACAATTGCAACATCCTCTTCAGTAAAGATTCAGCATTCAGCTTTTTTGGCTGTGAAGAAGCCCAGCTGTAAAGGGATAGCAGCAGACGTCTGCACCTTAGGAATGGAGCCAAGGGCCATCAAGCATTTTAAACACTGATGCTAGGACTGCAGGTGCCCTATCTGGGATTAAGTAGCCAGGATACAGCAACACCAGGGTATGACAAGTGACAGATGAATCGGCTGAGCAGAGGGGAGGAAAGTCTGTGGGGCATCATGGAGCCAGAAGCCAACATTACCCTCATGGAGGATATGCATAATATTGCACAACTGCAAGGCAGGACAAGGCAGCTTATTATCTCAAAACAAGATCCAATGTCTAGGGTAGCATTGGGGGGTGCTTATTGTGCCGATTGTAAGGTGGGGGTGGTCTCATTCTTCTCAGCAACAACCTTGAAAGGGGGTGTGTGGCAAATAGCAGTCGAACAAAAGTCTGCATGTGCTACAGCATGGCAATGATGAATACATTTGGATTTTGTGGTAAAAAAGAAAATAAATGACTTATTGCTTCTTCTTGCTTTAATTAGTGCTACTGTTAGCTGAGCTCATTCACACAACTCCAGACAAAGGCAGGAGAACTCAACTGCAGGAAGTCAAATACAGCCAGCCTGGGGAATCAGAGGAAGAGGTTGAATACCCTGTTCCTGAAATGGTGCCACATTTTTCGAGATTTGCTCCATTCCCAAGTCATTGTTTATGTAGATGACATCCTCATCTACTCAAAGACCCTGTAACAGAACTGCACTCATGTTAGGTAAGTGCTACAACACCTTAGACAGCATCAGCTCTATGCTAAACTGCAAAAAAGGAACTTCCCTCTCTGGGATATATTATCTCCTCTACTGGCTTCTGTATGGATCCAGAAAGGTTGGCTGCCATTCTTCACTGACTCCACCCAATGGGGCTTAAGGCTCTCCAGTGCTTCATAAGGTTTTCTAACTATTACTGACAGTTTGTCTGAGACTACTCTTCTCACCGCCCTTACCAGGAAGGGAGCGAATCCTTGGGTTTGGAGTGAGGAAACCATTCAAGCCTTTGACTGTCTGAAATAGGAATTTACCCATGATCCATGCCTTCACCACCCTGACCCCACCCGACCATTTATCATAGAAGTCGAATCCTCCACACTTGGGGTAGGAGCTGTTCTGCTTCAACATGACCTTCAGAGAGGCCCAAAGCTTTGATGTAAATTCACTGAGTCACCATGAGAAAACGTTTCCAGGTATGGAAAGATCTAACACTAGCACCATTCTATGAAGAAGTGATACCCTCAGACTGTGGACTGCAGACTGACCTTCAGAATGCCCCAGCATTCACTAGGAACAGAAGTTTTGTTAAATCAGGATACCTCCCACTGAGCAGTGTTAAAACCTTCCTAAATACATCTGTTCTAATCTGACATCCCTCACAGAGGCAGGGTCTGCTGAGACCACTGACTCTACATAATCAAACGGTAGCTACTCCCTTTACACGTGCTTAAAACAAGGACATGAAACTGATTAACAGTGAGGCTCAAGCAACAATTTCTTTATCATAATTACTAAGAAAATCAATTTGAAAAAATGTTTGGCTAGGCTGGCCTCGCCTGACGGGATAGTTAATTGGAAACAACTTTCATCTAGCTTATTCCTTTGAAGAATTTAATTGCAAACAATTAAACATGCATGGCTCTCTTATTAAAGATTTATAAAATGAAAACTGGCTGAGATAAAAGTCAACTTACTCAAGGGTCTCCTGGTTCCTTCTTTAAACACCTAAATTAGGATGTGTCTATTAGAGTTCGTATAATCATCTTCAGCTTCATATTTTCCAATTACCTGGCATTCTAAAGGTTAAATAATATAGTACATATAATTTCCAGAAAAAGAGAACAGGAGAGATGAACTGTATTCTATCCAAAGAACAATATGCAGTAAAGTAACATTTCCCAATATTAAGCAACCTTAATTAACTAGTAACTCAACAATATTAAGAAGCAGTCAGCAATCCAGCAATGAGATGGGGGCCTTCACATATGCATGATTATCTATCATTTGATATCATGTGTGCTTGATACAAAGCGTTCTTGGATCTTCGAGGATGAGTCTGATCTCTGGCGGCTAGAAACGCAGATCTGGAGGAGCTGAAGCAGAGATGTACATAGACAGAGATGTACATAGAGATCATACAAGAGACTAAATGCTCAGTTGAATCTATATGGGTAGAAATCCCATGTGTGTTGGGTAAGAGTATAGTGATAGGAGTATACTACCGTCCACCTGGACAAAATGGTCAGACAGATGATGAAATGCTAAGAGAAATCAGGGAAGCAAACCAATTTGGCAGTGCAATAATAACACTGGGCAACAATGAAAGTGTTACTGACCTAAAAAGGTCCTACTCTGTAGTATCTTGATGTGCTGAACACGAATATGACCATGAAAAGTTTTTATTGGCTCTCGTTTTGAAGATATTTAATATAGTTCACTTTCTATGTTTAGTCATGTAAATTTATCCAGTAGGACTGTAAATAAGCCTAGAATGATGTAATATTGCATCATATTGCATAATACCATCATGCACACATCATCCAGAGTTTATTACATCATTTTCTGATGCAATGCAGTTCTACTGCCATGCTGCTGCTGAGTAAGCTGACGTCAGCAGTGTACTATATGAAGCCCAGTCAGAAAGGGTGAGCATTTGAAATATTCATGCTGGCTGACTACTGCTGGACACTCCGCAGAGATGCTCCCGAACAGGTGTACAAGAGACAAGCAAAGAAATCTAAGATGTAGTCTATGACTTCATTTTTCAAACGGTATTAACCGTAGGTCTCCTACTATTGGCATACAATTCAAGATGTAATTGTATTATTGCATATTACAAAAAAAACTAGAGCCAATTTTGCATTTTTACAGTCACATTCATGTTTAGCACATGGAAATTTATAACAATTGACTAATTTCATTTCAGTAACATGACTTTTGTGAAAATTTGTTGCCCAGTGAGCTATTGGCATACAGTTCAAGATGTAATTATATTATTGCATATTACAAAAAAACTAGAGCCAATTTTGCATTTTCACAGTCACATTCGTGTTTAGCACATGGAAATGTATAAGAATTGACTAATTTCATTTCCGTAACATGACTTTTGTAAACATTTGTTGCCCAGTGTAATGGGAGATTTCAATTACCTAGGAACACTGGTGCAGGTAGAACAATACAGTTCCGTTCAATTAATTAATAAATAGTATTTTATTGTGAACATTCATAATACATTCACTGTGGCAACTCCATTAGTATAACAGAGGTAATTTTACAGTCCCCCGACACGGTCCCGTGTTTCGCGGTGGCTGCATCGGGAGGGACAGGATGGTTTTCGAATCTGAAATATAATATAAGTATATCACAAAACGGAACCAAGGGCTGCTATATATACCTTATAAACATCCTTCACATACCTTATACAAGACCATCAGGAGCGCAACCGCCCACTGATTTCACCCAAATTTAAAGAACATAAAATGGCGCGAAAGGAGAGCTCTCGCGAGAGGCTGAAATGACAGAGGAACACCTGTGATTAAACTGACACCTAAAGCAGGATGACTAGTAGAACTGGTACCACTCTATATCTTTATTCAGACCATGAGGAGAGACTGAATTGAGAGTAAAGATCCATCGCTGCTCCCTCCGACCTAGCATGCAGGCGAAATCTCCTCCCCGCGGGGAGGGAGAGACCACCTCCAATACCTGGAAGGAAAGGTCAGCGATGGAGTGTCCAACATGTATCCAGTGAGCCACTAAGGGCTCATCAATCCTAGATAATCTAATATTAGAACAATGTTCTATGATTCGTGTCTTAATCATACGTGAGGTTTTCCCCAAGTAAACCAATGGGCAGGGGCATTTGATGACGTAAATTACTCCTTTTGTACAGCAGTCTGACAAAGAATGTAATTTAAACACACGTCCTGACGCAGGGTGTTTAAAAACTGTCACGGACAGGATATTAAATCTGTGGTCCAGTCCGCCCTAGATGCTCACATGATCACGAATAAAGAAGCCAAGTTTCTTATTTCAGCCCATCCGGTCATGCCCCTGTTTTACACCCTCCCAAAGATTCACAAAACTCTCGTGCACCCTCCGGGCCGTCCTATAGTGTCCGGCATTGGATCTTTACTCGAACCTTTGTCTCAGTTTGTAGATGTCTTTCTTAAGCCACTGGTACCCCAGATTAAATCCTATGTGCGGGACTCTTCTCATTTTATGACACTTTTGTCACAAATTGAGGTTCCCCAGTCTACAATTTTTCTCATCACGTTAGATGTGGTGTCACTCTATTCCAACATTCCTCAAAGCGAGGCTCTTACCGTTATTGAAAAAGTTTTGAACACACGTCCATTACCACATAGAGTTTCCACATGTTTTCTGGTCCAACTTGCCGAAATTGCTTTGACGAAAAACTTTTTTCGATTTCAGGACATCACGTATCAACAGGTTAAGGGGACCGCCATGGGGGCCACCATGGCCCCTAGCTTAGCGTGCCTATACATGGATGAATATGAAACAGTAAATATTTATCCATCTATCTGGTCTCAATTCATCCATGTATGGCTACGCTATATTGATGACATCTTTATCATCTGGACAGGTTCTGACATACAGTTCTTTTTGTTTTTCGATTGGGTTAACTCACTCAGTCCTCATATACAATTTGACTTTAGCATTCACTCCTCCAATATATCTTTTTTGGATATGTTGATCACTTGGAAGGGGGATGGCTTTGAGACCACCCTCTTTCGTAAGAAAACTGACCGGAACACTTTGCTGACCTACAACAGTTGTCACCCTCGGGCACTCCGTGACAACATACCTACGGGGCAATTTCTACGGCTTCGCCGCCTTTGCTCCACACGGGAGGAATTTCTTGCTCAATCACAATGGATGTTTACCAGATTTGTTGAAAGGGGTTACCCAACACGAATTGTGAAAAGAGCTTTTAAACGCGCTCTATACACACACCGAGACTGGCTTTTCAGTACCCCTTTACACTGTGATGACGTTTGCTTTAATTGCATCCTCCCCTTTTCCATCGTAGGTAGGTCCATTGTTAACATGATTAAACGCCACTGGTCGGCCCTGTCACTAACTGACTTAATGCATGGTCCCCCACGCTTCACCTTTAAGAGAGCCACGAATTTGAGAGATCGCCTCGTGCACACATCGTTCGTGCCTGTACAAAATTCACCTCACTCTAGTGGCCAACACAACCCTTGCGGTCGATGCACAATGTGCAGCCATACCGAGTCCGTGACAGTTTTTAAACACCCTGCGTCAGGACGTGTGTTTAAATTACATTCTTTGTCAGACTGCTGTACAAAAGGAGTAATTTACGTCATCAAATGCCCCTGCCCATTGGTTTACGTGGTCCTGAGCACATGCTAAGGGATTTCTCTGGTGGAACTGTTTAACTGCATTGCAAAATCTTCATTCTGGCTAAGTATTTTCTGCTTATCTTTACTTCTTTTTGCTTATTGATCTGAAGTTGTGTAGGAGCTTGTGTAGAAAGCTTCTGTGATTATTTACTGCCTGTGTTTTAACTTCTTTCTAGTCTGTTTCATTTTGTGTAGAAGCTTGTGTAGAAAGCTTCTGTTGATTATTTCCTGTCTGCAAAGCTATCAGCTTTTAAACTGGGAAAATCTCTCTAGTTTGGGGTTAGCTGGCACAACTAAAAAACTGGGGCATAAAGACTGTTTTTTTTAAAAAAAGAATTGACCAAAAGGCAAAGACAACAGTCCAGAAGTGACGTAATCTAACTAAATTGGGTGTGGCTCAGACCTGTGCAAGGTAATCAGAGCAAGGAAGGGAGCCATTGTTAGCCATTGTTGTCCTGAGCACATGCTAAGGGATTTCTCTGGTGGAACTGTTTAACTGCATTGCAAAATCTTCATTCTGGCTAAGTATTTTCTGCTTATCTTTACTTCTTTTTGCTTATTGATCTGAAGTTGTGTAGGAGCTTGTGTAGAAAGCTTCTGTGATTATTTACTGCCTGTGTTTTAACTTCTTTCTAGTCTGTTTCATTTTGTGTAGAAGCTTGTGTAGAAAGCTTCTGTTGATTATTTCCTGTCTGCAAAGCTATCAGCTTTTAAACTGGGAAAATCTCTCTAGTTTGGGGTTAGCTGGCACAACTAAAAAACTGGGGCATAAAGACTGTTTTTTTTAAAAAAAGAATTGACCAAAAGGCAAAGACAACTGTCCAGTAGTGCCCTGCTTTACCCAGCTTGTCCCAGGCTAAACTGTTTGACTCCCTCCCACCCTACCCCTCTACCCACCCATCCCTCGGGCTTGTTTCTAATAAAGACTGCCTAGATTACCATTGGCACTGGCAGCAAGATAAATTAGTACATTGGTTACAGTCAAGGAAATAAAGCCACAAATTACCAAGATGAGGACTATCCAATGTAACTGCTGTGGAGCCTTTATTCTGAGGGAAAGCATCTGGAAACTTAGAGCTTGCCCAATTTGTGCACAACTCTCATCCTTGAAAATGGAGCTGACTGTGATTAAAGATCAATTAGCTTCAATTAAAAGAATTACACCCACATTGCATTACTCAGAAAATAATTCCCCAATACCACAAACAAACCAGGAGTCAAGAAAAGGAGATCCATTAGGCTCAGGTAGGACCCACAGTCACCCATTCTTGACAGAAGAGCAGCCAACAGGTATACCCCCCCACTCAAACAGGTCATCAGGAAATTCTTTAAAAACCAGGAATACAGTTGGCTCTGGTAGAATTAGACCTGTGATGAGGAGACACACAATGTACCAAATGCAAAAAGAACAACAAGCCTTCTCTAAAATAAAAACTGAAGAAGTTCTTGAGAAAAGCATTGCAGTATTACCAGAAAAGAGAGAGAAAACACAATGCATGCAGTATTTAAAGATCCATAAGCAAAAAAAAAATCTAATTGAGATGGAAAACTCTGTCAACAGTGGCACTACCGCAAAAAGAAATAGTGAAGTGAATAACAAATCTCAACAATTATCTCACAAGGAGTCCAGGAAATGCAATAACCGTAAAGAGAGTACCTGGAAGGCTATGACCACAAATGCTCATAGTTTGGGAAATAAAATCCCAGATCTGCAGGCCCTAATGGCTGAGGCAGAATTGGACATTGTTGCTATCACAGAAACATGGTTCACAGAATCTCATGAATGGGATACAACAATACCAGGCTACAACTTGTTAAGGAAGGACAGAGAGAATAGAAAAGGGGGAGGTGTGGCTCTTTATGTCAGAAACAACATCCAAGCAACTGAGCTACAAGGAAGTTGGGGTATTGAAGAAGCTCTATGGGTCGACCTAAAAAACGATGACGGAGCATCCATTTATATTGGAGTGGTTTACAGGCCTCCAAACCAAAAGGAAGAGCTGGACAGAGATCTGGTTAAAGACATCCATAAGATAGGTAAGAAGGGAGAAGTGGTGATCGTGGGTGACTTTAATATGCCAGATGTAGACTGGAAAATCCCATCTGCAGAAACTAAAAATAGTAGAGCGATAGTGGATGCCATGCAAGTATCTTTGTTCAAACAAATGGTGTTGGAACCCACGAGAGAAGGAGCTATACTCGACTTAGTGCTCACTAATGCAGATAATGTCTCAGATGTCCAGGTGGGCGCCCACCTCAGCAGCAGTGATCATCAAACGGTATGGTTTAATATCACTAAAATAATAGGGAAAAGAACCACAAAGACCCGAGTTTTACAGTTCAAAAACACAGACTTTGAGGAAATGGGGAACTACCTGGAGGAAGAACTTAAAGGATGGGAGAACGAGAGAGATGTGGATCAGCAGTGGACCAATCTAAAAGGAGCAATCACCAAGGCAACTGCTCTATATGTTAGAAATGTAAAGAAAAGCAAAAGAAAACTGAAACCTATCTGGTTCTCAATGGAGGTGGCTGACAAAATTAAAGCTAAAAGAACAGCATTCAAGAAATATAAAGGATCCCAAAGGGAGGAGCACAAAGAAGAATATTTGTATCAACTGAGGGAGACAAAGAAATTAATCAAGTTGGCAAAGAGTCAAGCAGAAGAGAGGATTGCCAAGGAGATAAAAAATGGTGACAAAACATTTTTCAGATACATCAGCGAAAAGAGAAAGGTCCAAAGTGGTATAGTGAAATTGAAAGGTGGTAATGATCAATGTGTAGAGAGAGACGAAGAAATGGCAGAAATATTAAACGAATACTTCAGCTCTGTGTTCACTAAAGAAGACCCTGGAGAAGGACCATCTCTAAACAACAAGAAACTGGAGGGAAGGGGAATAGATGAAAATCCTTTTACAGTAGAAAATGTGTGGGAAGAACTAAAGAACCTGAAAGTGGACAAAGCCATGGGGCCTGATGGGATTCATCCAAGGATATTGAGGGAGCTCAGAGATGTTCTGGCGGGTCCGCTGTGTGACCTGTTCAATAGATCCCTAGAAACGGGAGTGGTGCCGAGTGATTGGAGAAGAGCGGTGGTGGTCCCGCTTCACAAGAGTGGGAACAGGGAAGAGGCAGGCAACTACAGACCGGTTAGCCTCACTTCGGTGGTGGGAAAAGTAATGGAGTCACTGCTGAAAGAGAGAATAGTCAACTATCTACAGTCTGGAGAATTGATGGACCAGAGGCAGCATGGATTCACCAGGGGAAGATCCTGTCAGACAAATTTGATTGACTTTTTTGACTGGGTAACCAAGGAATTGGATCAAGGAAGAGCACTAGATGTCATCTACTTGGATTTCAGCAAAGCTTTTGATACTGTTCCGCACAGGAGACTGGTGAATAAAACGAGAAGCTTGGGAGTGAGTGCCGATGTGGTGACCTGGATTGCAAATTGGTTGACGGACAGAAAACAATGTGTGATGGTAAATGGAGCCTTCTCTGAAGAGAGAGCGGTTTTAAGTGGTGTGCCGCAAGGATCGGTGTTGGGACCGGTCCTGTTCAATATCTTTGTGTGCGACATTGCAGACGGGATAGAAGGTAAGGTTTGTCTTTTTGCGGATGACACTAAGATCTGCAACAGAGTGGACACGCCGGAAGGAGTGGAGAGAATGAGACGGGATCTAAGGAAACTGGAAGAGTGGTCGAAGATATGGCAGCTGAGATTCAATGCCAAGAAGTGCAAAGTCATGCATATGGGGAGTGGAAATCCGAATGAACTGTACTCGATGGGGGGGGAAAGGCTGATGAGCACGGAGCAGGAGAGGGACCTTGGGGTGATAGTGTCTAATGATGTGAAGACAGCGAAACAATGCGACAAGGCGATAGCAAAAGCCAGAAGAATGCTGGGCTGCATAGAGAGAGGAATATCAAGTAAGAAAAGGGAAGTGATTATTCCCTTGTACAGGTCCTTGGTGAGGCCTCACCTGGAGTACTGTGTTCAGTTCTGGAGACCGTATCTACAAAAAGACAAAGACAAGATGGAAGCGGTACAGAGAAGGGCGACCAGGAAGGTGGAGGATCTTCATAGGATGACGTACGAGGAGAGATTGAAGAATCTAAATATGTACACCCTGGAGGAGAGGAGGAGCAGAGGTGATATGATACAGACTTTCAGATACTTGAAAGGTTTTAATGATCCAAAAACAACGACAAACCTCTTCCGTAGGAAAATAATCAGCAGAACCAGGGGTCACGATTTGAGGCTCCAGGGAGGAAGATTCAGAACCAATGTCAGGAAGTATTTCTTCACGGAGAGGGTGGTGGATGCCTGGAATGCCCTTCCGGAGGAAGTGGTGAAGACCAGAACTGTGAAAGACTTCAAAGGGGCGTGGGATAAACACTGCGGATCCATAAAGTCAAGAGGCCACCAATGAAGAGTGGGTGACTCGCCAGAATGATGGCTATTGACACAATACCCTTACTAAATAAACATACACATGCTTACTGTGACTCCTACATCGCTCTAAGCTTCAACAGCAAGAGGTAATGGAAAAAAGGATTTGCACTCATAAAGAGGGGAGTAGCTGGCTTGTTACGGCGGTTACTACCCCAAACCAAATATGCCTGATACTTCACTTTCAATGCATATACAGCATAGCTCTCTGCTTCAATGACAGGGGAGAAGAATAACTGATACTTCACACATCCAGCAGAGCTCTCTGCTACAACGGCAAAGGAGAAGAAAAAGGGTTCGCACTCAAAACGCGGGGAGTAGCTGGCTTGTTACGGCAGGTACTACCCCAAACCAAATGTGCCTGATACTTCACTTTCCATGCATATCCAGCATGGTTCTCTCCTGCATCGGCATGGGAGAAAGACTGATACATCACGCATTTCCAGCATAGCTCTCTGCTTCAAGGGCAGGGGGAAAAAAAAAAAAAAAAAAAAACAAAAACCTGATGCTTCACGCATATCCTGCATAGCTTCAACGACAGGGGTGAAGAAAAAAAAAGGATTCGCAATCACAAAGCGAGGAGTAGCTGGCTTGTTACGGCGGTTACTACCCCAACCAAATGTGCCTGATACTTCACTTTCAATGCATATCCAGCATGGCTCTCTGCTTCTACAGCAAGGGAGAAGAAAAAAAAAAAAAAAAAACCAACAAGAGCTGTACAACATAGTCTAGGTAAAACAAATAAGCATGGGTGTAGCTTGCTTATCGCGGCAGTTACTGCCCCTACTACCCCTAACTAATCAAGCTAGATATTTCACTTGCATGCAGCTCCATCACTGCTCTCTACATTAATGGTGGGGGTGGAAGGGGAATAGAACAAGGAGCTAAGAGTAACAGATAAGAATGAGAGAAAAAATGTGTGAGGCTTGCTGGGCAGACTGGATGGGCCATTCGGTCTTCTTCTGCCGTCATTTCTATGTTTCTATGTTTCTATGAAAACCTCACGTATGATTAAGACACGAATCATAGAACATTGTTCTAATATTAGATTATCTAGGATTGATGAGCCCTTAGTGGCTCACTGGATACATGTTGGACACTCCATCGCTGACCTTTCCTTCCAGGTATTGGAGGTGGTCTCTCCCTCCCCGCGGGGAGGAGATTTCGCCTGCATGCTAGGTCGGAGGGAGCAGCGATGGATCTTTACTCTCAATTCAGTCTCTCCTCATGGTCTGAATAAAGATATAGAGTGGTACCAGTTCTACTAGTCATCCTGCTTTAGGTGTCAGTTTAATCACAGGTGTTCCTCTGTCATTTCAGCCTCTCGCGAGAGCTCTCCTTTCGCGCCATTTTATGTTCTTTAAATTTGGGTGAAATCAGCGGGCGGTTGCGCTCCTGATGGTCTTGTATAAGGTATGTGAAGGATGTTTATAAGGTATATATAGCAGCCCTTGGTTCCGTTTTGTGATATACTTATATTATATTTCAGATTCGAAAACCATCCTGTCCCTCCCGATGCAGCCACCGCGAAACACGGGACCGTGTCGGGGGACTGTAAAATTACCTCTGTTATACTAATGGAGTTGCCACAGTGAATGTATTATGAATGTTCACAATAAAATACTATTTATTAATTAATTGAACGGAACTGTATTGTTCTACCTGCACCAGTGTTCCTATGTACTTGCTCATGTGCAAGGTTTGCTTCTGTATTATACCAGATTTCAATTACCCCAATATTGACTGGGTAAATGTAACATCAGGACTTGCTAGAGACATAAAGTTCCTGGATGTAGGGAGATTCAAGATGGCTCCCTGAACGGTCGCATACGAGGACGCCTCCGAGATTTCTCTGAATTTCTTCAAAAAAATTACCTTTGAATTACTATGCCACATAAGAGAAAAGGGAAAGTAAGGGTATACCCACCTGAACCCTTACTTCCCTTTGGACAGAGGATTATATCACAGTATGCGACACCCATATCAAATATTGGGGTACCGAGTCCCGTTGGCAAGTCGGCAGGAGGAGGCACGGCTTCGTCTGGGGAGATATCGTTGACCCCGCCAGAGCCGCGAGAACAGCCGAACGCACCTCCTCCAAGCAGTGCCGGGACGGCAGAATCGTCGGGGAGAGATCCCTTGCAGACGCCTCTGTCAGGTGGCCAGAACGCCGTTGCGTTGGACCGGGAGAGAGCCTCGATCTCCTCTAGTACCCCGGAAGGATTGGTGTGGAATGGGAAGAGTTCCCAAGGCCAACCGCATAGAGGTACATCAGGAACCGGAGAGACGGAGGAAGTAAGAACTTCGCGGCCCCCCCTGGAGATAGTCAAATCGGCAGTGATAACCATCGAATCGCTCTGGGACTTGATTGTGAGGATGACAAAGGTATTTAATGAACTCACTCAAGAAACAGAAGAAAACACACAGAAATTTCTTGTATTAGAGAATAATATCAAATCGAAAGTAGAAGAGCAAACTAATGCCATAACCCAGGTTGGGAATGACCTAAAACAATTGTCTGGAGTGAATGTAGAATGTATGAAAAATCAAGCTTTATTTCAGCGGAGAATGGAGTCAGTGGAAAATGTTTTGAGACAGTTAAACATCAGAGTTATGAATTTTCCCAAAGTGGCTGGCGAGATACCAATACTAACTTTCAAAAGGTACCTGAGAGAGGTCCTGAAAATCCCAGAGGATCAAATACCAGCCTTAAAAAAGATATTATTCTTGAGACAAAGACAAAGCCAGATACAAATATCCCCATAGGGGGAAACTGGAGGATTTGAGAACTTAACAGATTATTTAGAGAATTCTGGGTTTGAAATAGTGGAAAGACCGGTATTGTTTGTCTCTTTTTTTTCTGAGAATGATAGAGCAATAATAATGAGATATTATTTTAAAGCTATGAATGTTCCTTATTTGGGTGGGTTAATTCGTATTTTTTCTGACCTCTCTAGAGTTACTTAATTACGCCGAAAAAATTTCTTAACAATGCGAGCAGAGGCCCAGGCCCTGGGCGCAAATTTCATATTGAGATATCCGGCGAGGTGTGTAATAAAGTACTCTGGGAATACTTTTGTTTTCTATAATCCAGAACAATTGAGGGAGTTCTTAAATGCCAGAATTGTTGTCCCAACAAGTCAAAGCTCGCCTATGTAAATGAAGGATATGGTTTAATCAGAGAGCATGTAAAAGATAATAGTTTCTTCTGAATTCTCCTCTGTTGCCTTAATATCTCCCTCCCCCCATGTTTCTTTAGGAAAAGAATGAAAGTCTTATTACCTATTCATATTTTAAGTGTAATATTTTTTCTGTATGTAACTTTCTTTTCAATATGAAACCAAAGTTTTCTTTGTGTTATATTATAAATAATCTCAAAAATCACAGTGAAGTCACATATATATTATGGTACTTTTCAATTAGGTATACCCTCATTTATGGGCTAATGCACACTTCCGCCTACCGGCGTTTTTTGCTTTTAGGTACAACTGCCAACTTGGCTGCCCAATTGGAATACGATCATAGGGTTACCCGTTTTTTAAGAAAAGACCATATTTTTACGCCGCTGTTTGTCTTTAACAAAGTAGGTGCTTCATGAAAAGTTTATTCTTTTTTTCGTTTTTACCGCCCTTTTAATCTTTTATTCTTTTTTTCAAAAAAGTCTCTTTTCCAACTTTTTTTTCAGTTCTTTGTCTATTATAGTATTATAAATAATGGCATAAATAAAAAATTTAAAAAAAAAAAAGTTCCTGGATGTAATAAATGGAGCAATTGATTCAGGAACCAACAAGAGAGGGAGATTTTAAGAATTAAAATTTAGATTTTAAATTTTAGATTTAATTCTTAGTGGAACGCAGGATTTGGTGGTGGGGCCACTTGGCAACAGTGATCATAACATGATCAAATTTAAACTAATAACTGGAAGGGGGACAATAAGTAAATCTGCAGCTCTAACACTAAACTTTCAAAAGGGAAACTTTGATAAAATGAGGAAAATAGTTAGAAAAAAATGAAAGGTGCAGCTGCAAAGGTTAAAAGTGTTCAACAGGCTTGGACACTGTTTAAAAATACAATGCTAGAGGCGCAATCCATATGTATTCCACACATTAAGAAAGGTGGAAGGAAGGCAAAACGATTACCATCATAGTTAAAAGGTGAGGTGAAAGAGGCTATTTTAGCCAAGAAAACATCCTTCAAAAATTGGAAGAAGGATCCATCTAAAGAAAATAGGATAAAACATAAGCATTGTCAAGTTAAGTGTAAAACATTGATGACAGGCAAAGAGAGAATTTGAAATGAAGTTGGCCATAGAGGCAAAAACTCATAATAAAAACTTTTAAAAATATATCCAAAGCAAGAAACCTGTGATGGAGTTGGTTGGACCATTAGATGACCGAGGGGCTAAAGGGGCTCTTAGGGAAGATAAGGCCATTGCAGAAAGACTAAATGAATTCTTTGCTTCTGTGTTTACTAATGAGGATGTTGGGGAGATACCAGTTCCGGAGATAGTTATCAGCGGTGATGAGTCAGAAGAAGAAATCACTGTGAACCTGGAAGATGTAGTAGGCCAGATTGACAAACTAAAGAGTAGCAAATCACCTGGACTGGATGGTATGCATCCTAGGGTACTGAAGGAACTAAAAAATGAAATTTCTGATCTATTAACTAAAATTTGTAACCTATCATTAAAATCATCCATTGTACCTGAAGACTGGAGGGTGGCCAATGTAACCCCAATATTTAAAAAAGGCTCCAGGGGCGATCCAGGTAACTATAGACTAGTGAGCCTGACTTCAGTGCCGGGAAAAATAGTGGAAACTATTCTCAAGATCAAAATTGTGGAGCAAATAGAAAGACATGATTTAATGGAACACAGTCAACATGGATTTACCCAAGGGAAGTCTTGCCTAACAAATCTGCTTCATTTTTTTGAAGGGTTTAATAAACATGTAGATAAAGGTGAACCAGTAGATGTAGTGTATTTGGATTTTCATAAGGTGTTTGACAAAGTCCCTCATGAGAGGCTTCTACGAAAACTAAAAAGTCATGGGATAGGAGGAGATGTCCTTTCGTGGATTACAAACTGGTTAAAAGACAGGAAACAGAGAGTAGGATTAAATGGTCAATTTTCTCAATGGAAAAGGGTAAACAGTGGAGTGCCTCAGGGATCTGTACTTGGACCAGTGCTTTTCAATATATATATATATATATATATATAAATGATCTGGAAAGGAATATGATGAGTGAGGTTATCAAATTTGCGTATGATACAAAATTATTCAGAGTAGTTAAATCACAAGCAGACTGTGATACATTACAGGAAGACCTTGCAAGACTGGAAGATTGAGCATCCAAATGGCAGATGAACTTTAATGTGGACAAGTGCAAGGTGTTGCATATAGGGAAAAATAACCCTTGCTGTAGTTAAACGATGTTAGGTTCCATATTAGGAGCTACCACCCAGGAAAAAGATCTAGGCATCATAGTGGATAATACTTTAAAATCGTCGGCTCAGTGTGCTGCAGCAGTCAAAAAAGCAAACAGAATGTTAGGAATTATTAGGAAGGGAATGGTTAATAGAATGGAAAATGTCATAATGCCTCTATATCGCTCCATGGTGAGACCGCACCTTGAATAGATACTATGTACAATTCTGGTTGCCGCATCTCAAAAAAGATATAGTTGCGATGGAGAAGGTACAGAGAAGGGCAACCAAAATGATAAAGGGTATGGAACAGCTCCCCTATGAGGAAAGGCTGAAGAGGTTAGGACTTTTCAGCTTGGAAAAGAGACGGCTGAGGGGGGATATGATAGTGGTATTTAAAATCATGAGAGGTCTAGAACAGGTTAATGTGAAACAGTTATTTACTCTTTTGGATAATAGAAAGACTAGGGGGCACACCATGAAGTTAGCATGTGGCACATTTAAGACTAATTGGAGAAAGTTCTTTTTCACTCAACACACAATTAAACTCTGGAATTGTTGCCAGAGGATGTGGTTAGAGCAGTTGGTATAGTGTGTTTAAAAAAGGATTGGATAAGTTCTTGGAGGAGAAATCCATTACCTGCTATTAATTAAGTTGACTTAGGGAATAGCCACTGCTATTACTAGCAACAGTAGCATGGAATAGATTTAGTGTTTGGGTACTTGCCAGGTTCTTGTGGCCTTGATTGGCCACTGTTGGAAACAGGATGCTGGGCTTGATGGACCCTTGGTCTGACCCAGTATGGCATGTTCTTATGTTCTTATGTTCTTAGGACCTTCATATAACCAGTATAAAGAAATATTGTCATATATTCAGATTACCATATCTTCTTTTTGTTTAGCTAGTATGGATTTAATTTTTGGTCCAAAATATCACAAAACTCAGTCCTAAAAATTCCAAGATGAAGCAAGCAAATGTTTAGAGTATTTTTTCTTGCAGATAAAATGGTTCATAATTTCAAATCAACTTTTGTTGCAAGTACACAGATTCACAGTCCTTCTTTTATAAATGGAAGCATTACTTTCCTTTACAATGAAAATGCTGACAGTCCATATTTCCAAGCAATGACAACATTTCTCCATGCTGGTTATATGAAGGTCCTATCCAGCAGCTACTGAGTGGGAACTTTATATCAATACTCATTCCAGCTGTGAAAAAGTAATCTTAAATGCAAAGTTAAATGAGATGTGGATTGGATGACTTATTTGATGATAGAAGCTTTTATCTTTCATCTTTTGAAGAAACATTTTGTGTGTAATGAAATATGTAACTCCTCCTGACAGTTCAATGTAGTGACTTGAATATTTTTTCAGGTTAATATGATTTTCGTTAAATTTTGAAATGTAGTCACCTGATTGTAAGCAGTGAATGATCTTTAACATTGCTTTCCCAGATTTGCATTGAGGCTGTATGATATTAAAAAATTGTATTTTCCCCCAAGGAAGCTATAACAAGTGAAACATGTTGGGAATGATTATGTTTTTTTGTGTGTAATTGCTTTGGTGGGTGTTGAGTCTTGATGTGTACAAACGTGATGTTTTTGTTTTTATCTATGAATGGCTGATATGGTTTTTTTTTAAATTTAGTAGTAACATATGGTATAGATATTTGGTATATTGGTGAATATATTATATTAAATAAAGATTTATTAATTTTGGATTAAGTGTTTCAATATATCATTTATTTAAGATTTGAAATATTGTTTGGCTTTTTTTTGTGATTATATTACCAAGCAATAGTAGCATGGAACCAATTTACTATTGGGTTCTCACCAGGTACTGTTACGCGCCCCGTTCACCCCCGTCCCGCGCACGGGCCTGCTCACCTTCATGGCTCCACGGCAGGTCCCGGGTCAGCCTCCTTAGCGGCAGCTGCCAGTACTTCCAGGCCCCGGGGTCCCGCGGCGGTGGTCGCCGGGTCTTCTACTGCGAACCAGGCCTCACGCCGGATCTCGGCATCTTCAGCGTTGTTGGCCATGCCCCTACGTGCACGCGTGCGGACTGCCCGGCCTCTTTTAGGGCCAAGGGCGGGTCTTAGCTCGCGGTGCGCCCTGACTGATTCCCCGTTATAAGGAAGTCCCTGCCTGCACTTCCTTGCCTTGACAATTGAGTAGGTTGCTAGATTGTCTCTGCGCTTGTACCTGTTCCTGTCTTGTTCCAAGTCTTGTTCCAGGATCCTTCTGTTCCAGTTCTGTTCCTTCCTTGTTCCTGCTTCCTAGTTCCAGTATCCTCTTGTTCGTCTGTTCATCTCCCCAGGTAGTACCTCCGGACTGTCTCTCTGGTACTGACCTTGGTTTGCTACTTGACCTGTCTGCATGCCTGCCTGCCTTCTGAACCCGGTCCGTTCCTCGAACTGCCTGCCTGCTGCCTGCCTTCTGACTCCAGTCCGTTCCTCGACCTGCCTGTCTGCTGCCTGCCTCCTGACTGTTACTCGACTCGTCCGCCTGCTACCTGCCTCTTGTCCTCAGCCTGCCTGTGACCTTGTCTGACCTCTGGTATATGACCTCAGCTTTGTTGACCATTCCTCGGACTGACTCCTGGACACTGACCTCTGCCTGCTTGACCACACCTCCAGATTCTGGCTTTGTTCCTAGCCTTGTCATCTCCTACGCTGTTCTGGTCCTCCTTGCTCCATCTGACCTCCAGTCTCGAACCTGACCGTGCTCTCCTCCTGTCTGTGGGCATGCCGGACTTCACTCTCTCAGGAGACCCTGCGAGGCCCACCTAAGTCCAAGCAGCCCGGTTCCCTACGGGCTCCTCCCGGAGGGACCTCGGGCTTTCAGTGGTGAAGCTCTCTCTAGCCTCTGTCTCCTTCCATGCTCCGCCCCCTGGGGGCAGTTGCCTTCTGGTCCCTACCAGGAAACATATCTCCACTGCCACAGGACAAGGGTCCAATCCCGAGCGCAACAGGTACTTGTGAACTGGACTGGCCACTGTTGGAAATAGGATGCTGGGCTTGATGGACCCTCGGTCTGACTCAGTATGGCAATTTCTTATGTTCTTGATTGACAGATTGAATTCCTGCTGTTGTCCCTTTAAAGATGGCAGTGGTCAGGTTTTCCCATTCTTGATCAGAAGATGGCAGCTAAGAAGCTCTCAGAAGATTGGTCCGTATGAGTACCTGAGCAGTTATTGCTAATTCTGTAAGTTAAACCATTCATTTTATTAAACTTCAAGGAATAGCTTAGCAGAATTTGATTTTATAGTGTTCTAAGAAGTTTCATTTTTGTACTGATTTGATGTGCCATCATGAAATATATTTACCCCTTAAGCTCTTCTTAAATATAGTAGAACATTTGTTTGCAATTTACCTTTACATTTTGAGAAATACATTTTGAAATTTAATGTTTAGGTGCTTCCTTGCACAGTCACAAAGACTATGGGGTACATTTTAAAACATAGCGTGCGTGCGTACTTTTGTTGGCGCACCAGGCGCGAACAAAAGTACGCCAGATTTTATAAGATACGCGCATAGCCGCGCGTATCTTATAAAATCCGGGGTCGGCGCACGCAAGGGGGTGCACATTTGTGCAACTTGCACGCGCCGATCCCTGCGCGCACTGCCCGTTCCCTCCGCCTCCCCCGACCTTCCCTCCATTCCCCTACCTAACACCCCCCCCCCCCCCGGCCCTATCTAAAACCCCCCCTACCTTTGTCACACAAGTTACGCCTGCTCGAAGCAGGTGTAACTTGTGCGACACGCCCCCGGCACCGCCCCCGGATGACGCACTGACCGCGTCACGCCCCCCGACATGCCCCCCCGATGACGCGCCGACCGCGTCATGACCCCCGACACGCCCACCCCAAGAAAGCTCCGGGACTTACGCGCATCCCGGGGCTTTGCGCGCGCCGGAAGCCTATGCAATATAGGCTCGGCGCACACAGGGGCGTTTTAAAAGGGTTACGCGCGTACCTTATGCACGTAACCCTTTTAAAATCCGGCCCTATGTTTTTTTGTTTTTGGATATTGCATGTGCCCTTCAAGGGATTTTCAAAAACACTGCTGGGTGATTGTTGTTATTAGAGATCTTGGTTTACTTCTTAGAGGCTCTATGAAGACCGTAAAAACTATTTTGATAAGTTTGGCATCCCTGATGCAGATATAACATCTTTGAAACACTGAATTGGTGTCAGGTGATTTGCAGAGTCTTTGCCGTTTATGAACATCAACCGGGGGTATTCCACATCAAACCAGACCAATAGAATTGTTCCACAGATAAATTCCTTTTATTTACAATATAAAAGAAACAAAAAAAAGTTTTATGAAACATTACTGAGCACTGACACTTTGAGTATGTATAAGTCTCACACAGTATGTGTGCCCTTTGTGTCCAAGTTATGATGGTCGTACGAGAATATATTTAATTATTTTGTGCAGTGGCTTCTTATTGAAAATTTTGGTGGATTATTGTTATTTTCACAATTGCGGTTCTTTTTTGGAATAAGTGGTAGCACCAGGAATGGAGCTCACTCCTGCCTCATTTTTCTGTACTCTAGCTATTGGCCCGTACTTTTCTAAACTTTTGCCCTTTTGGGCTCTGACTCCAGGTTCTAGATTTTCTCCAGAAATCTGGAATCCAGAGTCAGATTTCAGCCAAAGAGGCATCAGTCTGACATTGCTGGAGAAGGAGGAAGATGTAATGCTCTAGCTGGCCAGTTATCCCTCCTCAGCTACTTTCTCGACAACTTCCCAAAGGACTCTAGGTATCCTCCTTTTAGAACCTTTTATTCCTGACCCACCCTATAGGGCAGTGGTTCTCAACCTTTTTTCTGTCGGGACACACCTGACAAATGGTTCTCACATGCGTGACACACAGAACACATGACTATCATGGGGGTAAATGTAAACATACACTCTGCATTCCCAGCGTGGGACGGAGATGTGTGCCCCTGCAGTGAGACAAACCTCATCTGGGAAAGGAGTTCTGAAGAGGAGACTTGGCACTTGGAACAGGAGTCAAGGACTTGGACACTGAAGAGACGAAGGCACTTGGAACTGAAGACAAGGACTTGGACACTGAAGAGATGAAGGCAAGAGCAAGGAGCTCCAAGGACCTGGACACAGTTCAGGAGAGAGCTCGGAGATGGGACTCGGAGCCAGGTACCCAGAGACGGAACTCTGAGCCAGAACACTGAGGCGGGACTCAGTGAAGGAAGGTTAAAAAACAGGAACCTCAGGAGACTTGCACAGCCATGGAGACATCAGGAGACAAAGGACGTGAAGACAAGGCAGACAGAAGACATCACAGGAAATTGGAACTGAAGACAGAAGACATCACAGGAACTTGGAACTGAAAATGGAAGTCCAATGGAGAAGAACACGGAGCCCAAGGGAGGACTGCTCCAAGGAGGCTAGCTCCTTGCCAAGGAGACGAGGACGAGGCTACTGAGCCCTTATATAGGGCTAGCAACAGGAAGACACCCAGGGAGGAGTCCAAGGTGAGGCCTGGGTAGAACAGCCACGGGCCCTTTAAATCTAAGAAGAAGCCACGGGCCCACCCCTTAGGAAGAAAGGGGCAGGACCTTGGACAGCGGCCATGCTGCCGCACAGGAGGAAGCAGGCCCTGAGGCGTCAGAGTGGCTCCTGCCACAGAGAGAAGGCAGAGGCAGCTCTACCTGCCATGAGGAAATGGCGACTGTGGCCTCCCAGGCCGTGAAGAGGAACGTCAAGTCCACGGCTCCCTGCCTCGGTGAAAAAGAGGTCAGGGTGCAGCTCCACCGGCCGTGGAAGAGGACAGCATTAACAGCGGCCTCCAGGACATGGAAAGAAGGCTAGTTGGTGGCTCCAGGCCGCAGGAAAGGCCCCAGCATCTGCGGCCTCCGGGCCGCGAAGGTAAGCACCTCCCGTGGCTCCAGCCGCAGGAGGAGCGCAACAAATACAGAATAAAGAGACCAGAAAGCTAATGTTTTTGTTTTTCCATTGTTGCACTGCATACAGAGTTTGGCTTCTTGCTGTTTCCAGTTCAGTTTTTCTCTGCACATTTCTATTTATACATTCCTCAAGAAATATAAAATAATTGTAAAACTATACTAATAAAGAGGATACATGTTTCAAAAAACAACTGATAGAATAAATATCCAATAATTAAAAACTCATAAAAATGATTAAAAATTCTCCAAACACCAATAAAATATTTCAAATAATATCCAATAATTAAAATGGCAGTCAATCAAGAAAAATGAACTTAAAAAGCCACCTTAATTTACCTTCTCCAGCAACTCTCCTACTCCTTTTCCTTACAGACCAGTAGCACTCACCAGAAGCAGCAGGGGTTGCTGAAGCTCTGTCCTCATGGTCCTCTTCCTTAGGGCCCATGATCAGTCGCTCTGTCTCTTACACAAACACAAACACACCCCCACACCAGTCGCACCCCCACAACCAGTTTCTGTCTGTCACAAACCAGTCATCTCCCCAACCAGTCTCTCACTCTTGTACATACACACCAGTCACCTCCATTACCAGTCTCTCTCTCACATGCACACCAGTCATCTCCCTGACCAGTGTCTCTCTCAATTGCATACATGTGTTCTCTCCCTCTCACTTACACACATGCTCTCAATCACACACATGCTCTCTCTCACCAACACACACTCTAAATCACACACATCTTCTATCTCTCTCTCACTTACACGCAAGCTCTCGGTCACACACTTTCTCTCGTTTACACATATGCTGGCTTGCTTTCAATCTCACTCCCCCCCCCCCCCCCCCCCCCCCGAGCACAAATGGGAGCTGCAGCAGCCTCCTCCTCCAGCCCCCACAGTCCAAAAAAGAATCCCATTGGCCGTGGGGACTAAAGCTCCTCTCTCCCACTGCAGATCATCAGCTGATGTTCTGTTTTTCTCCGGGCCTGTACTGCTCCTCGGGCCAACTTTTGAATACAACATGGCCCTCTCTTCTTCCCATTCCCCTTCTACGCATCACCTCCTCTTCTGGGCCATGGAGGCGGGGAGAGGAAAAGGCCATGATGCAATTGCCAGCTGCTACGGACTCTGGAGCTGCTCCTTTCTGGGCTTGAGTGTGCTGACAGCCCGGTCGGCAACGGCAGCAATAGAAGGATGTCTGCCTCTCTCGCTGGGGTGAAAGGAGAACAAGAGAAGAGCAGCTGGGCCAGTGGGAGTGCGCGACACACCCGCCGGTGCTTGGGGACACACTGGTGTCTCGCGACACACCGGTTGAGAAGCGCTGCTTTAGGGGATGGACCTTTAACATCACTCAGAATATTCACACACCGTTCTTGAACCTCCCATTGCTAGAAGGTTCCTCAGTCCACAAGGCAGGAAAGGCCTAACCACTCCTCTAGAAGGTAATTAAGAATTAAAGAAGACAATTGAGCTCTTGCAATTTCTACTCTCTCATGCTTCCACCTTCATCTGCACTGCTCTTTCATCCCTCTCTTCTGCTGTATCCTCTTTCTTCATTTCCATTTCCTTCTCTTCTCTGCAGTGAACTCCTGAGATCCCATGACCATAAACCTATTTCTTTTCCCTTATTGCTGCTCCTTCTCCCTTGTTATCACCTGCCTCCCGCTTCTGTTATAGCGATTCATCCCTGGTATCTCCCTCTCCTCTTTTCAAAGTTTGCCCACCACCCCCCCCCCCCCCCCCCCCCCCCCAGCAATCATCTTCCTCTCCTCTTTTTTCCTGACACCTCCTAAATGACACCTTTCTCCTCTTATTCTGATGCTTCTTTTCAGGGCAACTATCATTTCTATCATGCTGTCATCTAGTCTTTCTAGCATCTATGCCCACCCTCTCCTCTCCTCTCCTTCTTCGTCCTCTTCTCTGCTGCCACCTGATCCCCTCTCCCATGTTGTATGGGTACTGCCTCCCTCATCCTTGCTACCTATATATTCCTGTCCATGGTGATAGCATGCTGGTCAGAAGATTCATTATTATACATGAATTCCACATTTCTGGCAAGGGCGCAGTGACTGAAAACTGATTAAGGCTCTGTTTGATTTACTTCATCCTATGTAATTATATTTGAAATTTTTTTCAGTCATGGATTTCAGCCAAGAAAACCGAAGCAATTACTAGTGCCATGTCTAATATTTATCATGCTCTAGATAAAAAAGGGTTGCAAATATTTTACATGAATTGAAATTCTTATTTTTTTTTTCTTTTTAGGTTGGTTGTTATGTTTTTGTCTCTTGGCCAATTTAAAATCCCAGAAGGGCCTTCTGAACAGCATATGCTTAACAGTCATATCTATGGTTATTTTCCTTCATGGAGTAGAGAATTATCTATTAACGTAGATAAATGTTTACGACATCAGGAATAGGTAGTTAACAAATGCAATTATTGCACCTTGGCTTTTCCGCACTATCATTTCTCATTTCTATCCATCGATGTGGCTACTGGGATTAAAACTCTCAAATATTCTTAAATTTAGCTTAACATTTCCAATCACCATTTTAGAACTCTGTCCAGTGAACAGTTTAATATGGATTTTCTCCTAAGCTAATAAACAGGAAAGCAGAAATCAGTGGATAAAACATAATAAAAAAATTAACTATAATGTCTCCTTTCTCCATAGGACTAATGGAGCTCTGACAACTAATTTATTGAAACCTTACAGGCATTCAGAAAAACAGTTTCTTAGAGGGTACATAAGAACATAAGGCTTGCCATACTGGGACAGACCAAAGGTCTTTCAATCCCAGTATCCTTTTTCCAACAGTGGCAAATCCAGGTCACAAGTAACTGTCAGGATCCCGAGGGGTAGATAGATTCCATGTTGCTTATTTCAGAGATAAGCAGTGGATTTCTGCAACTCCACCTTAACCCATTATATCCAAAATGTTTTATGAAGCTAATCTTTAAATAGGACACTGGGACATAATGGGTTAATAATGGTTTCTCGACGTTTCCTCCAGGAGCTTGTCCAAACTTTTTTAAATGCAGCTATACTAATAGCTTTCACCATATCCTCTGGCAATGAATTCCAGAGCTTAATTATGAGTTGAGTAAAAAAAATATTTTCTCTTATTAGTTTTAAATATATCGCTTAGTAGCTTCATTGTCTGTCCCCTAGTTTTTGTACCATTTAAAAGAGTAAACAACCGATTAATGTTTACTCCTTCCACTTTACTTATTATTTTATAGACCTCTATCATATCTCCCCTCAGCCATCTCTTCTCCAAGCTGAAGAGTCCTAATCTCTTTAGTCTTTCTTCATAGGGGAATTGTTCCATCCCCTTTATCATTTTGGCTGTTCTTCTCTGTACCTTTGCTAATTCTGCTATATCTTTTTTTGAGATGTGGTGACCAGAACTGCATACAATACTCAAGATGAGGTCACACAATGGAGCAATATAGAGACATTATGATATTATCATTTTATTCTCCAATCCTTTCCTAATAATTCCTAGCATTCTATTTGCTTTCATGGCTGCTGTTGCAAACTGAGCAGAAGATTTCACTTTGCACTTGATTACATTAAATTTTATTTTCCATTTGCATGCCCAGTCTTCCAGTTTTGCATGGTCTTCTTGCAATTTCTCACAATCCTCTTGTGATTTAACAACTTTGAATAATTTGGTGTCATTGACAAATTTTATCACCTCAGTTGTTCCCATTTCCAGGACGTTTATAAATGTATTAAAAGGCAGTGGTCCCAGAACAGATCTCTGGGGCACTCCACTATTCACCTTTCTCCATTGAGAAAATTTACCATTTAGTCCTACTCTTTGGGATCAATATTCATATTATATCCGTTTATCTAAGTTAGCCATATAGACATATCCAGCTAACTTAGATGAGATATTCAGCAGCACGACTATGCTGTTGAATATCCACGAATTCGGTGCTACTTAGACAAATAAGTTTTATCCGTCTTATCTGGCTAAGTTTAGACCTTCTATTGAGCATGTCTATCTTATAGGGTCATTTTCCAACTCGTGTTATGGCATTTTCTCATGTGTTAAGGCGTTTTCGCATGCAAAAAATGCCTTAACGCATGTGAAAAGCACCATAACACATGATGTGATGCTAATTTTTGAAAGGGGAGGGATTGGGGTAGAGTCGAGGGCTGGAATTTTGTAAAAGTGGGCTGGCTTTGCAAAGTGCAAAGCCATAACACATGATATTGCTGAAAATAACTACACCTTTTTCATTAGTGTTAAGCTGTGTGATATGCCCATAATGCAAATTACAATTTTTTTGCAAATTCTGTTTTTGCCATTTTTAGGGTGGGGAATGGCCTGAGATTGGGAGGGGATTGAGGGAAGGGCCTGAGATGGGGAAGAGGAAGAGGGAGAGGGAAAGGGAGAGAGAGCCTCTTGGGGGGTACTATAGTAAGCAACTATTTATGCTACTATAGGAGGCCCACCTAGTAACTTGAGATGAGGTTTAGGTAGTAGTGTAGGGGTTAGGGGCCACTTTGACATGCAGAGTCATACGAACAGAACAGTGCACTCTTGTGAATATTTGATGTCTTTCAGAGTGAGGAAACTCATACAACAATGAGATTTATACAATGTTCTCTCAACCTAGCTTGATGCTACCCAGGTAGAGAATCCATCAAGCTAGGTTGAGAGAACATTATACAAACCTCATCATTGTGTGAATTTCCTCATTCCGAAGGACATCAAATCTTCACAAGAATGCACTGTTCTGTTTGTACATCTCACTCGCCTTGTCAAAGTGGCCCCTAACCCCTACACTACTACCTAAACCTCATCTCAAGTTACTAGGTGGGCCTCCTATAGTAGCATAAATAGTTGCTTACTATGGTACCCCCAAAGAGGCCTATCTACATGTTCTGCAATTTTGGTCTTTATGATAGTTTCTACCATTTTGCCTGGCACAGATATCAGACCCACTGGTCTGTAATTTCCTGGATCACTCCTTGATTCCTTTTTAAAAATTGGCATTACATTGGCAACCCTCCAGTCTTCAGGTAGCATAGATGATTTTAATGATAGTTTACAAATTAGTAATAGCAAGTCTGCAATTTCATTTCTCAGTTCTTTCAGCACTCTGGGATGTATACCATCTGGTCTAGGTGATTTGATACTCTTTAATTTGTCAATTTGCCCTATTACATCTATTACATTGGGCAGAACCCTTACTTATATGTAAGGGTTCTGCCCAATGGTTCCTGTTTAATTGTAAACCGATACGATGTGTGAACGGCTATCGGTATAAAAAAGACATTAAATAAATAAATAAAATAAATAGGTACTGTTGCGCCGGAGGTGGACCCTTGGGCTGAGGTGGGGTTGAATCAACCTGTAGGAGGGATCCTACAGGACCCCACCATCAGTAGACAAAGTGGGCTGATTGGTGCTTCACTAATACCAGCCCTCGTTCCCCGCGGGTTGAGCCTTTGGGTGCTGGGACCGGCTGGACTTAGGTGGGCCTCCGTATGTCGTCATCGATGGAAGGATCAAGGTCAGCCCAGAGGCAGCAACAGAGGAGTCTGTACTGGACGAGGTGGACTCCCGGAGACCCTGGCTCCAATAGAACCAAAGTCAGACAGGGGGCACCCGAGCAAGAACAGGCCGAAGCCTGAATAGGCCAAGTCCAGGATGTAGACTGAAGAGGCTTCATAGGGCAAGCTGGTGTCAGGGCCGGCAGCAATCTGGAAGCAGTGGCAAGCAAGGCTGAGGTCTGATTGAGGAGAGAGTCAAGAACATAGTCAAGAGAGAGGCAACAGAGTAGTCAGGCAATGGAGAGATCTGGGTCTGGAGAGAGTCAACAGCATGGTCAGGCAAAGCAGAGGAGCGGGTTTGGAGAGAGTCAATGGTGTGGTCAGGCAAAGCAGAGGTCCGGGCTTGGAGAGAGTCAACGGCATGGTCAGACAAAGCAGAAGTCAAAGTCTGAGGAGGCAATCCGAGGAAAGGTTGAGGATCAGGAACACAGGAACAAGGAAACCAGGAACAGAGGTCAGCGAGGATCAGGGACCAGAATCAAAGGAGAATCACCAGGAGGCAACGAGTACATGAACAGCGTGGAGACCAGTTGCAAAGGCAATCCTAGGGAGCGGAGCCCGGGCTTAAATACTGGAGCTCCACTGATGTCATCATCCGGGGCCGGGGCTCAGTTCCCGCAGCAGGCCCTACTTAAGACAGTGATGCACTCGCGCACCTAGGGAGAGGCGTGGCGCCAAGTTGCGGCATCTCTCCACAGGCCATGCAGAGAGGCCCGACGTGGAGCACAAGGATCTATAGCTCAGCTGGAGGCACCAAGGGCGGATCGAGGACGGAGCAGGCGGCCTATCTCTGCCAGGGACGAGGGACCAGGCAGAGAGGTGAGGGGGCCGGGACACAGGTCTGCACGGCCAGCATGCATAACAGTATTCCCCCCTTTACGCCCACCCCCCCCCCCCTTGGAGGGCACGATGAAAATGAAGGAGGAGGGTTTTATCCAGGATGTTACGAGCTGGCTCCCACGAATTTTCTTTCGGCCGTAACCCTTGCAGGAAAGGAGGTATTCACACCGGTGGCCCCTACTGCTAACATCAAGAACTTCTTGAACCTTGTAGGTAGTGTCGGTCTCAGCAACCAATGGAGGTGGTTCAGGAGCTTTTCGCGAAGGTCAGGGTAGGACTACTGGCTTCAGGAGTGATATGTAAAACTTATTGTGGATTCCCAATGTAGGTGGCAACCGAAGCTGGTATGTAACTGGTCCAACATGACGAATGATTGGAAAAGGTCCAATATACCTTGGTGCAAGTGACCCAAGTTAGACAAAAGAATTTCTTAGCATTTCGCCAGGAAGTAGTTGCTTTGGGGTTTTCTTTCTTGTTACGCTTTCCGTGTAAGTGTATTGTAAAAAGGAGAGATGAATGTTATATTTTTTTTACTCAGGACCAATTAAACGTTTTTATAGACTCAAAGAAACCCAACACATCTACCCCTGTGCTATCATGTTAGATTAAACTAGGTATACTATGCACGACCATCTTTTTTTTTTTCTATGTAGATGAGTTTTCACTTTATTATCTCCTATGTTTTAGCCCCCACAAAATAGAATAATTGACAGTAAAAGAAAAGGTAATTAACTAAATATATCATGTGGAATTTGATATGAGAACATATATTTTCTTGTCTTTTTTTTCTATGTGTTTATATATGGAATTTCCTTTGATAAATAGTTAACGATTTCATGTAATCTACCTGATAGTTCTGCTACAAACGTTGGTTTGTTTTGTAAAATTAGAAAAGTTGAAAAAATAAAGAATTAAAAAAAAAAAAACCTTTGGGGAAGGTATCTTAAGCCGAATATACCGAGTGCTGGCCAGGAAGGAACTCAGGAGCCGAGCGTCGATGGCTGTCCGCAGATGTCTTGGCCCAGGATGTGGCTTGGTGTAAGCAGAGGTTCGTCTGATTCCAGAGTGCCTTGAGGGCATCAGCAGTAGCTTGCGCAGCAGGAGAGGGTATCGATAAAGGTATGGGCAGTGGTGGTCATGGTTGCTTCCCATAGACAATGGAAAAGGGCGAAGTACCTGTAGCAGTGGCAATATGGGAGTTGTGGGATAACTCCACCCAAGGAAGGAGTTTGGACCAATCGTCTTGATGGTCATTTATATAGGTGCGTAGAAATGACTTTAAGGAGCGGTTCATACGCTCAGCTTGTCCATTGGTTTGTGGATGGTACATTGTTGTTAAACTGACGTTGATGCCAAATTTACTACAAAAAGCGCACCAGTATTGGGCAACAAATTGTGGACCCCTGTCAGAGACAATGTCCTTGGGCAAGCCATGTATTTATTTATTTATTTATTTATTTATTTATTTATTTATTTAACAGCTTTTCTATACCGACATTAAAATACACATCATATCGGTTTACATTTTAACAAAAAGAAGGAAAGTACAAAGAACAGGGGTGGGGGCGGAGGACAACAGTTAAGTATGAACTATGAGGCTCAGGAACAGCAAGCCAATCAACATTGCAACTAGTAAAGGCGAGAAAGGAGAGAGATTGAACATAATTTACAAGAATACAAAATTTTTTACGTTTGTATATGTGCTGGATATTTGCATAAAATTTATAAATGGGAAATATAAAATAACAGATGAGGAAGGGTAACAGGAGTAAACGAGATTAATCTGGGAAATATGTGAAGAAAGAACAGGCATGCCAATTTGGGAGCAGATGGTAGGCCTGGTAGTAGATCAAAATGGGCCATTTTAGAAAATCTATCGATAGTAACCCATATGACCATGTGACCTTTAGATGGGGGTAAGTCCACAATGAAATCCATGGAGAGATGTGTCCACGGTTCTTCAGGAGCTGGAAGTGGCTGGAGCAGACCCCATGGTCGACTGACTGGGAGTTTTTGTTGAGCGCAAGTGTTGCAGGAATCAACATATGCTTTAGCATCAGAGACCATAGTGGGCCACCAGAAGAGCCACTGGAGCAGTGCTAGAGTTCGCGCTCACCCTGGGTGACTGGAAAACTTAGAGTCATGTGCCCACTGGAGGACTCTTTCATGGAGTCGATGGGGCACAACAGTCTTCCCAGTGGGAACTGGGTGAGTTGCAGACAGACAAATACAAGCTGGGTCAATAATGTGACTGGGATCTTCCGGAGTATCTTCTGGGTCAAAGGAACGTGATAGGGCATCTGCCCGGAGATTTTTTCCAGCTGGAAGATAGTGAAGTTCGAAGTTAAACCTAGAAAAGAACAGGGCCCATCGAGCTTGACAGGCGTTGAGGTCCTGGGCATGGTTCAAGTGTTCCAGACTCTTGTGATCTGTGAATACAGTGAATTTTGTTGAGCGCCCTCTAACCACGAGCGCCTTTCTTCTAGAGCCAATTTAATGGCGAGTAACTCATGATCTCCAATGCTATCATTTTGCTCCGCTGAAGAGAACTTGCGAGAGTAGAATGTTCATGGAACTATGGATCTGGACGCAGAACGTTGGCTCAAGAACACCCCAGCCCCAATCGCAAAGGCATCCACCTCGACCAAAAAGGGGCAGTTTGGGTCTGGATGGTGAAGACAGGATCCAGCTAGAAAAGCCTCTTTGAGGCGATGAAAGGCTGTAATGGCTTCTGGGGTCCAGTTTCGGGTATCTTGGCCCTTACAGGTCAGTACGGTAAGAGAAGCCGCCAATGTTGAGTAATGTGGAATAAAATGGCAGTAATAATTTGTGAATCCTAGAAATCGTTGTAACGTTTTAAGACCCATGGGCTGTGGCCAGTCTTGGATTCCTTTGAATTTTTCAGGATCCATCGAGAATCCCTGTTGTGAAATTATGTACCCAAGAAAGGGCAGACTGGACTTTTCAAACAAGCACTTATCCAATTTTGTGAACAAATGATTTTCATGGAGACATTGAAGAACTGTGCGAACATTGGTGCGGTGCATAGCCAGATCCTTGGAAAAGACAAGGATGTCATCAAGGTATGCCACAACCATAACGTATAATAGGTCTCTGAAAATTTCATTAATCATTTGTTGGAATACTGCGGGCGCATTACAGAGACCGAAGGGCATCACCAAATATTCGTAATGTCCATCTCTGGTGTTGAAAGCTGTCTTCCAGATGTCATCAGGACGGATACACACCAAGTTGTAAGCTCCGTGTAGATCCAACTTGGTGAATATAGAGGCTCCGTGTAGTTGGTCAAATAATTCAGAAATTAAGGGAAAAGGATATATGTCTTTGCGGGTAATCGCATTTAAGCCGCAGTAATCGATACATGGCCTTAGAGATCCGTCTTTCTTCATAACAAAGAAGAATCCTGTACCGGCAGGAGATGTAGAGGGACAAATGAACCCTTTCGCAAGGTTCTTTTGGATGTACTCCATCATGGCCTTGGTCTCAGGAAGGGACAGAGGATAAGTACGCCCTCGGGGAGGCATGGTTCCAGGCAGGAGTTCGATGGAACAATCAAACCTCCGAAGAGGTGGTAGAAGGTACGCCTTTTGCTTTGAAAACACATCTTCAAAGTCTGCATAGGGAGCTGGTATGCCTGAGGAGGTGGTCGCCAAAGGAACCACAGGTGGTGGCACCACTTTGTGCAGACAAGTCTAATGGCAGGTGGAACCCCATTCCACCAGCTGGAGTGACCCCCAATCGAATTGAGGGGAGTGACGTTGGAGCCAGGGTAGTCCTAAGACTACCGGGTGAATAGATTTCTCTAATACCAATAGTTTGATTTCTTCAGTATGAAGGGCGCCAGTAAGAAGTTGAACTGGCTCTGTGGCCAAGGAAATTCGACCAGGTAACAGTTCTCCATAAACTGAAGAAATGCACAAGGAGGTCTCTAAAGGACGGGTATTTATACCCAGATGTTGAACTAGATCCTTGAGAATAAAATTGCCTCCTGCTCCGGAATCCACCAGATCAAGAAATGGAAAGGACCGGGAATCCCAGATTAAGGTGACAGGCATGGATAAGTGAGGGGCTGGTGACGTTGTGCCCAAGTTCAGGACCCCAACTGAACTTAGGCTGGGAAGTTTCCTGGACAGACTGGGCAGGCCTGTAGGTGATGGCCAGGTGCTTCGCAGTAAAGACACAGGCCTGTTTGTCTCTGCCAGAGGCGCTCTTCCGGGGACAGCCACCCTGGGCCCAACTGCATGGGTTCTTCTGTCTTGGCTACAATAGAGACCCTACCGGAGGCAGGGCTGGTGGCTAGCGGGGAACGGGAGCGAACCTGAGAGGGCTTCTTGGGCATCTGATTCTCCCAGTGATGCTCTTGGAGACGATGATCAATTCGGCCAGTTAGATCGATAAGATCCTCAAGAGAGGAAGGGAGCTCCCAATTCATCCTTTAGCTGTGGACAGAGTCCATCCAGGTAGATAGCTCGCAGGCAGTCTTCCTGCCAGGTGAGTTCTGAGACTAAGGTCCGGAATTCGATTGTATAATCAAATAGGCTTCTTTGGCCTTGTCAAAGGAGTAGCAAATTAGTGCTTGCCACGGCATGCCACTCAGGATCATCAAAGGTCCGCCAGAACACAGCCACGAATTGAGACAGTTCCTGTTGGAGGGAGTCCGATCGCTCCCACAAGGGTGAAGCCCAAGCCAGTGCCTTCCCTTCGAGACAAGACAAAATAAATGTGACTTTCGTTAGTTCATCTTGAAAGATGGAGGGCTGCAGAGCAAACTGCATGTAGCATTAATTGATAAACCCTCTGCAAAGCTTGGAGTCACCATTTAAACGAGGTGGAGCTGGTAGGGCCAACAAGGCTCAAGGAGTGGAAGGAGATGGCTGTTGATGAGAGGAAGCTGGTACTGGAACTGAGTTGCCGGATAGGGCATCAAGCCGGGCATGTAGACACTCAAGAGAGGAGGCCAGTGCCTCGAGAAACTGTTGCTGTTCTTGTACCTTTGAAGCCAGGCCAGGAATAGCCTGGAGGTCATGCGGCTCTGCCGAATCCATGGCCTTTGCAACCTGTTGCGCCGGAGGTGGACCCTTGGGCTGAGGTGAGGTTGATGCTACCCGTAAGAGGGATCCTATAGGTCCCCACCGTCAGCAGGCGGAGTGGGCTGAAGGACGGAGGCCGGCTAGTGCTTCACTAATACCAGCCCTCGTTCCCCGCGGGTTGAGCCTGTGGGTGCCGGGGCCTGCTGGACTTAGGTGGGCCTCCATATTTCATCATCAGTGGAAGGATCGAGGTCAACCCAGAGGCAGCAACAGAAGAGAGAAGAAGTCTGAACTGGACAAGGCGGAGTCCCAGAGACCCGGGCACCAATAGAACCAAAGTCAGACAGGGGGCACCCGAGCAAGAACATACTGAAGCCTGAATGGGCCAAGTCGAGGACATAGACTGAAGAGGCGTCATAGGGCAAGCTGGAGTCAGGGCCGGCGGCAATCTGGAAGCAGTGGCAAGCAAGGCTGAGGTCTGGATGAAGAGAAAGTCGAGAACATAGTCAAGCAAAGCAGAGGTCCGGGTCTGGAGAGAAGCAACAGAGTAGTCAGGCAATGCAGAGGTCCGGGTCTGGAGAGCGTCAACGGCGTGGTCAGGCAAAGCAGAGGTCCGGGCTTGGAGAGAGTCAACGGCATGGTCAGGCAAAGCAGAGGTCTGGGCTTGAAGAGTGTTAACGGTGTGTCAGGCAAAGAAGAGGTCCGGGCTTGGAGAGAGTCAACAGCGTGGTCAGGCAAAGCAGAAGTCAAAGTCCGAGGAGGCAATCCGAGGAAAGGTTGAGGATCAGGAACACAGAAACCAGGCATCTCTCCACGGGCCACGCAGAGAGGCCCGACGTGGAGCACAAGGATCTGTAGCTGAGCTGGAGGCACCAGGGGCGGCCTGAGGACGGAGCCGGCTGCCTACCACCGCCAGGGACAAGGGACCAGGCACTGGATTCACTTGAGAGAGGTGAGGGGGCTGGGCTGCGGGTCTGCCCCGGCCAGCACATCTATCAGGTACACTGAAATTTGACTGAAGAAAGAATTAATTTAGTCTCTCTGCTGTGGCTTTGTCATCCCTAAGTGCCCCTTTTACTGCTTGATCATCTAGTGGTCCAGCTGACTCTCTCGCAGGCTTTCAACTTTGAATGTACCTGAAAAGGTTTTTATTTTGAGATTTCGCTTCCACGCAAGCTTCTATTCAAATTCTTTCTTTGCCTTCCTGTAAGAGAGACACCCATGTTAGAAATGATATTCAAAGGTGATGATTCAGAGGAACTGAAACAAATTTCAGTGTACCTGTTAGGTGTGCTGGCCGGGGTTCCTGACTTGCCAATGCTTATGCTGTTTCCTGTTTTCTTCATTTGGATCCCTTTTCCATTGCTTGAAAGAAGTTCTTTTAGCTATTATAGCCTCTCTTATCTCACCTTTTAATCATGCCACAAGTTATTTAGCCTTCCTTCCACCTTTCTCTAATGCTGAAATTCATCTGGTCGGGGCTTCCAAGATGATATTTTTAAACAACATCCATGCCTGATGTAAACTCATAACCTTTTCAATTTTTCCTAACCATTTTTCTCATTTTATCATAGTCACTTTTTTGAAAGTTAAACGCTTTCACAGTAGATTTCTTTAGTGTTCTCCCTCCAGTTATTAAGTCAAATTTGATAATGTTGTGATCACTATTGCCAAGTGGCTTCAACACTGTTACCTCTCGCACCAAATCTTGTTTTACACTAAAGACTAGGCCTAAAATAGTTTTCCCTCCTGATGGCTCTTGTACCAGCTGCTCTATGAAGCAGTCATTTATTACATCCCCTAGGAACTTTACCTCTCTAACATGTTCTGTTGTGACATTCACCCACTCAGTACCGGGGTAATTGAAATCACCCGTTATTACTGTGCTGCTGATTTTGTTAGCTTCCCTAATTTCATTCTCTGTTTGTTTATTCTGGCCAGGTGGACAGTAATTCACCACTACTGCTATTTTATTCCTCTTTTCACCTGGAATTTCTGTCCATAAAGATTAAACATTGCATTTTGTTTCCTGAAGAACTTTCATTCTGTTTGACTGAATACCCTCTACAATTACAGTGCCACCCCTCCATCAATTTGATCTACCCAATCATTTTGATATAATTTGTACCCTTGTATCACAGTTTCCCATTGATTATATTCCTTCCACCAGGTTTCGGGGATGCCAATTATATCTACCTCTTCATCTGGTGCTATCTTGTTAGCGCCGTCGGCGCCAATGGCCCACAGGCGCGTCTTCTTACCCGCGGCCCGGCTGTCCTGGCTTCCTCAGGGGCTCTTGCTGCAGTGGCAAAACTCTGTTGCCATTCCCCGGCTGTCCAGGCCTTCCCTCGGCCACAAAGTGCCTCCGATGCTGCCGACGTCGATCCTCCCGAGCGTCCCCCTAGCTCGCGCAAGCGCGCGCCAGGACTCCGCCCCTTAAAGGGGCCGCGGCGGGAAAACCAGGCCAGGCCCCTAGCTGACGTCAGGACCCCTGGCCTTCTTAAGGGAGCTTCCCCAGTCGTCCTACGACTTGGCAACAAGTTCTTCTATGTGCTTCTGGCCTCCAGTGTGGACTAGCCCTCCAAGTAGCCTTCGTGTTTCTTCCTTCTCTTTGACCTTGGACCAGAACTGGCTTCGCCTTTAGTCACCTGCCCAGACCTCGGAACGGAACTGACCTCACCTTTAGTCGCCTGTCCAGACCTCGGAACGGAACTGACCTCACCTTTAGTCACCTGCCCAGACCTCGGAACGGAACTGACCTCACCTTTAGTCACCTGTCCAGACCTCGGAACGGAACTGACTTCGCCTTTAGCCGCCTTACCCAGATCTCGGACCGGAACTGACTTCGCCTTTTGCCCCCTGCCCGGACCTCGGAACGGAACTGACCTCGCCTTTAGCCCCCTGCCCGGACCTCGGAACGGAACTGACCTCACCTTTAGCCGCCTGCCCAGATCTCGGACCGGAACTGACCTCGCCTTTAGCCGCCTGCCCAGATCTCGGACCGGAACTGACCTCGCCTTTAGCTGCCTGCCCAGACCTCGGAACAGAACTGACCTCACCTTTAGCTGCCTGCCCAGACCTCGGAACAGAACTGACCTCACCTTTAGCCGCCTGCCCAGATCTCGGACCGGAACTGACCTCGCCTTTAGCCGCCTGCCCAGAACTCGGAACAGAATTGACCTCGCCCTTCTTCTTTCGCCGCCCTCGGGACCAGCCACGCAGAAAGGCCACCTAAGACCAACCGGCCCCGGCACACAAGAGGTCAACCTGCGGGGAACGTGAGCTGGCCCTGGTGAAGTGTCCGCTTGCCTCTGCTTCCCGACCGGCCTCGGCTCCCAGGGGTGGGGACCTGCGGGGTTCGCCCCACAGGTTAAACTAACTCTACCTCGGGCCAAGGGTCCACGTGTAGCAACAAATATATACACTCTAATTCTCCCATCTTATTTTTTAAAGTTCTAGCATAGGTATACAGATATTTCAAAGTACATTCTTTGTTTATATTAACAACCTGCTTATCAGCTGGCAGGGGTAATTTGGAATCTTTCTGCTATGTCTGCTCTTAACTTAAAGGCAGTTTGTCCATTTTAACATTTATTGCAACCTCTCTCCTGGGATGCCCTAATTTCCCTGTTCTGTTAGTATCCTTCAAAGATACATCATTCCGAACCATGCGCTTCTGAGCGACTGTCGGCTTTCCCCCCATCATCTAGTTTAAAAGCTGCATTGTCTCCTTTTTAAAGGTTAGTGCCAGCAGCCTGGTTCCACCCTGGTTAAGATGGAGCCCATCCTTTTGGAAAAGGCACCCCCTTCCCCAAAATGATGCCCAGGTCCTAACAAACCCCTTCCCTGCACCATCATCTGATCCACCCATTGATACTCTGGTGCTCTACTTATCTTTGGGGGTCCTGCATGTGGAATGGGGAGCATTTCTGAGAATGCTACCCTCGAGGTTCTGGATTTCAGCTTTCTACATAAACTCCTAAATTTAGCTTCCACAACCTCCCTCTGCTCTTTCCTAAGTCATTGGTATCCATATGTACCAAGACAACTGGCTCCTCCCCAGCACTATCTAAAATCCTATCTATGTCTCCTCAAAACTTGTCTGTCTCAATACTTTGCTCTCAGTAGCTTTCAAGATTTTCTTTATAAAAGACAGCCTGTGTATAAAAGTTTTATTTCTGCACTGGACTCATAAGCAGCCAACACCTTGAGACACCAGAGACAAATGACCGAGCTAGTGAATAGAGACAATTTTGAAATCATTTGATAGATCTCATTCAAGATTACCAAGCTGTACTGTTTTCAGAATTCTCTCTCTTGCCCAATCTTAAGTCTTTATTAAATCCTGATCTTTCTGGGCTAAACCAAGATAGCTGTCCATCAAGTTTCAAAGGCTACGATAGCAACATACTTTGCCACATAGCACAAACTCAGTTATGCAGTCTGCTGATGTCATCGATGACATCATTGGGTCAGCCCATCCAACAAGGTTGCTGGCCACAACACAATATGAAAACAACAAAACTAGCGCTTCTAAAACCCCAATTTTACCAAAACATGTGTAATCTAATTCTCAGAATGCAAGCAGCATGGCCAAAAATAGTTTTATTTACCTAGAAGCCCACTTCTCAAAAACTGATGCATAAAAAAGTTCTCTCCTGCAAACTTAAAAAGATACTACTATATTTACAAATAAATAAATAAATATGCACAATGCTGTTTGGTTTGTTTTTTTTCCTTTTCTCTTTTGTGCTCAGTCATCCCAAGATTCACAGTAGTATGGTTAGAGGCAATGCTGAGAACATTGCCAGAACCTGGATATCATCTTTGCTGTTTCTCTTTTGTGCCTGTAATTCTTTCCCCTTATCACTTTTTTTTTTCCTATTATTCTGACAATGCATGTACAAGTTGTCAAGCCAGTCAAGTTTCTTGCATTTTGGTCACCCTAGCTTGGAGAGCCCAGAAGCCGTGCATCTGCCAGTCTTTGAATCTTGGCCTCCATGGAGAGCAAGCCATGGCATCCTGATTTCATGTTGCCCACTGCACATCTTATCAAAATGAAAAAGGGTGCAAAATAGGTTAACATACATCCTCAATAAACTTGGAACTACTTTCGTCTCCTTTTCCAAATGCACCATTACCACAGAGCCAATTCTCCAGGCATCCAAAGTATATTTTCTGTCAGCTAGCTATTTTCTTTTTCTAAAAATGTGGGCTTTGTGATAATTACAGTAATACATACATTTTCCCAGTCTATAATGATTTCATTAATGAGAGCGGCAGTGCGTTCTGCTGTATAATAACACTTTCGTTTCTGCAGCGTAAAGCGAGTAAAGTCATAAGGAAGGAGCTTAGGGCTTATTCATTATCAGCAAGTAGCTGACAAACAGCAAAGGCAGATGTGATGTGCAATATTTGTGAATCTGGCAAGGACAGCTTTACTGCTCTTGGCAAGGCAACTGAATACTGTGATTCCTAATAATTCTAGCCATTTGTGTTTGACGTTTTAAGTGCAAATACATTGCAGTCAATCAAGCCACAGAGTATTAAATTCACACGTTCAATCCATTGCTTCTGAAAGCAAAGGACTCATATATATGCACCAAGGGAGACTTTGCACTTGGATGTGATCAAAGATTAAATAAGTCTGGCAGATGATATGTGGGAAGGAGCCAAAAATAAAAAGATGCCGAAATGGCATACATTGTGCATTAAAAGCATTCTGAGATGAGACTTAAGGATCTAAATATGTATACCTCAGAGGAAAGAGGAGGGAAGATATAACAGAGACATTCAATTACTTTCGATGAAAAGTACATTCAAGAACAAGATATCATGGGATAGACTCAGGAGACTAGGAAGACTACGTTTCTTAAGGAAAGGATGCTGGATGTATGTAGCTGCTTCCTGAGAGGGGTGGGCATACAGGCCTTCAATGAAATGTGGGCAGATGGCCACAAGAGGGAGCTCAAGAAACCAACAGAGTAAAATACAATTCTGGTGCAAAGTCTGCTGGGAGGTATAGTTTAAAGGGAAATTGGCCTGGGGAGCCAGGTGGAAGTTATATTATGTTTGGCAGCTTGCGGGATGTCCCTGCCACCACATCACCTGGGCCCCTCCTGCATGGCAGATGCCGCTGTCCATCCCTTGCATAGTGGGATGCCACCAGTCACCACCAGCTCCCTGCATAGGCATGCATGTGCCTGGCGTTTCAATCCTTAAACGCCTTATCATCTTCAGCCCTATAAAAGGGCCCAGCTGACGTCCCTACCTTGACTCAGCAACAGATCCTCCTACCTAGTGTAGTGCATGTTGCAATTCGTCGAGCCTTGCCTCATCCTTCCAGCCTTCCCTGCCTCATCCAGGCTTGCCTCATCCTTCCAGCCTTCCCTGCCTTGTCTAGTCTTGCCTCATCCAGCCTTGCCTCGTCCATCCAACATGATCTGTCTCAACCAGCCTTACCTTGTCTCTCCAGCCTGTCCTGCCTCATTCTTATCCTCTTCAGATTGACCACTGAGATTGACCCCTTGCCTGGATGCTGACTACTCTGGATTGCCACCTGCCACTACCCCTTGCCTGGACATTGAAATGCCCCGACGTCAGCACAGGTTCTGCTTCCAGTGACTCCACCCCCACCAAGGCCTACTTCTCCTCTGAGGTCAGTGCCACAGCTTCCCCCACCACCATACTTCACAGAGATCCCAAGCAGTGTCACATGCAATTTGAACTTACTCCAGTCAGCCTTGTTTCCCACAGCCCAGAACAAGGTCGACTTTATTTATCTCTCATTGCTAGGCGGCACAGCAATAGCCTGGGCATCCCCAGTATGGGAGTGGGAAGATCTTCTTCTTCAGAGTCTTCCAGATTTCTTGCTACAGTTCGACTTGTCTTTGAGGAACCAGGCTGTGTTTCCTGTAAGGCAGCAAAGCTTCTCCAGCTTCTGCAAGGCTCTTGGACTGTCGGGGAGTATGCCATTTAATTTCGTACCCTCACTTCTGAACTTCTATGGGGAGAAGACAGTCTCATAGCCATTTTTTGGCAGGGCCTCTCCAGTGGAATCAAAGATGAGTTGGCCAGTTGCAATGTCCCCATGACCACTGATGTGCTACTCTCACTGGATAATCGCATCGATTGACACTTCCAGGAATGGGCTCAGGAAACTAAGGCCACCCGGCACCCAATACATTTGGCCCCATGATTTCAGAATCCTCCACTGCCTCCATCTAAAAACATGGCTCTTTAAAAAAGCCTTCACTAAAGAGTGTGGAGGGTAGAGAATGAAAGTACAGGGTAATGCAGATGAGAATGAATTTACTCAATCCTACATTTAAGAAGTAATATTTCAAAGCGATAGTAACTCAATAATACACCTGGACATGACCAACATTACTCAAATAATGATTTTATTTATGAAATTGTAACCGAACTTTATTGGCACCTGTTAGAATGTACGATATCCTACATTTACTTACCTTAGTCTATGTGCCTATTTGTAAACCGTTGCGATGGTATATAACTTAGCGACGGTATAGAAAAGTTTTTAAATAAAATAAATAAATTTACCCCTGAACCATGGGATCCCAAAGAGCCAATGCAGCTGGGCCACACTAGGTTATCACCCAAAGAAAAACTCTGCAGGTGACAACTGGGTTTATGCATTCACTGTGCCAGGAAAAGATATCTGGCATTCCAGTGCCACAAGAAGTCGGTAACTCCCGTGCCTAGAGTTGATTGGAAGGCAACCTTAGGCCGGACCTTCTCCTCCCTGCAATTGCTGGTTCCCATCTCTCTATGTCTTCGCAATGCTGCCAGCTGTACTTGATTCTGGAGCAGGCGGGAATTTCATTGACGAGGTCCTGGTTTGTGTTATGCTCAGGCTTGTGGACCCTTGGGCCGACGGAAGGATAGTATACCTTGGAGGAAGATCTGTAGGTTCTCCCGTCGGGTGGTGAGGCAGGAACAGAAGAGGTGACCAACTGACCCTCGGCACTGGAGACAGATGCGACTGTGAAGGCAGATGAAGAGTCATGACGTCAAGGAACGGAGGTGTGTCTTTGCCACTGGAAGCCAGAGGTCCCCCCAGGAGGAGCCCGTAGGGACCCGGACCGCTGGGACTTAGGTGGACCTTTGAGAGGTCAAGGGACAGACGTACGGTGCAAGGGCTGTCTAGAGCTTCACCCCTGGAAGCCCGCGGTCCCCCTGGGAGGAGCCCGTAGGGACTGGGGCCACTGGGACTTAGGTGGGCCCTTGAAGACAATGGTCAGGAAGAGGTCCAAGGTCAAGTGCCAGAGGGTCGTCGCTTACCAGTCCGAGGTCACGCACCGAGGGATCACCACTTGCCAGTCCGAAGCCACACACCAGAGAATCACTGCTTGCCAGTCCGAAGTCAATACCAGGAATCACCGCTAGCCAATCCGAAGTCAATACCAGGAAACACCGCTAGCCGATCCAAAGTCCGGAACCAGGAATACCAAGACGAAACTGGAACAAGGAGTCAAGACGCTGGAACTCACCGAAGCAAGCAGACTCAAACAACTCTCACAGGAGACATTGTCAAGTTGAGGAATGGTCAAAGGAAGTCTCCTTTTATACTTCCTCTGGCCCTGTGGATAGGAATCAGCTGCAGGCAATTAAAGGGACGAGGTCCCTTTAAATCTAGTGAAGAGGCGCGGCCTCGCGCCTAAGGATGGCGGCGGCCATCTTGGATCCAGGCCGCGGAGGAGAACAGCAGTGGCTGTGAGGGAGAAGCAGGGACGGCTCCGATCCCAGCGGCCAGCCCGAAGGCCCGCGCCACCGCGTGGGGGTGCCGAGCTCGGTGCGGGGCAGTTGGCCCCAACGCTGCTGCTGACCTGGTCAGCAGAAGAGGTAGGGGGCTGCGCCCACGGAACACAACAGTTTGTCTTCATCAGATTCCAACAATCCTTTTGGAACACCCTGTAACTATCTCTTCCATCTACATGGATCCCCTCCCTAGACATCTTATGGAGATGACCATACCACTTATACTCCCGACTGATCTCCTAAAAAAGGAGACTATATTCTACCATGTAATACCTCAGGTGGTGAACATAGTTATCCTAGGCTTACCATGGCTCCAACTATACCAGCCAGTAATCAATTGGCAGTCCCTGGAACTAGCACGTTGGAGTCCCTCCTGCGCTACTACCTGTCTCTCTACCATTCAGTCTCCACCAGATTTGATGATGGCTGCTACCATACCAGGGTTACTGCCCCAATATGCAGCATATCAAGATGCATTTTCTAAATAACAGGCAGAATGCCTGCCCTGCACAGGTCGTATGCCTGCACCATAGCCCACCTGCAGATTAGGTTTCTCCCAGGGAAAGGGTCTACCCCCTTATCAGTTCCTGAGACAAAGGCCATGAGTCACTACATCAAAGAGAACCTGGAGAAGGGATTTATATGGCTCTCATCTTCCTCGGCAGCAGATGGATTCATCTTTGTAGGCAAGAAGGATGATTCCCTCAGGGCCTGTATTGATTACAGGGGCCTAAATGCTACCACAAGGAAAAACCAGTATCCATTATCTCTCATCTCCAAGCTTTTCGACTGCCTATAAGGGGAGAAGATTTTCAATAAGTTTGACCTGCAGGGAGCATACAACCTCATAAACATTCATCAAGGAGACAAATGGAAAACCATCTTCAAAACCAGAGACAGGCACTAGGAATATTTGGTAATGCCCATTGGCCTGTATAATGCCCCTGCCGGGTTTTAGAATATGGTAAACAAAATATTCAGAATCCTCCTATATTCCCACGTGATGGTATACCTCAATGATACTCTCATCTACTCTCAATCTCTGCACCAACATCGGACTCATGTTAAACAGATGCTACATAGGTTACGTGAATATCACCTCTATACCAAGTTGGACAAATGCCTCTTCAAGCAAGAACAACTCCCATTCTTGGGATATATTTCCAGCAATGACTTCCATATAGATCCTGAAAACCAGAAAGCCATCCTTGACTGGCCCCGGTGGGTAGGTCTTTGTGTGCTACAGTACTTTCTAAGATTCGCTAACTACTGTAGACCAGAGGTTCTCAACCAGTGTGTCGGGACACACTGGCATGTCCCCAAGGGTCAGAAGGTGTGTCACCAAAAATTTGACATAACAAGCCTATGCTTTCTATAAAAGCCACATGTGCTTGCTGCTTGAGGAGAGGAGCCTGGTCCTTAAAATTCCTCATCACTGCTCCCTGTTCCTGCTTTTCCCTCACCCTTGGCAGTCACTGGCACCTCCAATCCAAGCCAGAAATGTTGCAGGCATGCTGTATCCTGCCCCGCCATCCCGCTGCACCTCCCTCTCCTCTCCCCTCCCCTTCCCCTCTTCTTGGAGTTTCAGTTTTTCTCCGTGTGCTTGTTTATGATTTATGGTCTTTTATTCTGTATTAGATAAGAGTCAGTCTGCATTCTGCAGGTTTGACAGAGGTGAGGGATTCTGCTAACCAGGAAGCAGATTCTGTGTAGGGATCTAGAGCAGTCTGGCTTTCTTTGTTTCTCCAATAGTAAGGGCACTGTGCTCTATATTTGCAGCCTTGCTTTTTCATAGGAACGGTTGTTGCTGTTCAAGTCCTGGGTGTTAGTGCTCTTATGGTATGGCTGGTATGCTATATCATTTCTAAATGTCTTTTTAGCAGGTTTTCATGTTATTTCACAAAGTGGCTGTCAGGGAAGGGATTTTGAAGTGATATTATTATTATTATTTAAAGTTTTTTTTAGACCGACATTTGTTGGGTACATCACATCAGTTTACATGTAACATATTACCGAGAGGATACCAGAATTTGAATATATTTTTTGGTATGGTGAGTTGAAAGGGGAAATTTCCTAACTCTGCTCCATAGAAACTCCAGAATAGGTCAGAACTTTCTGAGGTTGACAGTGAAATGCACATGAGTTTGTCTGTATCGAAAAACTGTGAGCTGCATATGCATATCAGTCCCAGATTTCTCACTGATGCAGTAAGTAAAGATTTTAAATTTTTGTGAAAAAAAACAACATTTAATAATGATATTTTATAAGCAGTTTGTTGTGCTGACTGGCCACGGGAGACCGCGACCAGCAGCCCTACCTCCAGCCCCGGGAACCTGGCCTCCCACGTCGTCCACCGTGTGGCCTCCCGGCCCAACCAGGCCGGCGCTTCTGCCCCGATGCCAGTGTCCCTCAGGCCCTCCCAGACGCACGCACGCGATTCACCCAGCCTCTTAAAGGGCCAGAGGTGGGAAAAACACCAGCGGGCCCGCTGATGACATCAGGGCTTGGGGCCTATTTAACCCTGGCCCAGCCCATGGGACCTCGCCTCAGCAACAGGTCCTACTCTCCAGTGTACATTGTCTGCTTCCGGTTCCTGATTCCTGTTCCTGCGTTCCTGATTCCTGGTCCTGGTCCTGTGTTCCTGATTCCTTCTCCTGGTTCCTGCATTCCTGTTCTCCGCTCCTGGCTTCCATCCTCTCCTTCCCTCTCAGACTGATCTCCTGGCTCTAACCCTTGCTTGACCCTTGGATTCCACTCATCTGCTGCCTGCCTCAACCATCTGCCTGTCCCCAACGCTTCTTGATTGCCGCCTGCCTCAACCATCTGCCTGTTTCCGACGCTCCTTGACTGCTGCCTGCCCTGACCTCTGGTGCGTCCGGCCCCGCTTCTTCACCTCTCTCCTGGGATGGTTATTCCTGAGTGACCTGCGCCCAAGTCCTGCCAGCCCGGTACCCAAGGGCTCAACCTGCAGAGAACAAAGGCTGATAAAGGTGAAGCCCCTGTTGGGTCTGCTCTCCACAGCCACCTTCCGATGATGAGGACCTGCAGGGGCCTTCCCCTGGAGGTAGCGTCAACCTCGTCTTGGTCAGGGGTCCACCGAACAACAGCTTGCTGAGGCCATGGACCCAGCGGATCTTCCCAGCCTACACGCCATTCCGGGCCTGGCCCAAAAGATTCAGCAGCAGCAGCACTGCCTCAAAATATTGGCCAACATCATGGAATGCCTCGCGGTGCACTTGGATGCCACCACCTTGGCCAGTTCCAGTGCTTCCTCACCCGTGGCACCAACTCCATCTGCATCAGCCCCAGTGTCTATCCATCTTCCGGCTCCTCCTCGGTACTCCGGAGATCCCAGGCAGTGTCAGGGTTTTCTCAATCAGTGCTTTATGCATTTCTCTCTTCAACCCATTCAGTTTTTCAATGATTCTATCAAGATGACCTTTATCCTCTCCTTGCTGGACGGGAAAGCCTTGGCTTGGGCCTCTCCACTATGGGAATGAGGGGACCCCATACTGCAGGACCTACAATGCTTCGTGTTAAACTTCAAGCAGGTCTTTGATGAGCCTGGGCGCCTAACCATGGCCGGCTCTGACATCCTCCACCTCCCAGAACCTAGCCGAATTCGCCATAGAATTCCATACCCTGGCGACTGAGTTGGGCTGGCAGGAAGAAAGCCTCCAAAGCATCTTCCTGGAGGGTCTCTCCCCCAGGATTAAAGATGAGCTCATTGCTCGAGACCTCCCTGACAGCCTGGATGCCCTCATAGACCTAACAGGAAGAATCGATCGTCGTCTGCAGCAATGACTTTGGGAAGCTCGACCGCCCGCCAACCCGTTCAACTGGCTCGCTCCTTCTCTCACTCTCCGGGCCCAACACCCTCTCCAGATCTGGGGCTCCAACGCTCAGAAGAACCCATGCAGCTGGGCCGCACCCGTCTCTCTCCGGAAGAACGACAATGGAAATGTTCTTTGGGCCTCTGCCTTTACTGTGCCGGGCAGAGCCACTTCTTCGCCCAGTGCCCAATACGGCAGGGAAACTTCCAAACCTTGGTGTCAGTGGGGAGATGACCCTAGATTCTGCCACTTTTCCTCCCCAATGCACTCTGCCAGTCTCTGTCATCCTCCCCCAACGTTAGTGGACTCCGGAGCCGGAGGGAACTTTATCTCCAGTGAAATGGTGGCCCAACTGGACTTGCCTACCTCACCTCAGAGCCCTCCTTTACCCTAACTCCACCCACTGTAGCTGCCCATTTTTAGGCACCTAAATGTATGTGCTCAGCTCTGGTCAATTTTAGTATCCTAATTTCCTAAGGGACCTATCATTGTGTGCTGTGCTACCCTGGGAAAGTTAACCACACCTCAAAAAGCAAAGTTAATATCCCTTCCCTACCCCCACAGGAGCAACACCAGATTAAGTTAAAGGGACTTCATTGCCCTGTAAAGGTCTCCCGCCCAACCATGTCCAAATACTTTGGTGGGCCATGTGAGAGCCCAACCAACCTGTCCCAGAACCCCATGCGCCCTATAAATGTAAGGAAAAGGATACCAGCAATTAAATCTTGCCTCTTTTGTCCAAAATGTCCCAGCTCTCTCTAAACCTCTGAACCCTCCAGAGGCTTTACCTCTTAAATTGTGAGACTGGAGCAATCAATCCCCTCTTGCTTCTGTTTTGCCAGCACCATCTATCAAAATAGCGCCAGCAGACGCCCCCCCCCCCCCCCCCCAAAAAAAAACAAAACATTTTGGTAACCTTTCTCTGGACTGCTTCTAGGTCTTTCAATATCTTTTTGGAAGTACCACCATCAGAAAGTACAAATGTAGCAGCAAATTGGGGGCACAACTATAATGTAAAATGCATACCTTTTATTGTAAAAAAAAAAAAAAAAAAATTACACAAGCAGCGTATCAAAAAAATGTTAGAATAATCCTTGCCTCTTGCAAACATGTTTCCACAGTAATAAATCTTCTAAAATCTTTGAAAAGAAAGCCACATTCCACTATTGCAAACCCTTTTTATAAAAAAAAAATACACTTGTTGATTCCAGCCTGCTTGTAATAAAGAGATGTGTGTATATAAAATGTCCCAGCTCCTTGAAAAGCCTTTATATATCTATATATATAATTTTTCATAATAAAATCCCCCTAGAAAGCAATAATTCTGCAAAACCTCCCAAGCATGATTCCAGACATTGAAAGGTGCCTTGTTTTCTAAGGTTATTTAATTACTTTCCTTACAAAAAACATTGCTTCTACGGGGGTCAATATGATATGGCATTTTGAATTTAGAACTAAATGCATGATTTCATCTATCCAATATTAAAGAAGATTATTAAAGACATTGTAGGTGTCAGCATGCTGGAGGTAAATGATGATTATCTTTTCTCTTCAAAGGTCATATACTTTTTCACTGTTTCTTCTCATCTCGGTTGTAATTTCCACAAAGGGAAAGGCTTGATAATTTGGTACCACTTCTGATTAAAAAAAAATTTAAAAAAAAGGTCTTGTCTTCTGCATAAATCTCCTTTTAAATGAATTCAAAGGCCTTCTCTGAAGCATTCTACTACAATTCGGGATGAGTTTCACGAATCTGAGGTTTTGCAGGTTTGATGCAATGGTTATTGGTGATCGCCTTGACTGTGTAACTTAGTTATGAGAGCACAAATCTGCAAGCCTACTCAACCCACTTTGTAGCAATGACCTCGAGCAAGCTACTCAATCTTCCTATACTAAATCCTAAGATGTCAGCTCTTTGGGTAAGGGGATTTATAGCCATGTGCTGTATCTTGCGCAATTTTCTGTACACTCTTGGCACTATCGCTGAGTTCTATCAAGTAGTCTACTTGCATTGATTATCTACTCAATCTCTTGCCCCTCCCAATGACATTCTTCTTACAACATCTTGTTTCTGGTCAGCTTGAAAAATCTCTCTGAAAAGGAGTGACCCAGCAAGAGTGGTGGATGGATGAAACGGTTTCCCAGAGGAGGTGATGGAGGCAAAAAAAAAAAAAGCAAAACAAAGCAGTAATTACATCCAATGTTTTCCATAAGTCAAAGAAAAAGGGGTTTACAGTGGTTCAGGTAGGATAAGACCTGTGACACACAGACACCCATTGTTCACAGCTGTGCAGCCCACAGGTCTACCCCCCCCCCCCCCAACTCACACAGGGCATTAAGGAACTCAAAATACAACAGGATTACAGTGGGCTCCAGTAGAATTAGACCTGTGATGCAGAGACACACACTGTATCAAGTGACACAAGTACAAAACACCTTCTCTGTATTAGATATTGAAGAAGCTCTTACAAAAGAGTTTGAAGTGTTATCTGAAAAGAAAGAAGAAACCCAATGCATACAGAAATTCCATAATAGAATCAGTAACCAAAGGAAAAAGCTCATTATACTGGGTGACTCTGTCATCAGAGGCACTAATCTGGGAATTCTTAGCGAGGGAAACACTACAGTTAAATGCCTCCCAGGATCATCGGCCAGCAGAAATGCTATTCAAATAGTCAAAGTGATCAAAGAAGAAAGCAAAGACTCTAAAGTTGATATTATCATCCATCTGGGAACCAACGACCTTGCTAGAAACAGCATCCAAGCGGTACAGAAAGATTTCCAGTCTCTAGTGAAGCAGATTAGTCACATGGCAACAACCATCACCTTTTCATAAGTGTTACCTGTTCAGGGAAAGGGGAAGGAGAGGCTAAGCCATATTAATAACTTCAATGTATGGCTCAAATCCTGGGGTAAGGAACAAAGTTTTGGATTTATTGGGGGCTGGGGCCATGCATGTAACAATAAAATTCTATATGTCAAAGATGGCTTATATCTGTGTTACAATTTGGGCAACAGTCAGGTGCAGTGAACACCACCTGCAGGAGTGACTCCAGATGAAGAGAGAGACAGGGGTTGCCGGAGAGTCTCAGATAATGGCTGGGAAGGAATGTGTGGCTGGGAAGGAATGTGGTGCAGGCAGGAAAGTATAGAATGGGGTGCTGGCTGGGACCTGTGGAGCTGAGTATGGGCTGGCAAGGAGGCTGGTGCTGGCTGGGACATGTGGAGCTGGATGCTAGCTGGAAGGTGTCAGATGTACTGGGAGCTGGCTGGAGGGAGTCCCTGATATAAGGTGCGTGAAGGTAAGAGTGAGCTTGATACACAGGAGAAGCATGGAGGTATGTGTGAAGGTGAATGCAGGTAAAAGTGATCAGGATACTGGAGCTGGGTGCTGGTAAGGATGGACTGGGATAGCGTGCGGGTAAGGGTGGTATTGACTGTAGGTATGAGTGACTGGACTAAGGGAACATGGGGAAACAAGACTGACAATGACTAGACAGACTAACCAGACAGTACTAACACTGAACATAAAACACACAAGCCCGAAGGCAGCAAGGCAGAAGCCCAAAGGTAACAGAGCAAGGCAGGAGCCCGAAGGCTACAGAGCAAGGCAGGAGCCCGTAGGCAGCAGAGCAAGGCAGGAGCCCGTAGGCAGCAGAGCAAAGCAGGAGGGAGGCTAGAGCAGGGAGTCCAAACGAGCTTGATGCCGAAGCACTGGAGTCTTGGTTAGGCAGGGTTATAAAGACAGTCCAGGACATAGAGCAGCTGACTAGGACGGATTGGGTCAGTCAGGAGAGCATGCTCTTGAGGGACCCCTGGTGGTGAGGCAGTTGCACAGCAGCCATAGCCGTAACAATCTGTCTATGGCAGGTAAAAGGATCCTAAGAGATAAATTCAAATCCTATGTCATAAGGCATTTAAACTAGAAGCTGGGGGTGGGAGAAAGAAATTAGAATGTCACCCCCAAATACAAATGCAATGAAAAAGGATGAAGTGGATAACAAAACTCAACTAAATAAGGCACAAAAAGAGTCCAAGAAAAGCAGTAACCTGAAAGAGAAAAGCTAGAAAGCTATGAAGCACTATGCGCCGACCTTAAAAAAGATGATGGGGCATCCATTTTTATTGGAGTGGTTTACAGGCCTCCATATCAAATGGAAGAGCTTGACAGAGATCTGGTTGAAGACATCCAAAAGATGGGAAAGAAAGGAGAAGTGATGATTGCTGGAAATTTCAATATGCCGGATGTAGACTGGAGAATCCCTTCTGCAGAATCTAGCAAAAGTAGAGAGATAGTGGATGCCCTGCAAGGGGCTTTGTTCAAACAAATGGTAATGGAACTCACGAGGGAGGAAGCTACATTCAATTTAGTGCTCACCAATGGAGATAATGTCTCTAATGTCCAGGTGGGTGCCCACCTCAGCACCAGTGATCATCAAACAGTATGGTTTCATATCACAAATAGGATACTGAGAAGAAGCACGAAGACCCAGGTTTTGCTGTTCAAAAACACGGACTTTGATGAAATGGGGAAGTACCTGCAGGAAGAACTAGAAGGCTGGGAGAACAAGAGAGATGTGGAACAACAATGGACCAAACTAAAAGGAGCAATTACTGAGGCAACTAATCTATATGTTAGAAAAGTAAAGAAAAGAAAAAGAAAAATGAAACCCATCTGGTTCTCGAAGGAGGTGGCTAACAAAATAAAAGCTAAAAGAACAGCGTTCAAGAAATATAAACGATCCAAAAAGGAGGAGCACAAGGAAGAATATCTGATGGAACTGATGGAGACAAAGAAAGTAATCAAGATGGCAAAAAGTCAAGCGGAAGAGAGGATTGCCAAAGAGGTAAAGCGAGGTGCCAAAAATCTTTCAGATACGTCAGAGAAAGGAGAAAAGTCCAAAGTGGTATAGTGAAATTGAAAGGTGAAAAGGATCAATGTGTGGAGAGAGATGAAGAAATGGCAGAAATATTAAACAAATACTTCAGTTCGGTGTTCACTAAAGAGGACCCTGGAGAATGACCATCGCTAGTTAACAAGAAACTGAAGGGGAGTGGAGTAGATGTAACTCCGTTTATAGAAGAGAAGGTATGGGAAGAGCTTGGAAAACTAAAAGTTGACAAAGCCATGGGGCCTGATGAGGTTCATCCCAGGATACTAAGGGAGCTCAGAGATGTGCTCGCAGATCCGCTGTGTGACCTGTTCAATAGATCCCTAGAAATGGGAGTGATGCTGAGTGATTGGAGAAGAGCGGTGGTGGTCCCGCTTCACAAGAGTGGGAGCAGAGAGGAGGCTGGAAACTACAGGCCGGTAGTCTCACTTTGGTGGTAGGAAAAGTAATGGAGTCAATGCTGAAAGAAAGAATAGTGAACCATCTAGTCGGAAGAATTGCTGGACCAGAGGCAACATGGATTCACCAAGGGAGGTTCCTGTCAGACAAATCTGATTGACTTTTTTGATTGGGTGACTAGGAAATTAGATCGAGGAAGAGCCCTCAATGTCATCTACTTGGATTTCAGCAAAGCTTTTGATATGATCCCGCACAGGATGCTTGTGAATAAAATGAGAAGCTTAGGAGTGAGTCCCGAGGTGGTGGCCTGGATTGCAAACTGGTTGTCAGACAGAAGACAATGTGTGATGGTAAATGGAACTTACTCTGAAGAGAGAGTGGTGTTAAGCGGAGTGCAGCAAGGATCGGTGTTGGGATCAGTCCTGTTCAATATCTTTGTGAGCGACATTGCGGATGGGATAGAAGGTAAGGTCTGTCTTTTTGCAGATGATACTAAGATCTGCAACAGAGTGGACACGCCGGAAGGAGTGAAGCGAATGAGAAGGGATTTAAGGAAGCTGGAAGAGTGGTCGAAGATATGGCAGCTGAGATTCAATGCCAAGAAGTGCAGAGTCATGCATATGGGATGTGGAAATCCAAAAGAACTGTATTTGATGGGGGGTGAAGGGCTAATGTGCACAGAGCAGGAGAGACCTTGGGGTGATAGTGTCTAATGATCTGAAGTTGGCGAAACAATGTGACAAGGTGATAGCTAAAGCCAGAAGAATGCTGAGCTGCATAGAGAGAGGAATATCTAGTAAGAGAAAGGAAGTGATGATCCCCTTGTACAAGGCCTTGGTGAGGCCTCACCTGGAGTACTGTGTTCAGTTCTGGAGACTGTATCTCCAAAGGGACAGAGACATGATGTAGGTGGTCCAGAGAAGGGCGACCAAAAAGGTGGATGGTCTTCATAAAATGACTTATGAGGAGAGATTGAAGAACCTAAATATGTACACCCTGGATGAGAGAAGGAGCAGGGGTGATATGATACGGACTTTCAGATACTTGAAAGGTGTTAATGATCCATGGTCAACAACAAACCTTTTCTCTTGGAAAGAAAATCAGTAGAACAAGGGGACATGATTTGAAGCTCCAGGGAGGAAGACTCAGAACCAATGTCAGGAAGTATTTCTTCACGGAGATAATGGTGGATGCCTGAAATGCCCTTCCGGAGGAAGTGATGAAGACTAAAACTGTGAAGGATTTCAAAGGGGCATGAAATAAACACTGTGGATCCATAAAGGCCATAGGATGGGAATGAAGAGAAGAGCCATGGGGGTGGAGTACTGGAATGAAGGCTACTACCTGATGATTACTACCCTTACTCAATAAGTCTTCGCAACTCCAACATTGTTCCCTGCTTCAATGGCAAGAGGAAATGTGGAAAAGGCAATTTGCATTCAGATAACAACCAACAAGGACTCAACTTCAGCATCTGGGTAAACAATGAAGCATGGGGGTAGCTTGCTTATTACAGCGGTTACAACCCTAAACCAATTAAGCCTGATATCACTTTGAATGCATATACAGAGTCACTCTCTGCTTCTACGGCAGGGGGAAATGTGGAAAACAGGATTTGCATTCAGACAACCACCAACAAGGACTGAACTTCACAATCTGGGTAAACAAATAAGAGTGGGGGTAGCTTGCTAATTACGGTGGTTACTACCCTAAACCAATTAAGCCTGATACATCACTTTGAATACATATACAGCACTGCTCTTTGCTTCAACAGTAGGGGGAAATGTGGAAAACAGGTTTTACATTCAGACAACATCCAACAAGGCATTGATCTGTGCAGTCTGGGTAACCAAGCATCGGGGTAACATGCTTGATGTGGCGGTTACTACCCTTAACCATTAAGCCTTATGTTCACCTTTGATGCAACGCCAACATTACTCTCTGCATCAATGACAGGGGATGGCAGGAAATTTGAATGAAACAGTTACCAACAAGGGCCCTGAACCAGGTGGTAGATGAAACAGATAAGTATGGGAAAAAAATGAAACAGATAAGTATGGGAAAATAAATGTGGGAGCTTGCTGGGCAGACTGGATGGGCCGATTGGTCCTTTTCTGCCGTCATTTCTATGTTTCAGTTTCTTCCTAATGTTACTGGGAAAAGGTTCTTACAAATTCTGAAATGTAGAACTATCCAGTTTGCCTCACACCCAAATTCACCCAGAAGAAGAAAGCTGCAAAGAGAAACTGAACTGTTTGAAGGGTAAACATTGATTTCTAGAGCCTCCTTCCACCCCTCACCCCACCTCCAATTAAAAACAATTTCAAAAAAATCAGTAAAATATAATTGACATAAGAAACAAAAAACACATAACAGAAAAAGGATACGTGATGGAGCCCTGCAATTTTCATTGGAAAATAATGGAGCCCTGGGGCCAGCTGAGTGGTTGAGGGGTAGCGGTTGGCTTCCTGAGCCCAGGTTTTGCCCCACAGGTCAGCTTGGAAGACACCATTCACCGTCCCTCAGTGGGTGGGGGGGAAAGAAGGAATCCCAGCCCCCGCTTAACAGTGGCATCTCCTGACCAGACTCAGGGCACACCTGTACTGTGATTCCAAGGGAGCTGCCGCCTGCAGCCTCAGGCTGAGGATTGTAATTTTCATGGAAGGAGGACTACAACATTAGGGGGAAATCCTGGGTAATAGGGAAGGCTCATGGTGCTGAAACCCAAGGAGAGGCTGGTCTCTGCATAGTGGGATACCCAAAGTGACAGGTAAAAATTCCTCCTCTCCCTCCCCCATAATATATATATATATATATATATATATATATATACCTTTATATAGACAGGAGGATGGATTAGCTATGCCTATCACCTGTTCAGCTCTCCAGCACGTGTGTGGGAATCCCCATACTTGTTTGCTGGGCTTTTATTGCGCTGTGAGAGTTGAGTTGGTTCGGTGCTGTCGGATGACATCGTCCATGGGTCATGGCTTATTCATCCTCCTGCCTACCAGGAATGCCATTCAGAAGTAAGCAAAATCTTGCTTTATTTATCTTTCGCTGTGATAATTTCTGACAGAGTTGCAGAATGGATTTCAGATTAAACGCAGTGCCAGGGCTGCAGAAGCTGTCATGATTGTCGATACTGCCTGCAGTTGTAAATTTAGCTTTCAGAGGAGGAATTTTTATAGATTCGATGGTTAATAATTTTGCTGTCAGCTGTGAGACAGTTTAATCTACTGGCTAATTGTTTTTAAGGTACTTTAAGGTAATGGCAAGCACGTCATGCTGCTTAAAAACGGTTTGCTTTTTTCTGATCAACTTTGCCTGTTTCATATTTCCCTTGTCCTAGAATTGCTTTGTGAGAGGTTATTAATATCAAACCGGATTACTTGATGGTTGTTTTTCCACATCTTGTGGTTGGAGTTCCTTCAGCGCAGTCGTGCGCCCTGTGCACCCCATGGCAGTAACTTGACCAGTGTTAGGATACTGCTCTGTCCTATGTTAGTCCTTTTTTTTTGAACATTGTTTTGTTTTGATATTTTATTTCTTATGCTTTTACAATTGTATTCAAAAGATGATGTGCCCTTTTATTTTAATAAGAAATGTGAAGCCGGGTTTGCCTTATTAATGAAATTGACTTTATAACATCATTGTGTCTTTTTTTTTTTTTTAAATGAAATGTTTTATTAAAGACACAGGAACAGAAAACTTCATTGCACAGACACATGTATAAACTGCCAGCACAACAAGGAAAATATTTTCAATGCAAGTGATACACCGCTAATTCGCAGCTAGCATGAAAAGACTAGAAATCCCAGGCACCCTGTGTAACTGGTCATTAATGAAACAAAGAGATAGTAATAAATGTCTGTCCAACAGTAGAAAAACAAACCGTGTCTGTGTCATTTTTGTAGTATGCAACTCCCCCCCCCCCCCACCCCTTCCCCAATGCTCATTCAAGTGGGTTTTCTGCCAACACAAAGTCGAGTATAAAATGGGAGGCAGTACTGTGAGCCCTCAAATCAAAGATCCAACTCTCTAAAGGACTGAAGAATGGCGTACTCAGGCAGCAACAGAGCGGGCACGCTCCTCCTTCCATATACGATAGGTTGACCAAATGTCCCGAAACCGCCGCACTGTCCTCCGTAGTCGTGCTGTAATTTCCGCCATAAGATATATATGATCCATTTTTGCTTGTACCTCAGCTAACGAGGGAATAGAGGTAGTTTTCCATTTCTTAGCTATTTCAATTCTGGTGGCAGTACAAACGTAAGTCACTAGTCTGTTATGACCCTCTTTCCGCGGGATCAGTGGCAATCCCAACAAAGCTTGTTGTGGCAATAAAGCCACCGTGGTTCCGCACATCTGTTGAATCCATTTTTCCACAGCCTGCCATACAGGACGGAGGATAGGACAAGTCCACCACATGTGAAAGTAGCCGCCTTCACACTGACATCCTCTCCAACACATGGCAGAGATATGAGAGGACATACTATGCAAACGAGTCGGGTAGTAATACCATCTATAAAACATCTTTAATGAGTTTTCAATTAAGAAGGCTGCAATCAATCCCTTACCCAATCCCAAGATTATCCCTTCCCACTCCGGAGGAGAAAAGGTAACGTGTAAGTCACGTTCCCAAGCCACCATGGCCTTCGTGTGCACCCACGGTTCAAGCCCCAGCATGTTATACATCCCAGACAACACCTTGAACGCAAAGTCTGCCTTTTGACAGAGCTTCTCAAATTCAGATTTCCCCAGTTGTACATGTGTGGATACCATAGAGGTACGCGCAAAGTGACATAATTGTAAATAAAAGAAGACATCTCCCTCTTCTAAACCAAATCGCAACTGTAAATCCGGAAAGGGCAGCATACCTTTGGAGCCTAGTAACTGTTCCCAGTAGCGTATACCACAGGCCCTCCACGTAGAAGCTGCCCGACTCCCAAAACCAGGGGTGAAATCTCTATTAGCATATAAATAGGTGGAGGCATGATACTCTCGAGTTCCCAGAACAGTGTTCCTTCTGCAACACCAAAATTTAAGGTCTAACATTATAGTGGGAGGCACAACATCCTCAGGAGTTATCAGCCATGTGTTCTTAGGCTGCCACAACAAGCTACACAAAGGTACCTCTCCTACCAGTTGTTGACTAAATCGAAACCACTGCTTAGGATTGGCTTGTTTATGCCAGTCCGTTATAGACTTAAAACGAGCCGCCATATAGTATCGTTCCAAATTGGGGACCCCAAGACCACCCCGTTTTCTATGTCTATATAAAGTTTGTCGGGCAATACGGGGCCGCTTTCCGCCCCATATATACCGCAATAGCCTCCCTTGCCATTGGACTAAACTAGGGCGAGGGATGTCAATCGGCAAGGTTTGGAACAAATACAGCAGCTTAGGAAGCACGGTCATTTTGACTGCGGCTATTCTACCCAGCCAGGAGATGCTGTATCTGTTCCATTCCTCCAAGTCCCTAAGTATCGAAGACCACAGTTTACCATAATTTAGTTGGAACAGATCCTGGGTAACACTAATATACACTCCCAGGTATTTTAATTTGTCACGTGCCCACTTAAAGCGAAATCGCTGTTTAAGTATACGTTCAGAGGAGCTAGAGATGGTAATATTTAAAATCTCTGACTTTTCCCAGTTAAGCCTAAAGCCCGAGACACTACTAAACTCCTCCATAGCTCTTGTCAGATGAGGTAAAGATGACTCAGGGTAGGTGACCAGTAGCAAAATATCGTCTGCAAACAGAGATAATTTGGAGGAGAACTCCCCAGTCTCCACTCCCTGTATACCTGCATGGTTCCTTACCAAGTTTGCAAAGGGTTCCAAAAAAATTGCAAAAAGCAGCGGGGACAGCGGACACCCCTGCCTAGTGCCACGCCTCACAGGGAAAGTAGGAGAATATCCCCCGTTAATTTTTATACAGGCTAGCGGGTTTGAATACAACTGCTGGATCCATTGAATAAAGGTGTCACCAAACTGCAATTTCCTCAGCAAGGCAAATAGATATGGCCAGTGCACCATATCAAATGCTTTCTCGGCGTCAATCGCCAAGGCCACTGCCGGAATATTACGTTTTTTTACCCACCAAAATAAGTCAATGATCTTATGTACATTGTCACTGGCTTGTCTACCAGGAATAAACCCAGCTTGATCAGGATGAACTATTTGGGCAATGAAACTGTTCAGGCGTGTCGCCAATATTTTTGCTAATATTTTCAGGTCAATATTTATGAGGGATATGGGTCGATATGACCCACAGACTGTAGGGTCCCTTCCCGGTTTTGCAAGAATCGTAATGCCGGCTGTGTTGGCCGCATCCGAAAATGAGGCCCCCTCTTTTAATGCGAGAAACACTCCGGCCAGCACTGGTGCTAGACGAGTGGCAAAAGTCTGGTAAAACCGGCCTGTGTAGCCATCGATACCCGGCGCTTTTCCGGGCTTAAGAGATCGAATAGCCAGGATAATTTCCTGCTCGGAAATATCCTTATTTAGTATACGCTGGTGGGATTCCTCTAGCCTGGGGACTTGAGTATCCTCTAGATATTTATCAATAGCCCCCTGATTAATATCCTTATCCATTCCATATAATTCGGAGTAGAATTGATGGAAACGCCATCGAATAGACTTATTATCCGTTAAAACCTCCCCTTCTTTGTTCTTAATAATAGTAGTTTGAGCCTGTCGCCGTTTTAAAACATTGGCCAATACTCTTCCTGCCCGGTTTCCCCCTTCAAAGAACTTTTGCTGAGTCAACTGCAGTTGGTGTGCAATACTCGCTGAATCCAGCGACGCTATTTGGTTCCTAAGATCCTGTAATTTAGGGAGTAGCGTCCTCGGTGAGTGTGATTGTTTATGCAATGTTTCTAGATCTTTGAGCTGAATTAGCAGTTGAGCCCGATCCCGCTCCCTCTGTTTCTTCAAGAACGCCCCCCTGGCAATGAATTTGCCCCTGATTACCGCCTTAAGGCATTCCCATACTACCACTGGGTTAACTTCATCATTATCATTAAATTGTAAATAGTCCTGTATGGCCGAATCTATTTGAGATACGAAGTCAGGGTCATCTAATAGGGAGTCATTAAGCCTCCAGAACTTAGTACCTTGATCATAGTTCCGCACCTGAAGCGTAAACCATATGGGAGCGTGATCCGACCACAAGATGGGCTCTATATCAAGCTGTGTGACTCTAGGTAGCAGGTCAGTGCTTCCCAAAAACATATCAATTCTGGAGTAGCTAAGATGCGGGGTGGAGAAAAAGGTGTAGTTCCTCGAGGTAGGATTGCGGGACCTCCACATATCCTGTAGCCCAAAGCTTTTAATCAGTGCTTTCAGTTCGTCCCTAGCTTGTTTAGGGTCTGAGCTAGAACCCACCGAGGTGTCAACCCTGGGGTTTAGAGTTAAGTTGAAATCCCCTCCTATAATCAAGGATCCTTCCACCTTGGAATGCAAAATCTGATGCAAGGCATGGTAGAAACTCTGCTTTTGCGATGTAGGGCCATAGATAGTCACTAAAGTATACCTTTCCACCCCTATATTAATTTTTAGAATAAGGAACCTACCCAATGGGTCTTCATAAGTGTCTTTGAGCTCAAAGTGACAGTCCTTTTGAATCAATATTCCCACCCCAGAGTATTTAGAAGCTACTGTAGCAGCCGCCCAGTATTGGTAGGGATATTTGGGATTACACAACAAGCTCTGGTACCTCTTTCGCAAATGTGTCTCCTGTAACATCGCTATATCAACCTTCAGGCGGTCTAATTCTTTAAACAATAATTTCCTCTTTCTTGGTGTATTAAGACCCTTCACATTGAGGGATAAAAATCTAAGGCTTACCATCATTAATACAACCAAGGCGTCCTCCGCAACAAATGTAGTTCCCCTCCCTAGAATAACATCCCCCAAATTCAACATCAAGTACCCACTCAATTCGTAAATACCCACTAAAAACCCTCAGCCCAATCCCCCTCCCCCCCCCCCCCCCCCACCCCCTTTCTGAACAAACCCGGGCACATCCCCTATGCGCCAGCCACCCATGGAGGAAATATATACCACTCCTCATGAAGCTCAGCTCCTGGGCTCGCCTAGTAAACATCAATATTACCGAACCAGCACAACTGAATAACAAACTTAACACCCTGCAACAACTCCATCGATATGATGGTCAGAGATCAAAGATTAGGCTCAAAAATACAGTCACGCCGGTGCCTCCTCTGCACACTCTTCAGCTGTATTCCTTTGCAGGCGGCGTCGACCCTTGGTTACTCTTTGCCATCGTGGTCGGGGGGCACTTCGAGAGGCCAGGCCACGCGATTCACTTAAGGCCCCTGAGGGTATCTCTACCGTGATGCCTTCCTGTTGGAGTATCTCAATGGCCTCTTTCACAGATTTTATCCGGTGGGTCGTGCCTTGTACCGTGAAAGCTATCCCGCCCGGGTACAGCCAGCGGTATCTAATGTGGGCCTCTGCCAATTTCGTGGTGACACAACGAAACTCCTGCCTTTTCTTTAAGGTGGCTGAGGAGAGATCAGCATAAACAGCCAATTCATGCCCTTCCCATTGCCAGGATCTCTGCCTCCGAGCTATTCCAAAGATTTTCTCCTTCTGCTGAAAAGAGTGGTAACAAACCACAATGTCTCTGGGCTTGTTAGCTAGCTTAGGTCCCAGTGTCCGGTGAGCCCTTTCCACTTTAATAATAGTATCTGGCGCCAGGGCTGACTCTGCATCCTGAGTCAAAAGGAATAGAGAGATTTTCTTCACCACCTCCACGCAGTCAATAAAATCCTCAGACTCGGGGACACCCCGAATCCTCAGGTTACACCTCCTGCTGCGATTTTCAATGTCCTCCAATTTTTCTGACAGAGAGAAGTAGGACTGCTGTAGTTGTTCATGCTCCTTCCTCAGGGCGTCCCAACCCTCTCCCTGGGTATCGAGCCTCAGCTCATTCTCGTCCACGCGGCGCCCCAACTCAGCCGTTTCCTCTCGCACGCCAGCAAGCATGTCAGCAATCTCCCGCTTGTAAGATTTCAGATCTTGCCTCAATTCACCGAACCACCTCCGCATCTCAGATCTGGAAGGGGGGGGGAGTCATCTGCCATAAGTAAATCTTCATTCTCCTCCTCCCGATCCGCGAGAAGGTCCGCCACCGCCATCTTAGATTTTCCCGGGTCAGATTCATCGTCGCCGCGGGCATATGAAAATTTACGCAGGTCTACCATTTTCTTTTTAGAGGCCATGCCCCTGGTATAAGTAGAGCAGGCAGGAGTTGTTGCAGCAAAGTAGTTGCAGTGAAATCAGTAAAATAAGCTAATTAGCCACAGAAGCGCGAGGAGCAGTACCGAAGTGCTGCTTACATGGGGAAGTGACGTCACTTCCTCTCCCAACATCATTGTGTCTTTTAAAGAGGGCCCCGGGGTGATCCAGGATACCGTAGTCCAGTGAGCCTGACCTCCAGTATGGACAAAATAGTAGAAACTATTAAAAACAGAAGCAGCGCGGAAGAGTTGTCCAGTCCTTAGAGAAATAGGCTACAAACCAGGGAAACCTCTGAAGATAGCAAAATAACTACAGCACCTGAATATAATCCACTTTGAAGCATAAAAATAAGTAAATGAGGCATGGCTTCAATTTAATATTGATGGTGCAGAGTTAACGGAAATAGATGACTGCTTCATGGAGCAGTTGGTTCAGGAACAGACAAGAGGGGGAGCCATTTTGGATCTAATACCTAGGGGAATGCAGGACTTGGCGTGAGAAGTAACAGTGTTGGAGCCACTCAGTCAAAAGCGATCAGACCCCTAGATGTATTAAGCTGCAATGTTTTCTCACAGGAGGGGTCCCACTATCATGGGGGGGGGGGGTGTCCAACGTGATAGTGAGGCCCCTCCTCTGAAAATGCATCACAGCTGTATCTCAGCTTAAACTAATACTAAACCCTAAAAAGACTGAAGTCATTTGGTTAAGTAGAAATCCTTCTATAGTTAAACCTCCAGTACTAGACTAGAGAACTTTTCAAATTCCTCCCTCAAACCAAGTAGGGAATTTAGGTATCCAGCTGGATGAAAACCTGACAATGAAAAAGCACATTAATAAATTAATTAATTCAGATTACGCCAAGTTACTTATTTTACATCGGTTGAAACCTTTATTAACATTCGAAGACTTCTGCACTGTATTGCAATCTCTGATTTTCTCAAATCTAGTCTACTGTAACTCTCTATTACTTGGTGTTCCCGCAAGTCTCTTAAAACTATTACGACTACAAAATGCTTCAGCTAGACTTTTATTAGGAACCAGAAAATCTGATCCATTTCACTGTCACTGATCTCACTACGCTGGCTGTACACTGGCTGTACAATCACGAATCTATTACAAAGTATTAACGATATTATTCAAAACCATTCATTCTAATAATAATAGTATGATCGGCGTGGCATTACAACCATATGCACCTCAGCGAACACTAAGATCTCAAAATCCATCCCCCCACTCAGCTCAGAATGTGATGTCATTTCGATTTCGGTTCAGTTTTAAAGCTTATACATTATTTGAACTATATGTTAGCAGTTGTTAACTTTTTTAACTTCCTGGATCCCAGTTCTATGCAACCCCTGTTCTATGTAATGCTTTTTTATCCAATAACTGTTTCATTGTAAACCGATGTGATATGTATTTTTTACATGAATGTCGGTATAAAAAAGTTCAAAATAAAATAAATAAAAGTTAAGGACTATTGACTGTTCCCACTATACAGAGCACACATCTGACTCAAGTAAGAGATCATGGGTTTTCCATAGCAGGTCCAAAGCTTTGGAATTCACTACCCGAGATGTTACGGGTGATACCAGATAGGAAGAGATTTAAATGTGAGCTAAAAACATGGCTATTCAAAATTGTATGTAACCTAATTTACAAACAGCAGAATGTAACAAATTACAATAACAAGATCGACAAGAGATATTAATGGAAGCAAGAGGAATAAAACATAATGAGGAAACATAAGAATCTTAAAACAACTTACAGAATATCATGTGATATTTAATTGTTTTATGATCATCATGTATAACTTGCCTTAAATCTTAGATCTTTAATAAGCAATTTAATATGTATTGGAAGATTTCATTTTCTTCAAGATACGTTAATCACTGGTTATGAACACTAAGGAGTACTTTTTCAAAAGGATGCGCATGCACATGGACACGCGATTTTATAACATGTGCGCACTGGCACGCGCATGTTATAAAATTCCAGGTTGGCACGCGCAAGGGGGAGTATAATTTTGCAAATACGCGCAGAGACGCATCAGGGCCTTCCCCAGTTCCCAAGCCCCTACCCCTAACCTCCCTTTCCCTTCCCCTATCCCTATCCTAGCTACCCCTAATTTTTGTATTTTACCTTTTGCTTCTGCAAAGGAGCAAGTTGCGTGCGCCGGCACCCTGCCAGCACGCGATCCCCCGGCACAACAGCAAATGGCTGCTGTACCAGGTGCTTCTAGCTCCCGCCCCACCCCGTCCCGCAGACCCGCCCTGCCCCACCCAGAAAACACTCCCTGGCCTGCCCTTTCAAAAAGGCCTGCACTTATGTGCGTACCGGCCTTTATGCGCGTGGCCGGGCCTTTTTAAAAATAGGCTTGGCACGCGCTAGGCCCGACCACTTGCATAAAGGCCAGATTTTACATGCGTGACCTTTTTAAAATCCGCCCTTAACTACGTAAATTGTCAAGATTTGTTGCTTAATAATTATGAATGTTGCTTCTGTAAACCATTATGATCATTATATGGAACAGTCCTCCAGGCCACCCTATTTTCCAAGATAGTCTACTGTCATGCCCTCCTGTTGGGACTCCCCGCCTCCACCACCAAACCTCTTCAGATGACTCAGAATGCTGCGCCAGAATTCTGACAAACTCCAACCGAGGAGACCACATCACACCCATTCTCAGGAATCTCTATTGGCTCCCTATAAACTTCAGAATCCTGCATAAGTCCTCACCATTATTCACAAGACC